>NW_022196898.1:55921173-55951732 GCF_008632895.1 Mastomys coucha | reverse complement strand
AAAAAAAAAAAAAAAAAAAAAAAAATCTCTTTGCCTGGGCTGGGGACAATGTGTTGGAATGAGGTAGGAGGGTGGACCGAGGAGAACTGTGAACCACTGGATGGTAAGTGGGGGGTGTGAAGATGGAGCCCAGCTGCAGGTGCATGAGAGACAAAGGTGTTGTTGGGCGTGGAGGATCAGAAGAGGGTGGGGAGCGTGCGGAGGAGCTGGGCTTTGGACTTGAAACACTGTGTGTTTATGGCACATTTGGTGCAGAAGTTTGGAGGATGGTTCAGGCCACCTCAGTGCTACTCACCCCTTAACAGGTTTCTTGGCTCTCCAAATGGAAATGCAAGGACAGCAGAGGCAAGATTGAGTTGGGAACTCAGCAGAAGGGATATGTACAACAGAGACAACCCCCACCCCCACACACACACACGCACCACCAGGTAACAGTAGATGCTGTTGATCCAAGTTCAATCCCTAGAAACCACATGGTGAAAGGAAGGGGTTGATTTCCTCAACTTGTACTCTGGCCTCCACTGGGTCCCCATGGGCATGCACATGACATGCAACCAAACAAAACAAAACAAATAATGTGTGAAAATGTAATAAAAATTTAGAGATTTTTTTTTCAGGTTTTCTCACTCTTTAACAGATTACTAACAGAGAAAACCAAGACCACTACTACCTACCTTGACATCCTATTTTAGTAAACATCAGAATGTCAGGACTAATCTTTAGTCCTCTGGATACAAGGCAAAAACAATCCAAAACACAAAGAATTTAGATGGGGACAGGAAAGTGGTCGCCAACAGATTTCATGAAACCCATTAAATTCTGAAAAAAATAAGCATTTTATATGTATATTACTTCATGAAAAAAAAAATCCCACTGGAGCTGCCTGTACGGATGGGTAAGTGAGGATACCATACAGTCCAGTGGGCAGGAAAACGCTCCCAGGGCCTCCGGCTCTTTTCACTGAAAGGGATGATGGGACTGGGGCTAGGGGTGGGGAAAAGAAAAGCCCTACATAGTTAAAGTATTAAGGAAACCAAAATATAGGTTCCCAGAATCTAACACGTGGAGATTGTTTCCAACAAACATGTGAACACAAAACAAAACAAAACAAAACCCAGAAAATACATAATAAGAAAAATCACTAGTGTTTGTCAGAGACCATGCTGTGAGAGATATACTGCCTCACACTAGCTGTGGAGAGTGCCCCTGTCCTATTAGCTGTGAGGATGGCATTTGCCTTGTTAGTTTCAGGGACTTGAAGGCAACTTCTGTCAAAAAGCATTGGCTGTGGCTGGAGATGGCACAGTGGTTAAGATCATTGGATGTTCTTCCAGAGGACCCAGGTTTGCTACCTAGCACCCATCTGGCCACTCACAACCATCTGTGTGACTTGCGACCAAGGAGGTGCCCGCTGATGACACTGTGCTTGCACATAGTACACAGACAATACATGCAGGGAAACACCCACCCACGTAAACAAATAAACCTTTTAAAAGAAGCATTGACCATCTACTTGGGCTGGCAGATGTTGATAAGAGAATGAAGAAGAGGTAAAAGGTGTGGCATCTCCATCTTCAGCTCACATCTGACTCATTTATTACCTGACTGCTGGTGTCTTCCAGTTTCTATTGTTATGATGAAACACCACGACCAAAAAGGAAGTTGGGGAGGAAGGGTTTATTGGCCTACACTTCCATATTTATTCTTCATCGAAGGAAGCCTGGACAAGAACTCAAACAGGGCAGGAACCTGGAGACAGGAGCTGATGCAGAGGCCATGGAGGGGTGCTGCTGACTGGTTTGCTCCTCGTGGCTTGCTCAGCCTGCTCTCTTATAGAACCCGGGATCACCAGCGCAGGGGTTGCCTGCACCCTCAATGGGCTGGGCTGTCCCACAGTCATCACTAATTAAGAAAATGCCCAGCAGGCTTGCCTACAGCCTGATCCTAAGGAGGCATTTTCTCAGGTAAGGCTCCCTCCTCTGTGGTCACTCTGGCTTGTGTCAAATTGACTTAGACTAGCCAGTACAGTTGAGGTTAGTGATTCTGCTCAGCGTTGCCCACAGCCATATTCATCCTTAGGGAATGTTGGTCCAGAATGATATAACTCAAGGTCTTTCTGAAATGTTCCTTTTTTGCCCCCCTTGATTGATATCTCTATCTCTGTGTCTATATCTGTCTCATTACAACTGTAATTTCTTCTCCCCCATCTTTCCCTGCTATCTCCCTCTTCCCCATCCACTTCCCCCCTACCCACCCCACCCCTGCTGCCCCTTAGAAAAGATCAGGCCTCCTGGGGACATCGACCAAACAGAGTGGCATAACAAGTTACAATAAGACCGGGCACATACCATCACATCAAGGCTGGACAAGGCTACTCAGTAGAAGGAGAAGGGTCCCATAAGCAGGCAAAAGAGTCAGACACAGCTTCCCATTTCCACTGTTAGGAATTCCACAAGAATACTAAGCTACTCAGCCATGACGTGCGTGCGTGCGTGCGTGCGTGCGTGCGTGTGTGTGTGTGTGTGTGTGTGTGTGTGTGTATACATATACGTATATGTGGATAGCCTTTTGGAGTGCCACTTGGCAGGAATCTAACTTTAGGCTATAATAGGGAAGTAGGTTAAGACAGGAATTTTAATCTTAGGGTGACACAAAAGAAGCAGGCTTCAGGCAAGATTTGGGGCTTGGACAAGGAAGTGGGCTCAAGCATTTTGGTCATTATGACAAGCCCTTTTAAACAGCTGTCACAGAATAATCACGGGACTTCGCTTACTGCCTCACTAGTTCCTTATTGTACTGCTCACCCTTAATACTTGCATGTAATTAAAATGGTATAAAAGCAGACTGGAAAAATTAAATTTGCCTTCAGTCTCAGAATTGACTGGAGTCATGCTACAATGTTGTCTAACTGTCTTTTTTCTTTGTAATCCTCACTCCTGCGCTGGTGAACCTATTGACTGACTAAGGGGGCTTGGTCACACACACACACACACACACATATGCAGAGGACCCAGGTCAGACTCTTCTCTGCAAGTCCCCATGAATCCCGGTCAGTTGCTTTTGTGGTCCGTGCTCTTGTGGTGGCCCTGACTCCTCTGGTTCCTCCAATCCCCTTCCCTGCTGGACTTCTGAGCACGGCCTAACGTTTGGCTGTGTGACTCTGCCTCTGCTACCAGTCTATCTCCCCTGGAGCTGGAGGCTAAGGATGTCAGCGTAAGATTTACAGGGCACCAAGCAGCCCACAGCTTCCCATCCCCCGCCACCCCCTGGTGTAGCTCCAGTGTCTGCTCATCTGTCTTTTCCTAACCCAAAGCCCTTCTCTTCTCATTACCTAAGAGTAAAAGGAGCTTGCAGTAGACTAAGTGAAGATGGGCCTCAGTGTCGAACTCCATCTTGCTTTTGCCAGTGTAGGAATACATCTTTTTCCTTGCTCTTGACTATTTGTCCTTTCTGGAGAATGGGTAAATAGAGTTAGGTTCAGAAACAGGCTCTTAGAAGCCACTGTCTAAGGCCACGAAATAGGGTCGGGATCTCAGAAGCACCCCGTTTCCTAGTCCACTCCAGGTTCCTAAGTCTCTAACCTCTCAAGTCAGCGCTGAGAACTAGCGTCACCATGTGGATCATGGGTGGCACGTCTGGTCCTTCCCTCCTCGCTCCAACATATAACTTCCAAGGGTGCGCCTCTCTCTTCTTTCCCAACGCTCACCTGTGTAGGGGATGCTGGAGCTCACAATTCCCCGGGGACTCCCTCACCCTGACAACCCTGGAGTTTAGTTGTCCTCAGAGGCCTGGACCTTGGACTGTAATTCAAAGCAGACATCTCAGGAGGCCTAGCAGCAGAGGAGGTCTGGTTGGGAAAAGGCAACTTCCGGGAAGGAATGTTCTTGGTGATCCCTGGGTTCCCACCATATATCCATGGAATAGCATGAGATGAAAAAGGGATTTCCACAAAAGGGTTAACACTAAGTTCTGAAAAATCCGAATAAAAAAAAAATAGCCACATGAGTCTGAGTTTTATTCAGTGTCTGTTCTAAGACTTGGACCCATTTAAATGCTCCATATCAGCTCTTTGAAATAGATTCGGAGAGTTTCATCTTCAGTTTACAAATAAAACGGAGGAGGCACAGAGAACTGTCCCAGTTCCATCCAGTAAATAGCTGGAGCACAATTAGACCCTAAGCAATGGGAGAAGTAACAAAATTACCCCAAGATCTGTGAGAGGGAGGGTTTACTTGGTTTATGCTTTTCTGTATTTCTACCCTTTTACCAAGGTATTTTAAAAAAAATGCTTTACTCCCATCCCACCCTACACAAAACAAGTAAACAGTGTGTGTGTGTGTGTGTGTGTATGTGTGTGTGTGTGTGTGTGTGTACAGTATCCACAGAGAAGCCTAGGTTTTCCTGGTTCCTTGATTCCTTCACAATTCCTATTTCAATTTTATGCAGAACAATATGTGCTCTGCAGCCCGAGCTGAGCTGCTGCTGAAGCCCTCTTAAGAGAAACTGGCTCTCTAGAGCAGTGTTCAGTTGGAGCCTCTCCACCCCCACCCCACCCCCACTGGCTCTGGCTGCAGCCATGTGGCCTTGAGGCCACTTCAATTCTTTGAGTTTGAGGCTCATTGTTGTTGAGAGGCCCAATGTAGGTCACACTCTAGAGCAGAAGAAGGGGCTCTCCAAAGCTGACCTCGGAAGTTCTGCCTGCGGCCGCCAGCTCTCCCTGCAGAGCCCACGGAGCAGATCCACTCACCCTCTGAGCCTCTCCTCTAGGCTGTCTCTCCCCAGCTCCCTCAGCGGCTGGGCAAACAGGCAGGCTGCAATGCCTGAAGCAGTTCTCAACGTACTTCTCCCTGGGAGCCCTGGGTAAAAAAGGGAACCTGCAGCTCCCTCCTCATGAATCTGCCTCTGGTATGAGGAAGGAATTCTGGGTCTAGATTTTATGACTCCCCAACCGTTCTGATGAGAACATAGTGTCTCACCTCAAAACTTTTCCTCAGTATTAACCAGAGCAGGGTTACAGCCTGACTAGCTTAGCTCTGAAAAGTGCCCTGACCACTGAGCCTCCTGGGGTATTCTGGTACCACAGGTATAAGGTCACTCCAGGGTTGCTTGCTCTGTGGTGTTGGGTTCTGAAATTAAACAGTAGTGGAACGAGGAGTCCTGGTGGCCCAACTTGATCCTTTAGTGGCTTCTGCATCCTTATGTGCTTAGAATAGGTGTGATTAGTATGGCTTGTGGCTGTTTCTTCATAGTCTGCTGTGTAGACCTCAGAAAAGAGCCCAGAACCCAGGCCGTTGAAAGCCCTGCTCCATGAGCCCTATGTGGGATTCCCAGACAAGGCACGATGGAAGATAACAGTCATGGAACACAGGAGTGGAGCGTCTCTTTTGCTGTGCCTGGATCCAGAGCTCTGCAGGTCTCTGGGGTTTGTCACTCCGAGGCTGACAATCCTAAGGCTAGAATAGACAGCTATGACACCCTGAGTAGAGCCCAGCTGCTGGAAGGGTCATGGCCTCGTGGACTCCAAGTAGATTGTGCTGTCCCATCAGTTATTACTAAATGTGGCCATCTGGGCTGGAAAGCATTGCTCTTCGCTTTCTGACTCCCAACAGCACTCTTTCACAGATAGCAAAGGTGGGCCACTTTGAACTCTCAGAGCCTGTGCCCTCATCTACAGAACGCTGACAGGCACAGCTACTATTTACAGAATATGTGACCTGGCTAGACTCTGCATTTAAACCTGTTCCACGCTGCTACACAGCGCTGGTAGTTTATGGTTCTTTAGACCCTGGGCAAGCCTTAAGGCACAGAACCCTGGTTGTTTGCAGATATGTGCGAGCTCCCTCTGCTGGAGAGTAGGTGAATTGTAGCAAAGAAAGGTGAGGTGAAGGTAGAACGGCCCCATTGTCAGCAGAAGGTGCAAGTGCTCACACTGGTATTCGACAGATGAGGAAATTAAGACCAGGGCCAGCTACCTCACTGAACGGCCTCTTTCAAGACTGCCCTGTGGCTCTGGGGTTCCCCTATGCAGAGAGGGGAGCCATGCGGTTCTGTTTAACGGAGTCCCCCACAAGCCCCACGCAGTGCCCATTCTACCCATTTCCTCTGGCACTGCCTCGTAGAGCTGCAGGAACCAGTATCGCCGGGCACAGGCACAAGGAGGCTGCTAAGATGTCCCTTCCTCCCAGCAGCAAGCTGGACTTTTCGGGAAGGTCCGAGGGCTTGGCAGGGTCAGCAATGCTGGACTGTGGAGTCTGTCCTAAACAGACCTTAGAGAGCTGGTGTCTCTCAGCCTTCGTGTTGCTTTGGTATGGGTGGGAACTGCTTCATCTTCTAGGGCCTGCTCCAATTTCCTCCTCAAATGACACTGTTGTCTATAGGCCCAAGAGGACTTCAGTGGGGAATGCTACCAGGCTCTGAAGATTCCGGAAACGTTGTAACTTCCCCCTGTGTATCACTCATGGCAGCTACTCTTTCCTTAATACCTTGTGGGCTCCGAGCTGTGATGTATTTGACAGACACTGTATTTTATTGTCAATGTCGGCTGTAAGTAGGAGGTATATTAGGTGTATATCTTGAATCTGAGGCCTGAGGAGTTAAAACAGCAGTTCTCAACCCCCCTCGGAGGTCAAGCAGCCCCTTCACAGGGTCGCTGAAGACCACTGGAAAACAGACACTTACATTACGATTCACAACTATAGCAACCGTACAGGTTTGAAGTAGCCGTGAAAACGACTTCATGGTCAGGGGTCACCACAGCATGAAGAACTGTATTAAAAGGTCACAGCATTAGGAAGGTTGAGGACCATCGGATTAAAACAGTGGCCTGGAATCTAGAGGAGATGGGATAGGATGTGTGAGCCTCCCTCCCTAACCTCACCACCAGGCATTTGTTTTAGCCTTTTTGCCCTTCCATAATTAGCCACAGAACTCGTGAAAAGAATGGGCCTTCTTCTCCTCCCTTCCCCCTTGTTTTTACCCTCTGTCCCTGGGTGATCGTTTGAACCGCTGACAAGAGCTAACTAATCCTCTGACCACCAGATGGGACCCTCTCTTAGTCACCTCTGTCCAGTGTCCCTAAGACATTTGCAAGCCTAGCATGCTGTAGGCTGAGGTTGCCCTCTCTATAGTCCCCTTCCCGGCGCTCCATCCCATCTCCCCATACCAGTCTCCGGCTGCTCAATCCACTCACCACGCTCAGCCACAAGTCACATATTTTCCTCACCCAAACCTACAGAATTTGACCAGTCTTACTCCATTTACCAGTGGTTGCTCCATCAGCACTCCTCATTCCTCATGTCACTACAATCTTCTGGCCTCCCACGCCCTTACCCCTTCCTGAGGCTCTCTTGCCTGACTATCTCCACAGCTTTGCCCAACAGAACCGTCTAAAATGAGATATGTGTATTGCAGTCCTCTGCTGTGGTGATATGGATAGGAATGGCCCCCATGGGCTCATATATTTGAATGCTTGGCCATTAGGGAGCAGCACCATTAGGAAGTGTGTCCTTGTTGGGATAGATGTGTCACTGGGGGTGTTTGGAGTTCCTAATAGCCAGGCCCAGTGTCTTCTCCCTGACTACTTCCTGCGTATCCAGGTGGGGATCTCTCAGCTCCTTTCCAGCACCAAGCACGTCTGCCTACATGCTACCATGCTTCCTGACGCAATGACAATGAATTAGACCTCTGAACTGTAACTCAACTCAGCCTCAATTAAGTGCTTTCTTTTTTAAGAGTTGCCTTGGTTAGCTGGGCAGTGGTGGCACACGCCTTTAATCCCAGCACTTGGGAGGCAGAGGCAGGCGGATTTCTGAGTTGGAGGCCAGCCTGGTCTACAGAGTGAGTTCCAGGACAGCCAGAGCTATACAGAGAAACCCTGTTTCAAAAAACAAACAACAACAACAAAAAACCAAAAACAATAACAACAAAAACAAAAACAAACAAAAAAGAATTGCTTTGGTCATGGTGTCTCTCCACAGCAATAGAACTTTGACTAAGACAGAAGTTGATACCAGAGACTGGGGTATTGCCATGAAAGACCTAGCCATGTTTCTTGGCAGAATGTGGACTTTGGGACAGTTGGGTGCTTTAAGTGGGGCTTGATGGGCCATGTTAGTAGGAGCTGGGAAGACACTGGTGGATTATGATGGAGAGGTTTCAGAGGAGAAAAATATTAGTAAGTGGCCTACAAATTATTCTTGTGTTATTTTGGTGAAGAATGTAACCATATTCTGCCCTTGTCCAGAAACAAAAAGCAAAAAACAAAAGCCACCAGAAGCTCAATGGAAGAGTTTTGGATTAACAGTGTTGGCAGAGAAAATTTTAAAACAGCCTAGTGTTGACCAAGAGTTACTGGGTTATTAGTGGGCAGTCTTATGCAGATCTATCTATGGTGGAAAATAGCAAGTTGAGCAAGGAAAAATACAAAATGTTCAGTTTGAGGAGAAGGGGGGGGTTGTTGGGGGGGCACCAGGGAGTATGCTGACGCTAAGTGCTCAAGGAGATAAACAGATTAAAGAAAAGCTGATGCTAAACGCAATGAAGGGAGCGGTGACCTTAGGGTAAGACTCCACCCAGCTAAGCTTCCAACTTGGGAAAAATAATTTTTTTTAAAAAAGTTTAGAGCCAGGTCTTGTGGCACACACCTTTAATCCCAGCATTTAGGATGCAGGGGCAGGGGCAGGGGCAGGGGCAGGGAGATCTCTGAGTTGGAGGCCAGCCTGGTTGACAGAGAGTGTTCCAGAAGACAGCCAAGCTTAATGAGTGAAGGAAACCACCAAAATCAGAAAGCTGATCAAAATATATTTGAACAAGGAGGCCATGTTCCAGCCTCAGCAGAACCTGGCAGCTTCAGCCAAGTGGTTCTGGCTTTAAGTCAAGGGTACAAGAAAGGGGCTATGGACTCTCCCTCTGAGACTAAGCCACTGCGTTCCGATGTGTGTCAGGGATGTCCCTGCGTGGAAGCCCAGAGAAGCCTTTGTGTGAAGCTGTGATGGTGAAGCCCAGATTTCGTTGGAGACCCCAAGATGTTGGAGATGTCGGAGCTGTGGGATACCTGCCAAGAAGAACTGCTAACAGGGAGTGGAACCAGCCTACGCCAGAGAAGTGTGTTTCAGGCCACAAAGCTGAAAGGATTTGGAGACCTGAAGAGTGAATGCTTTGATGTTAGCCTTGGAGATGCAGCGTTTAGAGTTTGCCCAGCAGGTTTTATCTTGCTTGGTCCAGCATTTCCTCATTATGTTCCCTCTCCTCTCTGGGGAATGGTAATGTGTATTCTGTGCCACTGTGCTTAATCTGCTTTAGCTCTGACTTTATAGAAGATTAGAGTTAAGAGATTGTCGTGAGATTCAGAAGAGACTTTGGACTTTTAAACAGTATAGACCGTGGGGACTTTTGAAGTTGGACTGAGTGCATTTTTGCATTATGATAGGGCTACAAGCCTATGGGAGGTTAGGGAGTGGAATGCAGTGATTTGAATAGGAATGAGCCCCATATAGGTGTGGCCTTGTTGGAGGAAGTGTGTCACTGGGTGTGGGCTTTGAGCTTCCAAATGCTCAAGCCAGGCTTAGTCTCTGTCTGTCTCTGTCTCTCTGTCTCTCTGTCTCTGTCTGTCTGTGTCTGTGTCTGTGTCTGTGTCTGTGTCTGTGTCTGTCTCTCTCTCTCTCTCTCTCTCTCTCTCTCTCTCTCTCTCTCTCTCTCTCTGCCTGCCTGCTGCTTGCAGATCTGGATGTAGAACTCTTAGCTCCTCTCTAACACCACGTCTGCCTACCTGCCACCATGCTTCCTGACACAATGACAGTGAACTAAACCTTTGAACTGTAATTCAGCCCCAATTAAATGCTTTCTTTTATACGAGTTGCCATGGTCACAGAGTTTCTTCACAGCACTAGAACTTTGACTAAGACATCTGTTTTAAATTTTTTTTTTTAAGCTGGGCAGTGGTGACACATGCCCTTAATCCCAGCACTGGGGAAGCAGAAGTAGGTGGATCTTTGTGAGTTCAAGGCTAGCCTGATCTACAGAGCTAGTTCCAGGACAGCCAGAGCTACACAAAGAAACCTTGTCTCAAATGTATATATAGGGAAGGTGAGAAGGCTAAATATGTCTGGGGATTTACCCCTGACTCTCCTTGACAGCCAGTAATTGTTCTTGTAAGGTCAAGAGGTCTGGGTATGATCAGAAACCTACCCACAGTCGTGCCACCTCTCTTGGAAGGACTCTACCAGGCTGCAAAATGAAGCCACTCAGGGGCCTTTGGGAGTGGAGCTAGAAATGGAAAAAGCTGGAATATGCTTTCCTTTCACAACTAGACTAGGTTCTACACGAATGTGCCCAAACCCTGAGCCTGTCTATTCACGATCCAATGCAACACTGGCCTTTAATACAGCTGAGATCAAGGCCAGAGAAGAGGCAAAACCTGAACCAGTCTTGAACGTGGTGCAAACACCAGCACAGTGTTGCAGAGATCTACTCATACAGACAGCCTGCAGTCAGGCTTCGTGGGTCAGCATGTGAAGGAGCAGAAATTGCTTGGAAAGAGACATTGGACCTAGATCCAATTTTTCTAGGCCAAAGTGTATAAACTCCATTCAAAAGTCAAAATGAGAGGCATAAGACAGTGTACTGGGGTTGGGTGGGTTAACTTAGAGAAAGCAGCTTTCCATCACCAGAGAAAGGGTAGTTTCCAGGGGTAGCCAGCAGGGGGCAGCTCTAACTCACATTTCCTTATCCCCAAACCTGTTCAACACATATCTAAGGTCCTAATGAGAGGCCTGGCTCTTTTGAGAGTGAAGAAAAGTACCAGTTGGCAAAGGAAATAGGCCAGCTGTGCACAGCTGGAGAGAGGTGCTGGCCATTTATGGCCAGTTGAAATGAGGTCAGGTGATATACCCCACATAGCCTGCTTCCTTCCCAGCTGTGTCTTTGGTATCCTCCTTAGCCACTCTTTCCCAGTAAGGGACCCTCAGAATCCCATCGGTGTCTGAGTTTAGCTTCTGGGGACTGCCAGTCTCTTTGGAATCAAACCAAACAGAAGAATTCATGTGGATGAGAGGAAAGAAATGGAGAGCCGTTGAACTTTCGTTCCCTAAGAAGGTCGAGGGAATTGTCAGGATGAGGGG
Organism: Mastomys coucha; assembly: GCF_008632895.1. Classification (NCBI taxonomy): domain Eukaryota; kingdom Metazoa; phylum Chordata; class Mammalia; order Rodentia; family Muridae; genus Mastomys; species Mastomys coucha. The sequence goes on along the minus strand of NW_022196898.1, from coordinate 55,940,615 downwards.
AAAGTGTTCCATCCTGTAGGCATTTCATAGGTGCTTAGCCAGCCAGTTCTATGCCGGGGCAGAAAGGCAGAATGCTAGGTAAGTATTCAACCAACACAGCTCCTGCCCAGACTCCCCCCACCCCCTACCCCCCAGTCCACAGACTGAATAGCTTTTGACCCAGCAGATAGGGTGGAAGGCAATGTGGTCGGTCGCAGTGCCAGACCAGAGGAGAAAGGACTGCTCCTCCTCTGGGCAGGGAGGTAGAGGCTTTGCAGAGGATCTGACACAGGAGGGGCGCCTTGGAATGTGGATGGGGTTTTACTAGCCGAACAACAAAGAACAACCCTGACAGGACCGGCATGAGCAGAGGCACCAGGCTGACTCTGCCTGCAGAGAGCACTGATGACCATGTCAGTGAATAATGGTTGGAGGTGCTTTTAAATAACCTTTGGGCCTATGGCCAATATGAGTTCTCATTCTCAAACCACCTGTGGTATCACCATCTCCACCTCACAGATGACAAGTCTGAGGGTCAGAGAAGTAAAGTGTCAGTCCTAGTAAGGAGACCAGGAGCCTAGTAAGGAGCTGATGTCTCTGTTCCAGCTCCGGTGACCCCATAGTGCTTCTACTACTCTGAAGTTAGGGGTATATGTGATGTGTGTGGAGAACAAAGATGGAGGTCTTTCTGTCCCGAGGGAGGTCTCCATTTTTGGCTCCTCCCTCTCTGCTGGAGCTGTAAGATCTTCTGGCTAGAAATCCATCCTCAAAGCAGCCACCCATACATGCATTTCTCTTTTCACTTTTCCTTTACCTTTTCAGAGGATTTCTTGTGGGAACTGTGCTCTTGTGGACCCGAGTTTGTGTTCCCCCACTCCACCCCAGGCGATGTCAGCTGAGGAATGTCCTTCATCAGATTGGCCTTGTAGACAAGTCTGTGGGGTGTTTTATTAATTCATGTTTTAATATGTGGGAGGGAGGTCCCATCCCACTATGCCAGTGACATCCCTAGGCAGATGGTCCTGAGCTATATAAAAAGCAAGCTGAACAAGCCATAAACCATGGAGAACAAACCAGTAATCAGCTCTTCTCCATAGTTCCTGCCTCTGTTGTTGCTTGAGTTCCTGTTCTGACTTCCTCTGCTGATGGATTCTAATCTGTGAGCCCAAATAAACAAAACCTTTCCTCTCCAAGTTGCTTTAGATCAAAGCCTTCATCACAGCAAAAGAAAGCAAACTAATACGGCCTCCTTTCCCAGGAGCTGTGCTGCCTGTTTATTTGTCTGTCAGTCCTTCTGTCCATCTGTCCACCTGCCTTTCCATCTGTCTAGAATGAAGGTGCTGAAGGGACACGGCCCTACATGACCTCTTGTGTGGGCTGCTTCTTCTGGAGCTTTCTACTCCTCAGAACACCTTCTGACCCCCTGGTTGCGAGCCAAGCCTTTACGTGCTAAACCTTCTCTCCATCTGCCCCTTCTGGGATTTGATGTAGCATCCCCACACTGTTCAGGATTCCCACCGTGGCCTGCTCAGGCTGTAAACAGGAAAGATTTGTTTCTCTAGATTTTGGAGACTGAGAAGTCTGCAATCAAGGCGTGAGCAAAATTACTGTCTGGTGAGGCCTGCTCTCTGGTTCACATCTGGTGCTGTGTGCGCATGAGGCAGAGGTATTTTCTAGTTCCTTGGAGTCTCTGATAATGCGCATGGTCACCTCACAAAAACCCCACTTCCTGATGCCACTGCCATTAGGATTGGAGTTTTAGGATGTACATTTTAGGATAGTGAAAATAATCAAGCCAGAGCATTTTGTCCCCCACTCCCTAAACTTCTAAATTTATGTTATTCTCATGTATAAAATACATTCATTTCATCCTAATAGCCTGGACTATCTTAACTAATGCCTGTAGCAGCTTTAAAGTCTAAGTCCCAAGTTTTGTCCAATCATATATGAGATTCAGGTGTAATCATCTGAATGCGTGCACATGCACACGCGTGCACACACACACACATACATACACACACGAGAGAGAGAGAGAGAGAGAGAGAGAGAGAGAGAGAGAGAGAGAATAAAAGAGTATAAAAATAGAATTATCTTCTGTGACCTCACTGTTCCTAAATGCATTGGTCTCTCCTGCTCTGAGGGTCCTTCCTTCAAACTGGCACTGCCTATGTTGTGTCCCTAATGAGTTGTAGCTGCAAAGTTGTGGCTCTCCTAGGCTGGAGTTGCATCTTGACAGCTCACTTGTTTGAGATATTGCATGTTTTCCACAGCCCCATGGCTCTACTAGACACTGCCCTGGTGAGGACTGCCCAGGTAAAGAATGATTACAGTCATGGTAAATAATGTAACAGCAGAGAAGTGTATGTAGACCCTCAGAGCACTCTGCCCTCTGCCTTATCCTGTCTACTCCTCACAGCTCATGCCTCAAGCCTAGTTTATCCTCATATACATCTCTATATAAACAGGTATATGCATAGCTACATGCCAACATATGTAACATGTATCTATATCTACCTAACCACACACACACACACACACACACACACACACACGACATCCTGTTTTGCAGCCTGTGTCAGTTAACACTAGGTCACGGCCACGTTGATATCAGTAAATCTACCCATTCTTTGTAATGACTTTGAAGTCTACTGTGGAGATAGGAATGAACCAATTGATTTTGTTGTTGTTGTTTTGTTTTGATGGGCATTTAACTGTTTATCATTTTTGTCACTGTAAACAGAGCCGAGATGACTATATTTTTTGATTAGTTGCCAGCTGACTAATTGTGTTTGGGTTCAAAATTTGAATATATGTTCTCAGATTGCCTTTCTAAGGGACAGTGACAGTTTCTAATACCATGTAATAGAATGTATGTGAATACCAGGTCTTTATATTTGTGCCAACACTGGTATTATCATATTTTAAAATCTTTGCTCCTCCTGGTAAGTAAAAATATAACATTTTAAATTTTTAAAGGGCTTTAAAAGTAAGGTTGAGTGTTCTCTCTACACAGGTCCTTCCCTTAGCTTAAGGAAGTTTGTTCCAAGATCCTATGGCTTTGTAAAACTATAGCTAGTACCAAACTCTATATACATACATACATACGTACATACATACATACATACATACACAGATGAATGCCATTTCTATCTTCTCCTGCCCTTGATTCTAAGGATTGAATTTAGAATCTTGAACACACTGAGGGAGGTATGCCTACCAGTGAGCCCCCACCTCCAAGCCTGCCTTTTCCACCCTAAGCTAGCCCTTACTATGCACAGTGGTTGAAGCTTTTGTTATCTGAGGTGCAGAGGCAAAACTCCACAGATTTCTATCTCTTTCTCTGCAATGCTGAGTATGAAAGATTCATTCTCACCACAGACCTTGGCAACCTCAACTCACAGCTCTTTTCTTGAGAAATCTCACCTTTCAGTTAAAGGGAACACTTTAAGACCTCCCTCTGCCGTGCCCAAAATGCCAGCATCTCTACTGGGGGGGGGGTCTTTGTGGCTGTTATTAATAAACTAAGTTGCTTAAACACAGCAGTGGGATACCAAACTGTTGGTGTGATGACCAAGATGGGTACTTAGTGATGAGCAGGTGAGCAGGCATACAGAACACAGACATGTTGGACAAACCCACCCTGCTCAGGAGGGCTTGGTTGGCATAGGGCTCTGTCGAGTAACACAACAGTGTGGTACAATTTAAAACTTCCAACTACAGAGCAATTGTGATTAAAAAAAAAAACCTGCATGGTATTGATAGGCAGGTGGATCAATGGAATAGAATTGAAGATCCAGAAATGAACCCACACACCTATGGTCACTTTATCTTTGACAAAGAAGCTAAAACCATCCACTGGAAAAAAACAGCATTTTCAACAAATGGTGCTGGCTCAACTGGCAGTTAGCATGTAGAAGAATGCAAATCAATCCATTCCTGACTCTTGTACAAAGCTCAAGTCCAAGTAGATCAAGGACCTCCACATAAAACCAGATACACTGAAACTAATTAAAAAAAAAAAAGTGGGGAAAAAAAAAAAGAAAAAAGAAAAACTTCCAGATAGTGTTTATTTCTAGAATTCCCCATTTAATACTCTTGGATTGTGGCTGACCGCCGGTAACTAAAACCTTGGAAAGCAAAAACCACACAGAAGACTACTACTGTATTGGTGGTCTACCTGAGCTGTTTCCCCTTCTCTGTGAATCCCATATTGTTGACCATTTGGGGGACAAGTTAGCCTTTTGTTTTTTGTAGGGGTTTTGGATTAAGCAAATAAGCATCTAAAATGGATTTTCCTATTTCCATTACTACCAAACCCATGTTTGGAAAGATTTTTGTTACACTGCAGTTTCAGTCATTACTGCTTTCTTCATTTTCTCCATCTGATCCACATATACTTCCTTCCAATGTTTATTAGCGCAAGATGGCCAGTGTTTCTGCATTGAGTTGTATAATAATTCTAGCCAAAAGCAAAAGCTGGGATTTTTGTTAATCCCAGAAAATTTGCCCTTGTCTGAATGCAGAAACAAGCTTTGGTTTTCTCAGAATTTTAAGGGGCTTGAGAAACTGCAGTGATCTGGGGCCACTGGTGGGATTCTATGGTCTTGGATTTGACCTTTTGGCTAGGCTTGCCTTTGGCCAGCTCCTCTAGTGCAAACCAGCAGTGTGGTCTGCACCTGTGTGCACCCTTTCGTCCAGCTGTGGACCCTTCTGCTCTCAAGAGTGGACCAAGTGTTTACATATTTCCCCCCTCTGTTTATAGGCACATGTGGGTGTGGGTCCCTCTTGCTGAGGCTGGGCCAAACCTGCTCGTGACTGTTCAATAGGACTTTATGGGAATCTGAGCCCTGGGAACTAAGGGAGAACTACAAGTGGAGAGGGGGCAGAAAGAAGTTCATCCTGGGAGCCACAAGCTGACCCTAAGCCCTTCTGCTCCTCCACTATGGTCTTCTTCCTTGGTGGGTGGGTGGTAGTGGTGGTGGGGCTGGATCTTCAGGACTATTCCAGTCCCCTAGAGATTGGGCAAAGGCTTTGAGAGAAAACAGGTTTGTGGAGTCCCACAGTTGGGAGAGAGGAGATGGACAACAGAAATGGGCCTGCACATTCCATGGAGGAAAGGTATCAAAGCAGGTGTAGAATGGGAGGGGGGAACTTTTAGGTTTCGGAGCTTAAATTAAGCTTATCCATTAAATTAAGATCAAATGGGAAGGGCTGAAGTCCAGACTTGGCTATTGACGTGTGACTTCTGCCTATGGTAGGAGGGGAGGAATCCATAGGCTGTGTGTGTGTGTGTGTGTGTGTGTGTGTGTGTGTGTGAGAGAGAGAGAGAGAGAGAGAGAGAGAGAGAGAGAGAGAGAGAGAGAGAGAGACTGGGTCAAACGCTGCCACCATGGTGGTGTTCTAGGGATGCCAGAGGCGAGAGACAGGGAGAGCAGTTAGGAAACTGGTGGACGAGTTTCATTCCTTATTCACTGGTCCGATAAATATTTATTAGGTGTGCGCTGTATGCCAGGCACTATTCTAAGAAGGCTCTATTTTTAGGAAGCTCTGCCTCCCTGGCCCTACCTCCAGGACAAGGTCCAGGCTCGCTCTGTTGTTCCTTCAGAGCATCCTGCTCATTCGCTGCAGTTCTGACACCACACCTCACAGTAGCAGCCCAGACCACACCACACCACCCCGCAGGGTCTCCTGAACCAGGCTACAGCCTCTTCTCTGAAATCTTCTCTGATCAGTTCACCTCCCTTCCTCTCCTTCTACCTTCCTTCCTCTCTCCCTCCCTCTCCTCTTTCTCTCTCTCTCTCTTTCTCCCTTTCTTTCTCTCATTCTTTCCTTTTTTGCTTTCCTCTGTGCCCCACATGCTTGCCTCCAGCTTCTGGGACCCATCCCTAGGCTTCCCTGGTTTTGTCATCAACAGGAAATCAGCAGAGCTTTTGCTCTGGCCTGGGCTAGTCTGGAACACTGGGGAGTAGATAGAAGAAGGGTCCTTGTTCCTAAAGCAATCACAAGTCAAAGGAATAAATACTCCCTACCATCAAAAGCCTCCTGGTGTCCAAATGAGGTTCCCCATGAAGCAGTGGAGGCCCTGGGAACACAGAGTCCTGATTTGACCCTCAGTCTTCCTGGAAGCCTCACCACAGTCTGCCATGTTCGTTTTTGTTATTGTCCGTTCTCAGAGGAGACCTGAGAGGAGGTGGCTGAGTAGCACATACCTGACTGACTGCCTAGCCATCACAAGCAACACTTGGGTATGACCCCAGGACAGTTGGCTGCAAAGCCTGCTCCTACCAGGGAGGAGAGATGCTCTTCCACTGGGCTTGGGGGGCCCAGCCTAAGGTGGTGGTACAGGTGGCCATTCCCTCTCCTCCCCTTTCTCCATGTTCATATGTGTTCATTTCATGAATAAGGTGGGAGAGCTGTGGGCTACTAGAACAGCGGGCATCTGTCTGCCCCTTCCCCGGGGCCAAGATTATTAGATAGAGTTATGGAGACCCTGGCTGTCGCCCGAGGTTCTGCAGCATCTGTACCCTTCTCTGCTCATCCCCCCACCCCCACACTGCCCTTCTCTCTGATTTTGAACTCTACAGCGCATCCCTCTTCTCTGTCAGCCTGTCCTTCCCTCAGAGACTGTGAAGAAGTATGGAGCTTGGGACACTGACTGACTCGTGACCTGACTCTGAACCTGTAACAGGTGTACACACTCGCTATGTCATAAAGATCTGCTAGAGACCAAACAATTGAAGAGCACACATGGAAACTTCCAGACAATCGAGGAAGCTGAAAGATGAGGGTCGGTTGGGTAGAGCAGAGAAAGAGCCCCTACGATAGGGGTGTCAAGTCTTCAAGGGGGAGCAAGCCAGAGGCTTGCAAGAGGGCAGAAGGAGACTGGGGGCTTGTGAAGCTGTGTTGTCAGCCTTTCTATCTACAACAAAGTACTGGAAATGTCTGTCTTTGGCTCAGGTTTAGAGGCCTGGATCCATTACCACCCCAATTACTGTGGACCCGTGGCAGAGAGAAAACATCCATCTCACCACACTCGAAGCACAAAAAGGAAGAGAGGGTGAATCAAGGAGGTTGCTGGGTAGCACACTCTCTCATGATCTAAAGACGCCCCACCAGACCCACCCCTAAAGGTGCACTGTTTCTCACTAGCACCTCTCTGGGGATTCAGCCTTTAGCATTGTGTCACTTTGGAGGCTAGGGCTGGATGGGCTACAGTGTGGCAAAAATAAGTTACTGAAGAACTCACAAGCCTCTCTCAGGTCCTTTGCTCTTGGAACTGGTTCCCGGAGTGCCTCCCTGCCTTTACCCTCAGGATCCATCCTGTGTGAAAGCAAGCTGGGCCTGGTGAAGAGGTTCCCACCTCCTACCAGAGCTGAGGGCCAGCTGATTGGAAGCAGATGGCATGCCCTGGTGGTGCTCCGTGGGAGTGGCGAAGCCGTGGTGGGCCTGGCTCCCCTGTGCTGACCTCAGACCTGCACGGCTGGGGTGTCCAGGCCGCAGACTCTCAGTCAGCAAAGCTGCTTCCGTCCTGCAGCGAGATGGTCACTGTGGCTGCCCACACCCTGACCCGGCAATTTTCCTGCCATGGTGAGAAGCCTCTTGCATTCCAACTGGGTCTTCAGCCTGGCTTGGGGAGGGAGAGACGCCAACTACAGTCTTGGAAAGTCGCAAGGCTGGCAGAGGTCTCTGTCATCTTACCTGCTTTTTCATGTACCTGTGCTGTGAATGTGCAATGTAAAGCCACTGGGGTTCCACTTGTACTGGCTGAGCGCTGAGTCTTCCCATACGCCTCACTAATAAGCTCACGAGCCCAGCTGTTAGGAAGATGTGTGGCCGCGCCGAGGGAGAGCACCTTGTCACGTGACTGCTTAGTACAGAACTGAGAGCTAGTCCTCTGTGGTGTCTGCTGCACCCGTCTCTCTCAGATGCTCAGTGCACCCCATTGCTCCTGAGGGAACTCGGGCTTCTCATGCCCTGGGGACCCCTGGAAACTTGTGAACAGTGCACCGCTGTGGATGCAGAGTGTAGAACGGTCCCTGGGGGGGCAGGGTGGGATGGAGAGCTCTGCGCAATGTGCTTGTGGGTTGGCTCCCTTTGGGCTTACCCAGGGCTCTTCAAGGAGGCAGTTACGTTCTGATTGCAGTCTCTGAATACACTTGGAAACTAATGCCCACATGTCACCCCATCTTGAATCATGCTTACACAAGGCCTTGCTTTCACATCCCCAAGCCCCACCAGTACCTGGAAGGTCCATCAACCTCCATGGTTCATCCAGGGATCCCTCCTTGTGCTTTAGCAACTCCTGAGGCCACTTCTCTGACCACCATTTCTTGGGCAATCCCTTTAAGATGGCATCTTCAGTCCTGGGCTCTTCTTGATTATCCCACCCCTGACTGCTTGTCCAGCAATGCACTTCTTGCTTCTAGAGCATAAAAAGAAAGCAGCTTTCAAGTGCAGCACTTCCCCACCCCCACCCCTACCCCACTCTGCTATCCAGGTACTAGAGAGAAAATCACAACAGGATGTCCCACTGGAGACCGTCTCTTCTCTGTTCTGAGCCTGGGCTGCTTTGGTGGTCCACGGGCAAGGTGAATGAACACTGAGGCTGACCATCAAGGGATCTGAGAGTGGGAGATATGACATCACTGTAGGGATGATGGTGTTGTGGGGTGTAGGAAGATGATGCAGCCCCACCACTGCGTGAGGGATGAAAAGAGACCAACGCTCTAATGCAGTCTGAAGGGATAGAGCCGGAGCTCTAGCAAGCTCAGCACTGGAGGAATGGCCACAGATGGTCCTGGACCATCTTGAGCGATAGCCCAGGGAGTAGCTGAGAAAATAGAAAGCCTCTGTCATCCTTGGCCGTCTTTGAAGCCATCTGCAAGGTTCCCACGGCTGTGTTATGCACTGGTTGGTAGAGGGCCCACTTCCTCCTCTGACCGCATATGACTCCCTCAGTTAAGGTCTTCATTCCAGTTCTCTAAGCACAGGTGCCAAAGTTGGGCTCTCCACACAGACCTAGGTATTCTTGAACAGTCAAAGAGAGGGGCAGCTTTGAGAAGAAGGTGCATTCTTCTGAATACATAGATGCCTCTTGACTTACAATGGGTCTAGGTTCCAATAAGTTTATCATACTTTGAGAATGTCATTGAAGATGCAGTTCATATACCCAGCCTCCCCAAAGTCATGGCTTAGCAATTCAGTACACTACTGTAGGGTCTCTACACATGGACCCCTGGGAGCTGTGGCCGCCTGTCACTTCTCAGCCTCACCAGAGAGGGTCAGACTACCATATCCATAGCCACGGGAAAGACCCAGAAAGAGTGTTTTCTGTTGTATTGTATGCATTGCTTTCATGGCACTAAGCTATACAGCCACTGTAAGTCTGGAACCGTCTGGAGTCGATTGGGTATTTTTTTTTTTAAATTAAATTACAAGTCAAAGACATTCAAAAATATCCACTTCTGAGATGCCTGTTTCTTCTTATGGTTGCCAAGACAACTGGTCCTGTTGAGCGCATACTGTGTGCCAGGTACTGAAAAAGTCCCTGTCGCTCTTAACCTTCAGGATGTGGGTGCTTTTTGCTCCCCATTTTAAAGGTGATGAAGTTGAAACAGAGAGGCACCTTTCCCAAAGTCAGGCGCAGAACCAGCAAAGCTGGAAAAGGGACCTCCAGCTACATCTTCCTCCCCCAAAGGCCTTCAGCAACAGAGTCTGCTCTTTTGCAGCATCCAGAGTGTACACATGCAGAGCCCATGATCCGGACTTACAAGGAGGAGTTCTGAAAGGCCCAGGCCTCAGTAGATGCTAGCCTCTATCAGGTACCCTTCTCCTATCCTATAGCAGTGTGAATACTGGGGTAGCAAAGGGCCAGGGTGACCACAGCCCACAAACCCTAGGGGCTCGTGAGTTTCCACTGCCCACCAGCAGGTTTCACAAGTCTACTGACGTTGACAGGGTGTCCTAAATGGGGAGAGCAGGAAGCTCAGGGCCCTGTGGTCTGCCGGCATTGCTCAGAGTTTCCTGGGCTGAGTCTTTCTGTGGGGCCTCCACGGCTCTGCCAGTGCCCCCATCCTGAGGCTTTGTGGGTCCCATCTGGCTCTGAGAGACATGTTCCACTGTCTCCAAGCCAGGAGGCCCTGCATCTGGGTGCTAATCCTCAGAGGCCCCTGAATCTGCCAGTGGTCTTAAGGTGTCTGATAAGGGACCAGTTCTACTAGGTGGAGAAGGAACTTTCAGTCAATAGAACTGAGTCCTTCAGATTCAATGCTACTGGCCTTGTAGCCACTGGCAGGGGTCTTATCGTCCAAACTCCTGCCTTCATCCACTTTCCAAGAGTTGCAGAACATACAGCAACAGAGAAATGCCTTAAGAGCTGGTAGGTCTGCTAGAACCCTGGCCTGCCCCAAAACCTGCCTCAGTCAATCTTCCTTCTGAAAACTTGTAAGAGGCTGGATTTCTAGGTCTTTGCAAGAAGAGAGGAAAGACATGCTATGGGAAGATAGTACCAGAGGCAAGCGGGCGGGGGGTGGGGGGTCTGGATCTGCACTGGGCTTTCTCTCATATTAATTCATTTCTATGAGGTAGGGATCCTAACCCAATTTTATAGATGAGGCAACGGAGGTCCAGAGCACTAAACACATTGCTCAGTGTTACAGAGCTGGAAAATGTGAGCGTACACAATCTGGGATGAGAGGATAAACCGAGGCAGTGGTGGTGACACTGGAAGGGATGAGAGAGGTACCAGAGGCTGGACATACCCTTCCTGCCCACTGCGGCAGGGCAGCGCCTGGTTGCAGGGCTTGGAACACAACAGGGACTCTACACACACATGTTCCTGAGGTGCTGACCCAGTGCTGATCTAGGGACACACTACACTTAGAAAGGGATGTTCAAGTGGTTGGATTGGAGGTCAGTGTGGGCCTAGAGAAGAGGCTGCCCCATGCTGCTGCCCTGAGGCAACAGGCAGTGGGAAGCTGGGACTCGTCTGTCTGTTCCTTTTTGTGTTTTTGGTATGTGTGTGGTGTGTATGGTATATGTGTGTACATGTGTTCATGTGGAAGGGATTGAACACACACATATACACACCTGTGGGTGGAGGCCAGATGTCTCTGTGTACCTTCCTCTACATTCTCAGTCTCTCACTGCACCGGATTATCACTGACTTGGCAGGACTATTGGTCAGTGACCTCCAGGGATCCTCCTGTCTCGACTTCCTCAGTTCTGGGGCTACAGGCAGATGCCATTCCTTTTATTACATGGATGCTGGGAATCCAAACTCTGATCTTCACACTTGTACAGAAAGCACTTTACAGGGGCTGGAGAGATGGCTCAGCGGGTAAGCGGCTGCTCTTCCAGAGGTCCTGAGTTCAATCCCCAGCAATCACATGATGGCTCACAACCATCTGTAATAGGATCTAATGCCCTCTTCTGGTGTGTCTGAAGACAGTGACAGTGTACTCACTTACATAAATAAATAGATCTTAAAAAATAATAGTAAAAGAAAGCACTTTATGAGCCAAACCATCTCTCCAGCCCCAGGCAGGATTTTTATTTTATTTTTGAATTGTGTTTATGTATGTACGTGTGTGTGCACACACGTGTATGTGAGGACACACATGTGGAGGCCAGCAGACAACTTTCAGGAGTCGGTTCTCTCCTTGCACCATGGGGGTTCCCAGGATTAAACTCAGGCTGGCAGATTTGTCGGCAAATGCTCTGATCAGCTGAGCCATTTAGCTGCCCATCCACCTCGGCCTCTGCAGGGATGGTAAATAGTTTCTACATCTCCCTGGGACCCTGCACTCCGTAGGTCAAGCCCCTGCTCTCAGAACACTGCCTAGCTACCTCCCTCCGTAAGAGATCAGGGCTCAAGGAGGGCCAGAGACTGCAGGATCTGGACAAAGATGGAGGCAAATGCTTACGGCCAGCAGAGGCTACTGAGAAACCAGTTTGTCTCGGGGCTGCAGTGCTTTGGGGGTGGGTAAGAAAGGATACTTCCGTTCCCTGCCACATTCAGACCCCACCAGGAATGTGGCTTTAGGCCAGGATCCCTCTGGACAAGAAAGGATGACTCTGCAGAAACAGAGTCCTGGCCCCCGGGATGAGTGGAGCCGCTATGCTGGAGGCTGGAGCCAACTGGCCTTGGAAGAATTAATGACCCTCCGCCTCTGCCTTCTGCCCCACCCTCTCTTCCCAGTAGTCCTCCCCTCCTTCTGAAGTGTCCTCTGGGCTGAGGTTTTAAGACCTTCAGAGTGGCAAGAGCTGGTCTCCATTGACTTTGAGACATCTGAGAGGGGTCAGGGGAGGTGGGATTGATAATTGATGGGGGTGGGGGAGGGGAGAGAAGCTGGCAGCCTTTAAGAGTTTCAGGTCTGGGCCCAGGGAGTGAAGCAGCCCAGGCTGATTGCAGGCAGTGGAGACAAGAGGGGGAGTGAGCCCGGGCAGGCTGCTCAGGCCCCCCCCCCCACGGCTGCTCTTGGGGAATTCCAGTCTTGGCCAGCCACTTGGAAGCACATGTGTTTGATGAAGCACTGGAACCCACAAAGCTGCTCCTTCATTCTTCCAGGCCTGCTCCTGAAAAACGAGGGATTGAGAACCTTGGAAAATGTCTCTGTCACACAGAAGCACTGTATACATGGCACAGGCCAGTAACTACCGGGGCTATAATGCCCCTGTTGTAGCTCCAGCCTTTGGCACATTTGTAGACAGCTGAGCAGATGCAGATGATGAGGGGGGTGTGAAGATGACCATCTCATGGCTGGGCTGGCGATGGCTGCTGGCCTTTGTTGAATGTTCCCCACACACCCTCCTAACCACTGTGACTAATGTCAAGCAATCCTCCCAATGGTCCCCAAAGAGAAGTTGATGCCTGTATTCTACAGAAGAAACCTGCATGGCAGGTGTAATGGTCTTAAGGTCATCTGAGTGATGAGGGGCTGGATAAATTCTAAGGCTGCTTGGCATGTGCCCTCCTGTCCTTACCCTAGGGGGAAGGAAGGAAAATAGGGATCTTACAGCCTCGCCCCCTCCTCTGTGCATCACCCCGTGATTGAAGGTCACCAGGTCAGTGTATGGAAACTCTGACCTGGAAGCATTGCGACATCGACATCTGCGTTTCCCCGAGTCACACAGCACAGAGTGCTTGGAGCTCTCAGACCTAAGGCGTGGTGGTGTGACTTAGATTCCGCCTTCTCCTGCCTTAGTGTGGTGTGACTTAGATTCTGCTCTCTCTCTCCCCAGTTCTGGGTCCCACATCTGCAAAACAGGAGAGAGGACTGTGACTGGTCTCCGTCACCTTCAAGGTGGAAATGTCACATAGGGTTACTGCAGCCAGGGACCTGACCAGAAAGATAGCAGAGGGTAGTGACAGACAGTGGTGGGTCAGGAGATGAGTGGGGGTTAGGAGATGAACTCAGCAAGCCTGATGCTGGCATGCTGCTAGCGTGCTGGACCAGGAGAGGGGCAGCTCTACACTAGTTAAGCTGCATGACTGAGACTACTTAGGGACCACTGAATCCACTTAAAAGCCTTTCTTTGGTGAGGCCAAACCCAGTAGAATGCCTGTGTCTTCCAGGAAGGTCCCATGTATTAAGTGTGGTGTCAGGGGACAGCCCTGCAAGGACTCTGTTTCCCAACTTCTTCTGTTCTGCTCTAACCTGATTTCTGTTGTTTGGCTGCTTCCTGTTGCCCCAGCAACACAGCAATACCATAGATGGTTGGGGATGGCTGTGCGAAGTCACTTAATTATCACCAACAGGCACTGTGCCAAATGCTTACAGCTGTGGTAGACTTCGTCACTCCTGCAACCAGATGCTGCCTCGAGGTGGTCATAAATACTCCCGGAACAATAGACCTCCGAAAGATGCATCTTTGGTTAGTTGAGGAACCTTTGAAATGATGAAGGCATTATAGAGTTGACTGTGTTATATTCTACTGGCAAACCAGTGGTGTGTACAGTTAGGCTATCTTCCAACTACTCCATTCCCAAGCTCTTTATAGAGACTTATCAACAACAGCAAGTCCATTCTGTTTAGGCTGTGATTGTGGCTCCAATCTGGAACATCCTGTAGTGGTTTTTCTCTTTGGAAAGATTGTCTGTCTCACAACCTCTTAGTAACGGGACTTTGAGGGCTAACGGCCGATGTATTATCCCAGCAAATTATGACTCGTGGGCAAGCAAGCCCACAGCAGCCAAACCAGAGCACCCTCTGATTATGGGTTTATTTATTTTAGGTCATTGAACGTCACTAGCAGCCACCACGGGCCACACTTGCTTTGTTATATGTCTATGAGTATTTTCTGTGGCAGCCACACACCCAAGGCCTGGGGAGACTTTCAGAGTCACCCCTACTCAAGGCTCTCAAAAGATTGTTTCTTTTCTTTCAGACAGGCCCTGGAGGGTGTGTTGATGTTTGCCTGCTCTGCAGCACCCTGCAAGTTGCCTCACTGAACCCCTTGGGGAGCACTGCTCCGACTATCATCCAGTCAGGCTGCAGGCAAAAACACAGCAGCTCAGACAGCAGAATTCCCTGATCGCAGTTCCAGGCTGCCAGCATCGGAGCAGTAATCAAATCTCGGCCTGCTGGAGCCTGCAGCCTCTGCTCTTCTTGCATCCAAGCCTTGGTGCCTGAGAGGCAGCTGCATCTTGAAGAGATGTTTGGTTGCCCTAAGGTTCTGCTTCAGAGCAGAGCATATGAGGGTCATTGACACAGACTGGTTTTCCAGGTCAAGAGCCAGAGACAGTATATACATCTGGCGCCACTGAGCCCAGCAGTCACAGGCCATGTGGGGCTTGCCTGTCATCTAGGACCAAAACACCCTCCTTTTTCTCCCTCCCTCAAGTGCTGGGATAGAACCCTGGGCCTCCCAAATGCTAAACTCTACCCTGGAGCTGTATCTTCTGAGTCACAGTTCCCTTTGGATTCTAGTTCTCTCCGGTCCTTTTCAGAAGGTGAGATTGCTGCTTCTCCGTCCGTGTGGGATAGAAATAAGATGTTTAAAAATGGCTATCATCATTCCCAAGATTCAGTCGAGTATTTTACTTCTGTATCTTTATTCACCCCTTAAGACCATGTAAGGAGGTGACATTGCTAACATTTGTCCATCAGGAAACTGAGGGCTGGCACGATGGCTTCTTGTTCTATGTCACACAGTTTCTTAGTATGACATATACCCACCCTCCGCTTCCCACAGTTCTATTGCTCAGGACCCTGGAGCCTGTGCTGGGAGCCACCAAATGACTGACACTGGCCCCTTCTAATGGAGGTTTCTTCAGATTGTAACATCTTTGTAAAATTTCCAAGTATATGATTTTTAAAAATATTCTTTTTCTAAAGGGGAGTTCTCTAAGACTGTATAAACTTTAACCTCCTGTGAGAATCCGTCCTGCCTGAATGAATGCGATAAGTGAAAACCTTGGACCAAAACTTTCTATCACCTCCTAGCTTTTGTTTCTTTCTCCCTCAGAGTCTCCACTAATATACCATATATCTCAATGCAGTAACTACCCTATCCATTATACACTGCAAGCAAGCAAAGCTATTCTTGTGGTGAATAGATATTGCCATTATCTGTATTTTTTTTTTTGGTTTTTCTGGTTTTTCTCCATGTAGCCCTGGCTGTCCTGGAGCTCACTCTGTAGACCAGGCTGGCCTTGAACTCAGAAATCCGCCTGCCTCTGCCTCCCAAGTGCTGGGATTAAAGGCGTGAGCCACCCCCCCCCCCTCGTTATCTGTACTCTTACAACATCCTGTGTAGCAAATGGAGTTGTGTTATTTCCATATTATGGACATGTGATGTGCTCAGAGGAACCCACCACTTTCTATGCTCTATGCTGCCTTTGACCTTGGCCCTGGCTGTGCTTCTCTAGCTGTAACATCAGGGTATATAAATCATCTCACTGATGCCTCATCTTTGACTCTTCTGCCCCTCAGCGAGCTTCCATGGCCACCTTTCCTATCCCCTATCAAATATCTCCCCAAATTAATCACCCAGTCACCATAGTCCCACACCAGACTGCATCTTCACAAAAGCCCTGCCCCCATCCCATTGCATCAGTCTTCTGCTGGAACTGGCCTGGGATCTCCACCCCTCACAGACCTGAAGTCTTCAGTCTACCGTGGTCTCTTTCTTGTGTACACCTCAGCCTCCCTAACTCGACATCTTCCCGACTCAAGCCTTTACACTTGTCACACCCTCTGGTTCCAGAACACAATTTTTCATCCCCCACCCCCATCCTTTTTGATTTTCACTCAGAGGTGCAGAGAGGCTGTCTCTTCCCTGTCACAGCACAAAATGATTCGCTCACAGAAAAAGAAGCACCAGTTCCCGGAAAACAGTACCTAGCCCTCTCAGGATCCAGACTTGACTCCTGATGGATCAAAGATACAAATGTAAAAGAACAAAAGACAAAAGAAAATATAAAGCTCCAGGGGAAGGGATAGGAACCGACAGCTCACAGGAGACAAACAAAAGACCAACAGTGGGACACAATGTAACCACGCTTTTTAAGATGCAGGGAGACAAAATCCCCGCTGTGCTCTTGGTTAGGTGCTCAAGTTGGCCACTGTTAGAAGACAAAACTTAGAAGACAATTCTTTCAAGATGGCAAATGTTCAGTATCCTTTTCTCCAGAAACTCCACTTCTAGGTATATATTCTACAGCCAGCAGAATCCCACAAGCGAGTAGAGCGACATGGCGAAAGTGTTCTGTAGGCTTGTTTAGAATAACACAGTAACTGGAAACCACCTAAATATCTGCCTGTGGGAATCTTTAAATAAAGTGGAACTCCAGGCAGATGTTTAAAAGAATGTTGCACATTTACTAGTATTCACATGGAGAGATGTCAAAACAAAACAAAACAAAAATCAAAACAAATCCCCCCCAAAACACTGATAAGTTGCAAGAAACCGTGTAGGTGGAGAACAGTATTTGTAGAGCAGTCCTAGTCTTATTAAGAAAGCAAGGTAGCATCATTTATTAAGTTTGAAGCCAGCCTGGAATATGTAAGGGTGGGGATGGAGAGGGGAGGGAAAAGGAAGAACTGGAAGCTCCAGAATTAGCATTTTCCAAATACCTGAGACATTCCACAACCTCCAACATAAATTTAAAATGAAGGACTCATTCAACTCATGGAGATAAAACACATAAAAATGAAATCAATGGAAAATGCAGAGAGTAAAATAAACAACTTCAAGTCCACCCCACATCACATGTGGTAGATAACCATCTTGCAAGCCACATTTCATCACAGTCTCGCTGGAGATATGGCAATGGAATGGTTCCCATTTTCAGCTCAAGAGTGCACCTCAGCCAGATGAAAGCAGGGTTGCCTGTCCAGAGAGGAACAGTCCCCTGCTCAGAGACTGTATGGTGGAGTGGTGAGCCAGAGGGAGGGTCAGTATGGGAATGAGGCCAGGGCTGGGGACCAGAGCAGTTCAGGAACAGGGAGGCTGAACCCGATGGTTTCAAGTCCTCTCAGTCTTTCTAGGTAGAGAGGCAAGGGCAAGGTACTAGTTACTGGGCAGAGTAGGTCTCATCAAATATCTCTGGATGACCCATAGTCCTCCATGCCTGATCCTCTCGAAGTCTGAGACTCCGCAACACATATGCTTTTTGTTCTGAGTAAGGAGGCTGGGGAGAAGGTATCCCTCTGCCACCCATACCCTTTGCTCAAGCCCTTCCCTCCACAGTTAAGGCCTTAACCTGCTACACCTGTGCTTTTCCCTCTGAGTTCCTTTCTTTTTGACAAATCAACAACCACCACCACCAACAACAAAAAAAAAACCCAAAAATAAAAAAAACCCCAAAACGCTAACCTTTGTGCAGTTCTCACTTGGCGGTTTTGAAACCCTCTTCCTGTGAACTCTGATGTGGGTGTTAAGAAGTGAAGGGAAGAGGCCTGTGGCTCTCACCAGGGGCCTTTGTTTTGGGCACTGGAAGATTAGAGGTGGGGCAGGTCTGGTGAGGCTCTGAGGGTACTGAACCTCTGCAGTGGAGACTCAGGTTGTTGCTTTCTAATAATCAGTTGGCCAGCTGCTTCGGGTACCTGTGAAGCTGTGAACCCCTTCTTTATATATGCCCAAGTCTGAGATGCAGGAGTGTGAGGACCTGAGAGGGACTCTGTGCTACCAAGGTTCCTTATAGCTGGACCCAGGCTGGTCTCCATCCCTCCACCCAACTCACACACCCTCTAAGGGTTAGTTCTGAGGTTCTGGGGCATCATGGTGTTCTCTCTGAGGGACTAGGAGACAAGGCCTACTTTTTCTGTAGGTCTGTGCACACATGAGGAGAGGGTACTAGGGTGCCAGGATGTGGTCCGGAGCTTGCTTTCTTGTTGCTGACATTTAGCAAATGCTGGCAGTCAGCCCTATGCATTCCAGGCTCCAATGCAGGACAGACATGTAAGTACATGAACTTATTTCAAAAGTGGTAAGAGAAAGCATCAGGACACCCACACCATTCCTTTAACAGGAAATGAGAAGGTTACATGGGTTGTCCAGAGTCCCCAACTGAAGAGACAAAGTGAAGAGTGGGTCCCTCCTTCCCTGCCTTCCTTTTCTGTAATAAATCACAACTAAATATAGTTTACAATGGTTTTTATATGCATATGATTTTATCATTTATTGATGATAAAAAGAAATTTTGGATATTAATGAGATAGTTGTATCTGCTTGTTTTTTTTTTTAAATAAAAAGGTAAATCTTAGCTTAATATTTGACCCTGCAGGACATAAAGCATGTGGAATGTTTCTCAAAGTTGACGAGTATTTTTTTCAATCCTGAGAATGCCTCCTCACAGATGATATGATGCAAAATGGTGGAGGGATGTTCAAGCTACTTTAGAATTTGTTGGGAAATCTATCTTAGTCCCAAGTGGGCTTTCATGGTGCCCTACAATAGGATCTGCGTGTATAGGTGTCTACCATGTAGAGCAGTGGTTCTCAACCTTCCAAATGCTACATGCGACCCTCTAATACAGTTCCTCATGTTGTGGTGACCCCAACCAAAAAATTATTTTCACTGCTACTTCATAACTATTATTTTGCTACTGAATGTATGAATCGTAATGGAAATAGTTGTCAGGGTAGAGGTTTGCCAAAGGGGTCATGACCTGCAGGCTGAGACCTGTGGCTCTTGAGCATGGAAGAGAATCACCCAAAAGAAAAAGGGTTTTCCTCTGTGTAGTTCTGGGCAACTAGTCTGCCTCCACTATTGCTCTGCTCTGTTCCACAGGAGGCTGCCCTGAGTGGGCTGTGCCAGCAGGTGCCTCGCTTTGTTCTGACACATGGGGTGCACTCTCAGCCTGAGTGAAGTGGAGCAGGGTAAGGTCAGGACATGGGACACTTCCTTCAGGGTGCTGCAGCCTAGATGTACAGCCACAGTCCTGCCTAGGAGTACACCCAATGGACAGCCACAGTCCTGCCTAGGCGTATACCCAGTGGACAGCCACAGTCCTGCCT
>NW_022196898.1:55916948-55920682 GCF_008632895.1 Mastomys coucha | reverse complement strand
CCCAGTGGACAGCCACAGTCCTGCCTAGGCGTACACCCAGTGGACAGCCACAGTCCTGCCTAGGCGTATACCCAGTGGACAGCCACAGTCCTGCCTAAGAGTACACCCAATGGACAGCCACAGTCCTGCCTAGGCGTATACCCAGTGGACAGCCACAGTCCTGCCTAGGAGTACACCCAATGGACAGCCACAGTCCTGCCTAGGAGTACACCCAATGGACAGCCACAGCCCTGCCTGTGCACTCCGGTCCAGCTGTTCTGATAGCCTCCTGTGGTTGGTGAGCTTTGACATTGGGATCAGCTGCTGATCTTGGTCCAGGTTCTGACAGTCTTTTGAATATCCGCCAAGGCTTCTAACAATAGTCACTTTATGGAGTGCTCCTCGAATGGTCCATTTGTTTATGCTGTCTGCTTCCTGCTAGGAACCTGCCTGATCCATACTTGACAGCCAGTTCATTGGCCAAGCCCTCTGGAGCTGCTGAGTCATATGGAAGCTGAAACTTGTCATACACGGAGGTCCCCTTCTAAGGCCTGCCCTTTGCTCTGCCTCTCATCATCAGTCCCTGATTCATCTCTCCACTTTACTTCACGTGTCTTTCCACCTGCCATTTCTCCACTGCTAAATGTCTGGAGGATAAGGGCCAGCTACACAGGCCCATGCCAAACACAGCCACCTATGATGCACACAGTGTGGTGTTCGGTGAACCCTAGTCTCTTTGAGCATCACTGCTTAGTCACAGGGGTCTTGGATTCTTGGAACAGGTGTCTTAGAAGCTAATAATTAGAAGCAGGGGGCTCTCATATTGCAGGGAGAGTCCTCTTCTCGGGGGCTCTTACCAGTAAAGCCATTGACTTACTCACTTACACCAAATGTGGAGGGGCTGGCTCCCTGTCAGGCCCATCTCACTCAAGTAGTCTGGCTCTGGCCCTGGGCCGAGGCTGGATGCCTCGCATGCTTCCATTTCATCTTATCCATTTATATTTTATAGCCTTCATCATATAACCATCCTGCCTACTGTGCACACTCTCCATTGAGCTCGTTGCCATCTGGACACAGGTATGGGTCTGTGTAGCAAACCATTATTTCTTCTGAATTGGGTACAGGACTGGATATAGTGATAGTATTCAGCAGACACTTGTTGAAGGCCACTTAGCTTATGTGGTTACTGAAGAACAATGGCCACTTTGTCAAGCATATCAACGTATGTATGTAGTCTAGGGCAGGTTCTGATCCCTGCTGAGCCTCAGATTAAGGATGGGATTCTTACCAAAGTCTCTGAGCTTCGGGGTTTTCACATAAAAGAAAGATAGCAAACTTACATCCTTGTTCTGTTGTTTTATCATAAATGTTCACACACTCAGGAACTTAGAACAACATGTACTTGCCCCACAGTTTCTATTGGCCGGGAGTCTAGACACGGCTTAGTGGGAGGCTCTTGGCTAGATGTAATCGAGGTGTAATCAAGCCAGAGCTGCATCCTCACCTGGGGGTTCGAATGGAGATGGAGTCACTTCCAGGCCCAGGAGCATTCCTTGTGGTTTTTGAACTGCTAGCCAATAGCTGTTCCTAATTTCCAGTGATTCCTTGCCAGGACAACTTCTCTATAAACCTTTCTTAGACTGCTGATGCTGATTTCTTTAGAGGAGATCTCTGGTGCCTGGCTGCTAGCAAGACCAGGTCTTTGATAATATAGCAATGACTGTGATGTCCCCCACCTTTTCCTTATTCTATTGGCTAAAAGTGAGGTACGGGTCCCGCCACACTGAAGGGGGATGGTCACAAAGGCATCAGTGTGAGAATGCAGGATAATGCACCTTAAATTTGTTTAATGGAGATCTGACTTTTGGCTCTTAGGACACTGAGGTCTGAAGTGGAAGAATGCCCTGTACTCAATGCACTCAATAAAGACTCCAGAAATGACACAGGAAGCAAGGAGGAGCAACCATCTTTCTTTGGTCCGTTTTGAAATGTTGGCCAATAGTTGGTCCTCAGGCCCCACTAGGCCTGAGCACATCTACCAACCTGTTTCTGTCATTTCTACTATTTCTCTGGACATCCATACCAGTGGGATTTGTCATGTGGCATTCAGTAGGGTGAATAGACATTCTTGCTATTGTAACTATTTTTAGTGGATAAGGCTATTGGCATCTTGCTAATTCTTCCAGCCTCTCTGTCAACCTTCCCATAGGGAGGATGCTGGTGTAGTTCCGATAGTCTGTGAGTACTGAGCTATAGTGCTTACCAGGTGGCTTAATAACGGAGGCAGTGGGGAGCAGGGGTGGGCTGAGGGGAGAGGAAAATGAAATGACAGAGCTGGGAGGAGTGGGAAAGGTCTTGTCAGGTACCTGCATCCAAAACCTGCCACGGGAGGCCTCACGGCCCTGGTGGCCATGTTTACTCTCACAGCTCCCCTCACAGGCTGTCTTCAATTCTTCTTGCCCAGTTCTTTCCCCATCCTTTCTCATCTTCTTAACTAGAGTCTCCATGGACTCTTCTGAAGAGGGAAGAAAAGTGTAACTCAGAGATGTAGCCTGTCTGGGCTGGGAAAGACCTTGGAGTTGGAGTCAATGTGTCTCAGGTTGACAGGCAGAAGCCAGTGTCCATCATCTTGTGTTCAGCCTTTGAGGAGGCTAAACTGAAGTCTAGGGAAGGAAACCAGCCTTCCTCATGGGCACAGCTTTAGAATCATGAGTTAGGATTCTAGTCTAGGAGCTCCTTTTCCAAGAGCCTCCACCCATCTATGAGTTCACTGGTCTTGAGTTCTCAGTTTCTTTGTTTCCTGCCCTCTATCTCAAGGTGCTGCAGCCTCCTGTTCACTCCATGCTCTCAACTTGTCCCACTCAATAGAAGTGATCACAGGATTCTACTCCAGCAGGGACAGAGCAGCAGTATGGAGCTTGCATGCCTGGGTAGCTAAGACCTACAGAAAATAAGTCAGAGGGAGAAGCCCTGTCATATCTGGGCAAGGTCACAGTCCTGTGAGTCTCCTCAGAGAAGTAGAGGGCCCCTTAGCTACAGGAAGGAGGTGGAGGGTTGCATGGAGTCAACGGGCTGTGTTTTACCTGTGCAGTGGAGGGAGCAGGCCAGACTGGAAGCTCTGAGGTAGAAAACGGGAGAACGAAGGTCCCAATGCAGCAGCCTGGCAGCCAAGAATATAAACATGCACACGTGGAAAACACTGTAAATCCCTCACGGGGGAGGTTCTTTCTGTCATCCCTGAAAGAGTTGGTGGGCAAGTCCTGGAAAGGCTGTCTTCAGGGTTGGAAAGTGGGGGGACCTGGTGCCTGTATATTTCTTCTGTGGCCAGATGAGGTATGGGGAGAATGATCAGAGATGGCCAGGCTGAGAGACGAGCGCTGGCTGTCCCAGCAGGGCTGGCGAACAGCCTGAGCCTGGGTGAGGTCTATTACTGAGACATTGTGAGCCCCGGGTCAGCTGCTGTGAGAGCTCAGTTGGGCTGGCATTACTCCGAAGCTCAGCCTGACTTCCAAGAAAACACTCTAAAAATGGTCAGGGACCCAGGGGAAGAGCATCTTGTAGCCTGTTCTGATTCCTTTCATAAGTGGGAGCCTTCAGTCTTCTCAGGGACAGGACTTAGAAAACAACATGCAATTAACTCTTTCTGTCTCTCTGCCTCCCTCTGTCTCTCTGCTTTTCTGTCTCTCTCTGTTTCTGTCTGTCTCTGTCTCTCTGTCTCTCTGTCTCTGTCTCTCTGTCTCTCTGTCTCTCTCTCT
>NW_022196898.1:55907789-55916938 GCF_008632895.1 Mastomys coucha | reverse complement strand
TCTCTCTCTCTCTCTCTCTCTCTCTCTCTCTCTCTCACACACACACACACACACACTACTGCCTTTCCCCCACAACATACAGGCTGCAGACCCCTAATCTCTTCTGTGCCTAGGCCTTGAGTCACACAGGGATATACGAAAGAACACACAAAGCCCCACCCACCTAACACACAGCTACTTAATGAATGCATCCAACACATACTGTCCTCAGCAGCACACAGCCACGTGGAACACACGTGTCCACAGGCAAGTATTAATGGGCTGCAGCATACAATCATACAGATCACACGGTAAGACGTACCCACCCACAAGCACAATCAGCCATTTTTTTTTCTGTGCGTAATCAGACCCAGTTGCACACAATTACACAGCGATGCTGAGTCACACATGGACTGGCACCACCATACCCAACCGCAGTTACATTCAGCCACACTTGTCAGCACAGGGTAACACATAGTCACAGGCAATCAGAGCACACTATCACAGCTGGGGTACATAGGTAAATATAAGGGCGGCCATGAAGGGTGCTTTAACTCAGCGTTAGAAGCAGGGGTTGGAGGGACCTGGTTCCCTACTGAGGAGCTGGTGAGGGTCTGGCTGAGTCGGGAATAGAGAAGAAGTCCACTCTGGCACCCAGAAAGTCCACTTCCTGATCACTTCTTCAAAGGAGCAGAAACAGGAAGGTGCCTCTCTCTCCTGACAGAGAGTCCTGGATCCGGAGCTACCCACTGCCTCCCCTCTGGCCCCTACTGGCCTACTTCGGGAAGCTGGGATCAGCCAGATTGCAGTGAGTCTGCAGGAATGGGGTCAGGAATGCCAGGCAGTGGGTGGCCACAGGGCCTGTCATCTCAGGAGATTCTGAGGGTGGGGGTGCTGGTCACCGGAGGTTACCCATCCAGGGGCAAGAGGGAGACACTGTAGTGTCCATTTCTCAGCAAACACATATTCTTGAGGCTTCTGCTCTTTGGTAAACTCCTAGGAATGGGAGAGGCTGTCCTACGTGGTCCCCAAGTACACAAGGTAAGAGCAGTCCTGTTTCCCAGCCCCCTGACACATGCATTCCTGTAGCTCTTGTGGAGTAGCCACCACACTGAGGTGCACGCCTATACCTTCCGGTAGTCCTAGAACATGGACACGCAGGAACAGGTCTGTGCGCTGTGTTGCCATGTGGAAGCAGCTAGGGCCAGCTGCTCTGTGGGATCTCCACATCCAGCCCCTGCTGTGGGGCTCAGTTATGGTCCTCAAGACGCAATCACTTCTCTAGAGACCGGAATTCCTTTGCTAGATCTGAAGACATTAGGTTAGATGTCTGAAAGAAATCTTTTTTAAAGTGACGACTTCCTGGCTTCTACACCAAGGCAGGTTCTCCTGCCCTCTTGGGGTCAGGGCTGAGTTCTGCTATCACTGGGCCAGGCTGTGCTTATCCTTTCTAGAGCTCAGAGTAGTCTTGCTCAAAGGTCCTTGTGAAAGGATCACATTTATACTAGCGAAGCCACCCTGTTAGAAAGTCAGTGCTCCCTGGAGTACGGCCCTTTGGACAGACTTCCCCACATCCGTCGGGATTGCTCCTAAGATGGAGATAGCTGTTCCTGGCATCCTTTCTTCTTTGCTGCAGGGCTCAGCCTGCCTCTTTCTCTGGGGTGCAAACATCAAAAGGCTGCATCCTGCTTCCACTGGGTTCCTTTTCTCTTCTCCTAGCTGTCTCTGAGGTTAAGGAGCTACATCAGCTTTCCTTCTAATTCCTCTAGTTGCTTCCTGGAAAGAAGATGCTAACAAAAGATGTCTCTGTGGGAAAGCTGCAGAGTTTCCACAGTTGGTAAAGTTCTTCTGTCCTACCAGCTGGTCAGTCCTCTCTGCCTCCAGCCGTGATGCAGTAACTCCCAGATAGAGATGGGGTTAAAATATAAAAACCCACAGACAATATTAAAAGAAACCATGTATATTGTTGTTATTGTTTTTCCCCCCTTGGGACAGTACTCTCTCTGTGTAGCTCTAGCTGTCCTGGATCTCTGTAGAACAGGCTGACCTCAAACTCAGAGATCTGCCTGCCTCTGCCTCCCAAGCACTAGGATTAAAGTTGTATGCCACCACCAACTGGCTCATATTATTTTTTAATGTAGAGCAGAAGAGACAAGATATTTCTAAGCAGAAACTCACAAAAGCCTGACATTAAATTAGCCCAGTTTTATAAACAAAAGCTCTCTCTCTTTACAAAATTAAAACACAAAGGACAAACTCCAAAAACTGTCTGTAACAGATGAAACAAAGGGTTTGTATCCATGAGCTACAAAGAGCTTTTGCAAGTTGACAAGAAAAAGGGAAGACTAAACAAGCTGATATAGAAGTGAATGAAGGGCCAGGGTAAGTGACTTCTAGATTTGTATTTGGCAAGTACAAGTACAAGAAGAGATGCTAGAGCCGGGTGGTGGTGTCTCATGCCTTTAATCCCAGCACTTAGGAGGCAGAGGCAGGCAGATTTCTGAGTTTGAGGCCAGCCTGGTCTACAGAGTGAGTTCCAGGACAGCCAAGGCTACACAGAGAAACTCTGTCTCGGAAAAAGAAGAAGAAGAAGAAGAAGAAGAAGAAGAAGAAGAAGAAGAAGAAGAAGAAGAAGAAGAAGAAGAAGAAGAAGAAGAAGAAGAAGAAGAGATTCTAGCCCCTGTAATTTCAAAAAGCCAGATCAGATCTATGAGGGCAGCAAGTATGAAAAAGATGCCTTCATTTACATATTTATAAGACAGAAGATATTAGACATTTCCAGAAGTTACAATTAGCAGTATCTTTGAAATTGGAAATGTGTAAGCCCTTTGATTCAGTGATTCCATTTCTAGGAATTTATTCTAGCATAAAGACACACTATCATATCTTGATATTCATAGTGCTTTGGGGAGGCAGTGTACATGGGGTTGTGTTTGGGGTATCTCTACTCCCCTTGGGGTTCTATAGCACCTAGGGTGTGGGGTTTCATGGTTCATAGCTTCTGCTTGATTCTCCTTGAGCCCACACTCCCTTCCACCCTCTCATAGGTCACTCCCTACCCTTTCTCAACACATCAGGATTCTTTGGAAAAATGTTACCAGCTTTGGGAAATCCACCTACTCCTTAACTCCAAATTGGAGTTGACATAAACCCAATCCCTCAGGACTTTCTGTCCTCCCTGGCAACAATTGGTCTAGATGTGGGCACATGATCTAAACCTGTCCTTTTATGATACATCTTGGGAGTTTGGTGGAAGTCCCAGGTCAGATTTCCTCCCTATTGTGTGGCCAGATGTACAACTCTGATGACTTTAGCTGTTTTAAATACAAGAATGAAGACTGAGCCAAGAGAATCTTTGGATCAAATGATGCTCAAATTCCATGCAGTCCCCGGGCTTTTTTGATGCTGGGGGTGGTCCATGCGCTCTGATAACTGAACTGGTTTGGGAGAGATTTTTGCGGGCTTGCCACGGAAGCTTCTTTGCAAATAAGTAATCCCTCCCTCTAGCAGACAATTGGGTTCCTTGTCTCCAGGAGGCTCAGCTACAGAGAACAAAGTCCTGTCAGCTCTGAGGAGTTGGGAAGTCCCAGCTTCCTTCACTCAAGGCCTGGTTGGAATGGTGTGAAGAGGAGGCAGAAGAACACCTCTGCTCTTCGAGGCTCCTGTGGCAACGTGAACCAGCAACAGAGTAACCAATTGTGTGGTCTATCGTCTACCCAAATGTGAGGATAGGCTCTGAAGCCTTAAAAAAAAAAAAAGTGGAGACTGGGCACCGAAGAGGCACATCTGGAATCCCGGCGCTCCCAGCAAGACAAGAGGCAGAGGAAGGAGGACTGTTGTAAGTCTGAGGCTAGCCTCCTTCACATGGAGGAAATTCCAGGACAGCCTGGCTTTTCAATAGCAAGACCTGTCTCAAAAAGGAAAATAAACCAAAAAAGATAACATGTTTCTGCAATACTGGCAAGAAAACTAGCCCAAAATTGCCCCAAAGTTTTGGGGTCCTTGACTTCACCAAAAGGAATTTTAGGGCAGGGCCAGACGGTATGAAGCACAGATATGAGTTATTAAAGGGATTTTAAACTTTACTAGAAAGAGAGGCACCCACAAAAAGAATAAGACATGCCTAAGAACACAAAGTACAGGGTAGAGTTCACCGTCTTTACCTTAGCCATATATATAGGGTTTTGGTGAGCTTTGAAGTAATTATGTCCAAGGGTTGCTAAACAGTTAACTGAGCCTACAGGGTGGTTCCTGGAGTGCACTGGTCAGGATTACTGTTGATAAGGTTAAAACCTAGATAATAGGAATGTGGGCAGTTAGGATGTTTTTACTATAAACAACTAGCAGTCTCTTTTGAGAGATTCCTAGAAAGTGTCCAGGAGGAGTAAAGCCGCACCGAGGGCCATTGGTCTTAAGCAATTATTATTTGACATGATTTTTTGACATAATTATTTTACCATTATTATTTGAAAAAACAAAACAATGTTGTATAAAAGAAATAGTGTCTCTCGGGAGGCAGTTTTCACAGCTTTCACAAGTGCTAATTGTGCAGGAACTTCTGACCCCAGAGACTTCACCTAAACTAGAGGGAGGGGTTCCTTTCCTTTCCCAGAACCCTCTCAGTTTCCTTTTCTCCCACCTGTCCACTTACATTTGTCTAAACTTCTGATTCTGGGGCTGCAGAGATGGCTCAATGAGTAACGATATGCTGAGACCCTAGGTTCAGAATCCAGCAAGCATGTTAAAAATAAATAAAAACGGACTGGAGAGATGGCTCAGTGGTTAAGAACACAGAAAAGGTGCTCCTCAAGGTCCTGTGTTCAAATCCCAGCAACCGCATGGTGGCTCACAACCATTCGTAATGAGATCTGATGCCCTCTTCTGGTGTGTCTGAAGACAGCTACAGTGTACTTATCTATAATAATAAAAAAAAAAAATCTTAAAAAAATAAATAAAAACAAAACCAAAACAAACCACAACAAATCCACATGTGACTGCAAGCACCTTTAGCCCTCAGTGTGGGGGCAGAGACGGGAGGGTTTAGAAGGCTCGCTGGCTAGCTAGTTCAGCCACAGTGGGAAGGTTCAGGCCCAGTGAAACTGTCTCTAACAGTAGAGAAGCAATTGAGGAGGACATCTTGATGTTACCCTCTGGCTTCCTCAAGTGTCCACAGATGCAAGCACACATGCACATGCACACATGTTCACACATACAGGCGCACACACATAGATGCATACACATACCCATAAAGCTATGATTCTATCTCCACAGAATAAGATCTGGAAGGAAGTTTTCTTTATACAACTTGTCATTTTTTTTTTTCCCTAGCTCTGGAGAGTTCTGAAGGATTTATGTTTCCTACCCTTGTTTATCTGCTGATTTAAACAATTTAAATATTCTTTGTCTATGACTTAGTTATTTTGTGTGCTTGTGTATTCACGGAGGCTAAAGAGTCTGTTAGAGTGAGCTCTTACCGTTTACCGTGTGGGTCCTGGGGAATCAAACTGAGGTCGTCAGGCTCATCCATTAGTGCTGCCTGATGAGCCATCTCGACCACTCCTAAGATAGACTTGAAAGAGAAGTTATGACGGTCCTGAACCCTAGTCTGTAGCATTTCTACAGACTGTTTGCAGAGGTAACTAGAGGACTTGAGGGCGCTCTTAGTGGTTGAATGAGTATTTCCACACCCCAGCCTCTCTGGAATGCACAGGTCCCAGTTGTTTGGAGGTTCATGCTTGATGACTTCAGGATGCGTGGAGTTCACAGTAGGGCTGTGTGCTTGGTCATGCTGGGCCAGTATATGCTGCCCAGCCATGGTGAACTGATCTAACATGCCAGGCAGCTCAGTGATGATCCACTGGTCAACTTTGTTTGAAGAAACAAAGATCCACTGGAGAGATGGCTTAGCATTTAAGAGCATTCTCTTGTAGAGAATTCAGGGCTTGGTTCAAGCATGTACATGGTGGCTCACAACTACTTTTAATTCCAGTTCCAAGAGGTCTGAAGTCCTCTTCTCATCTCTGCATACAGCAGGCATGCTTACCTACAAGAACACACAGTCTGAAAAATAAATTGTTGTGTAGCAGTTTCCTCCTAGAACAAAACATTCTATCTTGCTGGGGGGTAGGGGGAACAGAACAGGGAAGCTAGCTCCTTCATACAGAAGGTAAACAACTCAAAAAGCTTCAGGAAGTCCCTGAAACTGACCAGATCCACTAGGTCCCTCCTTCCCAAGAGAAATCAATTAAGATTCTTCACTGTCACTGAAGACCAATCAGGCTGCAAAAAAGACAGATAAGCCTAACTGCCTGGAAGAAACAAGAGGCCAACCCAGCAGCCTGAAAAGAAGCAGAAACCAGCCAGGGAGAGGCTTAGTCCAACTGAGTCATCTGGAAATGACACCTTCCAACCTGCTGAGCTGCCCTGCAAGCTCTGCAGTATGCTCCAGATAATCAGATTTGTGAGTCGTCACCCATGCTGGTGTGGGGTTTGGTGCTGCATCTGTCGTTGAGTCATTCTGCTCCTGTAAGTAACCCCTTTCCCAAATTTCTTCAAAGATCAACCCCAATAAATCTCATTGGTACACTGAGTTGGCCTTTAGTGGTGTCTATACTTTGTTATACATTGTGATAGGCTCCCTATGTGGGGGCATCATCATGTGTGTTAGATCTGCAGGAAGAGTCTGCTGTACAATACACAGACATAAAATAAAAATAAATCTTATGGAGAAAAAGAAAAGGAGGAGTAGGAGGAGGAGGTGGAGGAGGAGGAAGAGAAGGAAGAGGAGAAGAAGGAGGAGGTGGAGGAGGAAGAGGAGGAGGAGGAAGAAGAAGAAGAAAAGAACAACAATGAAGACAGTGGCTAGGGCAGTGGGCTGGATAATGATGCCCAAAGAAACATTCTCCCCATATCTTGGCACCCACGTAGCAGACGTAACTAAGTTAAGGATCTGTGATGGGCAGAAACATTTGGAGTATCACAGTAGGACTGCAAGAGGAAGGCCTGCAGAGAGAGACCTGACACGGAAGGGATGCAATGACTAGAGAAGTTTAGCTGCAAGCCAAAGGATGGCAGTGGCCAGTAGATGCTTAAGGTAGACACCAGTGAATTGTCCCCTACCTACTTGTAGACAGCTTAATTTCAGCCTCCACTTATGCCCTATAGAAAGCATGCCTGCAGAAGCCAGGGCCGGCAGCACACATATTTAATCACGCCCAAAACTTGGGAAGTAGAGGCCAACTAACTTTCTCTCCAAGAGTTCAAGGCTAGACTAATCTACATAAGGGTTCCAGGACAGCCAAGGCTACAGTGAGAGACAATGTCTTGTTTCAAAACAAAAACAAAAACGAAGCAAAAAAGAAAAGAAAGAGAAAGCATGTCTGTGCTGTACAGAGGCTTTGATTTGGTCCCACACTGTCAAGGCTCAGAAGAACTCACAGTTCCTTTCCCTGGATACTTTTGAGAGGGGCTCTGAGCCTGATAATGAGCTCTGGCACCGGGGGTGGGTAGAGGGGTGGCCCCTACCCTGGCTCTCTTCTAGCCTCAGCTGGGGAAGGGGAGCATGTTGCCTAGCAACCTGGAGGCCTGATGAGGCGTCCCACTGTGCCCTGATTTCCCTGCAAAGGGGCATGCACGCAGAGATTGTTAGAATGCTGAAGGCTATTAAAAAAAAAAGAGCAGAAAACACCATGCCTCCACTCAGAATAACTTTCTGGGTTCTAAAAATGGAATCTACCCAGTAGTCAAATTTCCCTCTCCAGCAGTAGTAAAATTTCTCACTCCCCCAGGCTCTGTAGGTTTGTGCCTGGCTGTAGGGGAAATTGCTATTAATGGTTATTATTACCTAATATAACCCCTTTGGTAAGCCACCAGTATGGAGATTGACAGTCCCTTGCTTGCACAACAGGCTTGATGGTCTCCCACAGACATTCCTCCAGGGACTGAGGTTTTTGCCTGCCCTGATGTTCATAGTCCCTTAAGTAATGAAATTATTATTATTAAATAATGACAAGTATATAGTTATTGTTATTTAATAATATATGTATGTATGCATTCCTTATGTCAGGGGCTGCCCTAAGTACTTTCTATGTATGAACATACACATTTATTATAACCATCCTATAGGGTAGGGACTATCATTGCCTTTACTTTTTGATATTTGAATTAAGGTACTCTACAGCCCAGGTTGGCCTCAAGCTTGGCATGCAGCCCAGGCTGTTCCCAAACTTGGGATTCTCCTGCTTCAATCTTCTGAGGGCTGAATTTCTATGCATGAGCCTCTGTATCTGCCCACTACCCTCATTTTACAGGTATCTGAGGCACAGAGGCCAAAAACTTGCTTCAAGGTCCAGAGCTACCTAGTAGCTGAGCTGGGATTTGAACCTCGCGCGTAGGGTTCCGGGGGTCGGCATTCGTACCTCCTGCACTATGTTGTTTGTTATACTGGGTGTTGGGAAGGTTCCTGCACTATGCTGGTTATCTGTAGGTGGGTCCTGGGAGGAATTTTCTCTATCCAAAGTCAGGGACCTAGCTGAGACAAGTCTCAGCTTTGAGACTTGCAGGCTTTGTTAGTGCATGGGTCAGTCCTACAGCAATCTTGTAATCAGGGTTGTGGGAGCCTGGAGAGCTCCCCTAGCATACGCCCAAACCTCAGTGCCTCCTCTTTGAGTTGGGACCTTTACAAGTCCGCCTGAGTGAGCAGCACAAGGACCCTTCAGTTGCTCCACCGACTTCAGGCTGTGTCAGAGGAAATAGGTATATAAAGTCTCCAATCCTGAGAGCCTAGGGGCATCTATGACAGGCAAGCAAGGTCAGCAGCCATGTAACCTTAGGGTATCAGCAGGGTGCTGAGACACTGAGTAGCCAAAGACCGTCAGTCCTCTTCTTTCTGGGGGAGGGAGGAGGGAGAAAGAGCATCCCTGGGCCCTGGGTAAGTCTGTCAGTGCCCTTGCTGTCTGCATCTACAGGCTGTGGTGAAGTGAGTGCTGAGCTGGAGGGAGCCTGGAGCTTGTTACAAGAACACAGGAAAGGTGGTTTGCTGGGTTTCCTCTGCACAGGGAGGTGAACTCCAGCTCTGACAGTTATAGGGCTGTGCCAGCTTGTTTGCCCTTGCCAGTGAAGTGGGGGGTGGGGTGGGGTGGTTAAAACCCACACACTTCTCCCAGAGACTG
>NW_022196898.1:55804468-55907592 GCF_008632895.1 Mastomys coucha | reverse complement strand
GAGTTTTTCTTTGCCACTGGTGTGCTGATAAGTGAGGATTCAGAGGGGCAGATGCTGAACTGAGAGCCTTCAGAGAGGAAGGGAAGCCTGAAGGGCTGGTTGCCAGTGGACAACTCTGGTCTGGACAGGCTCACGCCACTGCCCCTCACCCGCTCCTCCAACCCTCAGCAGAAATATCACAGTTAGAAAACATCCTGAGTGCTGTGGATGAGAGGGAATGGCTCTGCTCTCCATCCTCCACCAGAGTCCACCCTCTCCATCATTTTGTGACTGTTGGGTATTCCTGGCTTGTGAGCTGTCTCATGGCGCCTTCAAATAGTCTGGGTCAGTAGTAGATCTGAGTGCCCCCAGGGCTAGGATGGTTTCAGCTACCATTCCCAGCCCTGCCTAGGCCTCAGCAAGCATGAGTCTTGAAGACCCTGGGGGAGGTCAAAAGTGACTTACACCTACCTTACCTGTCCCCAGAGATGAGAGCTCCAGGTTCAGCCCTGCCTGGGACTGCTGCTGACACCCTTCTGTCCTGGTGCCTCCAAACCTCTCTCACCAGAAAGAGTCAAGGCAGAGGGAGGCAGAAAGACTGCTGGGCCTGTGGGGAAGCTGAGAGCTGGGTGTACCCTGGCCAGAAGCCCAGCAAGCCTGAACGTGTTATGAAAAGATGTTATCTGCTCCTTTCTGCTTTTTGGGCAAAGGCTCCTGGTGTTGTCCTTGTCCTGTGACCTCTGCCTGGGCACCATGTTCCCTGTTGCCTGACTCTGTGCCCTTTCTCTCTCTCTCTCTCTCTCTCTCTCTCTCTCTCTCTCTCTCTGTTTCTCTCTCTCTCTCTGTTTCTCTCTCTCTCTTTCTCTCTCTCTCTCTGTTTCTCTCTCTTTCTCTCTCTCTCTCTTTCTCTCTGTTTCTCTCTCTCTTTCTCTCTCTCTCTCTCTGTTTCTCTCTCTCTTTCTCTCTTTCTCTCTCTCTCTGTTCTGAATACAGGCAATAGCCCTTGCAGGGAGATGGTTTTACCTTCTGTTTACAGACCCCACTGCTGTGTGACAGTAGACTTGAATCCATCCTTGGGATAATAGCCCAGTTTTACATGGTGAGCTAGCCTCAGACATAGAACTGCTGTGGGTTAGACC
Source organism: Mastomys coucha (assembly GCF_008632895.1). Lineage (NCBI taxonomy): Eukaryota > Metazoa > Chordata > Mammalia > Rodentia > Muridae > Mastomys > Mastomys coucha. The sequence continues at coordinate 55,906,474 of NW_022196898.1, read as the reverse complement.
CTGTGTTCCCCTTACACGTATTCTGCCCCTCTCTGCAGCAAGGCCCATGGGAGTGTCCCCTTGGGAGGGAGGCAGTGAGACATAGGTCAGACTGAAGAGAAATCTCTCCTCAGTGTTTCTGCTAAGTCTATGGGTTTGGGAAACCCAAATTCTTAGGGAACACTTTGGCTTATGAAAGTCCAGAACACATGGACTCTGAGCCACTGCAGCCTTGACCACCCCAGGCCACCTCAGGAACAGCAAGCAGCCTTACTAGACAGAAGGGTATGAAGTAGGCAAGCCCACTCAGAAGGGGAAGACACTAGATTCTGGACACCAAGGATCACAAGGGCAGGAAGGTAGAGGTCAGGGGTCAGGAATCTGGTTCTCTGAGCGGTAGGGAACACTCTCAGGTTGGCTACGGAGGGCTGTCTTTCCTCTTCTCTGTGGCTGGTGGTGGGCACAGAGGCAGAGTGGTGTTAGGGGAGCCCCAGCCTAGGAACCCATTGATTTCTGCTATTGCTCTAGGGGATATATGTCTTCATCTTACCACACAGTCTTGATAGCTGAAGCCTGAGGAGACAACGCTGCCTTGGTCTTCCATGCTAAAGAGGAAGGAGTGACTTTCACTGAACATTCTCCTCCCTAGCTGTGTGCTGAGCACTTTGGGGGCATTGCTGCTAAAGATGTGAAGATTCTGATTGAAGGCCAATGTCAGGAGCCACATGGAGCCAGAGAACTTGCTTTCCCCTACTGTTCTTCCTAGCATTTGGGCGATTTGTCTTACTTTTTTTGGCTCTAGGAACTATTGGGTTGCTTTTAACCCGTAATTATAGGACTCCTTCTAGAACTGAGCTATGAGCCTCAGCCATAGGGATCCAGAGGGTTTCATCCTAGAGGAGGACCTAGAACTGGTCTCTTTACTAAGCTGATCTCCACCAGCCTTCTGCTTTGTGAGGCCAGGGAGGGTGGGGATGAAACCAGGAAGGAGGGGTTGGTGAAAACTGGCTAAATCAGAATATTTCTTGCTTTTTTCGTGGGATGGAGGAGGAAGTCAAAAATCCCAAGGACATGTGTGTCCCACAGTCACTCAACTAGTGACTTAAGACTTCCACAGCCTTCTCTGCACCACTTCATACTCAGGCCTCCAACGGCTGGCCTCGTGGCTTGCCTTGCTCTTACAGTGTAAGACCTGCTGGGTTCTTGAAATCATGCTGGGGTGCAGGTGTCCCACCCTCCCAACAGTGGCTTTGCCTTTTGAGGAGTCCTGAGAAATAACACGACTTGCTAGAAGGCCAGGGAGAGCCTTGAGAGAACACCCTAGGGAGCAGGAGTGTATTATTGGAGATAGGACTGGGCAAGGGCATTCAGGTTCCGATGAGCATCCCAGGGAACAGAGCAGAAAGAAAGTGTGTGGGGAGGGGGATCACATCCCAAGCATCTGAATACAGACTACGTACAGAGTGTGGTCTCTATACCAGGGTGATGGGGACCATTGACCATGTGCATGATGGTACATACTCAAGAGGATAACACAGGAGGACTGATGAAATTCTAGACCAGCTAGGGCCACAGAACAAGACCCTCTGTTGTGGGGACTGGCACTGTGGCTCTGCTTCGGGATTAGTGCCGAGAGAGCAGCTGCGAGGTGCCAGTCGGAGTCCACAGTTTCCACGGCATTGTGGAGGAATTCTGTGATTAGCGCCCTGAGCAACTGTGTCCTGTGGGGCAATAGTTCTGGCCTGGACGTGGGAGTCATCCTCCCACAGCTGGAGTGAGGCCCGCTGGCCGGAGGACTGAGCAGGATGCAAGGGACACACATACACATGTGGCTGGTGTGAGTGCGGTTACAGAGGCTGCCGCCGCCACTCATGAGTCAGTGGTCTGAGTCCCGTGCCAGCAATGCTTCCTGGGACTGGGATTCAGGGAAAGGCAGGGTGTGAGGGAGCAGAAGGGAGCAGGCGGGTGCTGCTCCAGCCTTTTGGAGGCAGCAGGGGAGAAGCCTCAGTCAGCTTTGCTTCCTGCGTCAAAAACTTAACCACCCAGAAGAGCAGCTCTGAGAGCTGCTTCTCGGTAATGAGCCTGAGACCCAGGTTGGCATCCCCAGGGCACATAGGCTCATGGCCAGTCCCTCATTCCCTTACCCTCTTATTCCAAGCCATAGCCCTGAGGGGTAACTCAGAGGGTCTAGGAGATGGAGACCCATGTTGCCTTTCTCTCTGGGCGATTGGATTCCAGCTGTCTTTGCTTGAAGATCCTAAAGCCCTCTTGGTACTAAGGCCCTTCTCTGAAGCCAGAGCCCTGCTGTAGCTTGCACACTCCCTCACTGCCACTGGATCCTCGGAAATGCCAGTGATTGACCAACCCAGGGGCCCTTCTGCTACAGACCGGGGCTTCCTCAAAGGAGGGACCACTGGGTCAAATGTGTAGGTAAGGATTAGCTGGGGCTCCTCAAAAGACACCTCTGCAGCCCAGTAGGTCCAGATTCCAGGTCAGGGGAGGCTTCTTCGGGGGAATCCTTGGACTCTATTCCAGGAGCCCTGTGGAGTGGGTGGGTTGTTTCTGTGAGAGTGAAGGCTGAGTGTTGATCTCAGTGAGAGAGAGAGAGAGAGAGAGAGAGAGAGAGAGAGAGAGAGAGAGAGAGAGAGAGAGAGAGGGCTGTTGGTACCACGGCCCTTACCCTCAGGCCCCCAGAACAGCATGCATCACTCACTGGCCAAGCATGTTGCACCCCCACCCCTAGCTGAGACTTATGGGAGGTCTGTAGGAGATGCAAGGGCAGGCTCCTTGGGGACACTGATGTAGGGACAGTGGTGAGAGAGCAGGTGCCTCTAGGGAAATTCCAGACAGAGGAAAAAAAGGAGGCAGGCAGGCAGGCATGCTTACTCCATGAGCTGTCCCTTCCCAAATCGAGTGGGTGGAGCTGAAGATGTGCTGAGTAATGTCCTCCAGAGACCGCCAGAAGGAGGAGGATGTGTGACCCTCAGTGGGTCCAAATGCCAATGAAATCACTCTCGGTGGCCTCAGCTCCTCCGGGGGGTCAGGATGACACGGTGCTCTCCTGAGGCAAACTCCTAAAGACTGGAGTTCTGACTCTTTAGCTTCATCCATTCCTTTCTCCATTCATTCACAAATAGTTGAATGCAATGCTTGGGGAGCCTGGAGGTGGGGGCAGTGCTAATAGACACATTCTGGATGGCCAGCAGTGTCTTAGCATGCAGATGTGTGATGCAGAGAGGATGGTCTTTCTTAAAGAAATAATGGGAGAGGACGGGAAAGGACATTTCAGGCAACGGCCAGGTGACATTGCAGGGCTAGGGCAACTGAAGGAGGCAGAAGCAGACAGGACCTGCATATGTGGTACAGCCTGTGTCACACAGGCCTTGCCAGTCCTCTTGACGTTGGGTGAGAAGGGAATGAGAACCTTGGTCTCATGGACAGAGTAAAGGCCTGACTCAGCAGTCCTGGGCTCATACCTAGTTTCTACTGCATTAGAGGTTGCTGAGTGGGGCGTGGTATTTACCACCCCATACCTCAGTTTCCTCACCTGTGTAATGGAGTGACTATGGCTCTGGGGTTTCTGTGAGAACACAGTGTGACATTGCTCTATAAACTGTAAACAGCTTTACAACCCAGAGGCATTATTGGGTAACACTTCGCCAAGCAGCCTTAGCACCCAGGCGCCCTCAGCATTGACCTTTTGGAGCGCTATTTCCTGAGGAAAGGCCATGTGAGGCCTCTCTCACCCAGCCATGTTAGTTCTCAGGCACTGGATGATGTTGATGCTTTGACGTTTTCCATTCACTCTTCGGGTTTCTTTTCTTTGAAACTAGGTTACCACCGACCTGAGGTCTTAGAACCCACTTGGGGAAAGTCGGAGGCAAGAGGCAGAGACTGAACTGAATCTGCAGGCTAGGTGTGGAGGGGTGCAGGAGGAGGACTAGCCTGCTTACAGTGGGGCAGGGACCTGTGGCAAAGCAGGACAGTTAAGTGGCAGGTGAGAGAGGCCAGGGGCAGTCGGTGTCATTGTTAGAGCATAAGGATGTGGAGAAAAGGGAGAAACTAGACTTAGGAAGAGAGAAAGAGAGAGAAACCCATCCCCAAGCTCAGCATCTTCAGTGTTGAGAAAGCAGGGGTGGGACTAAAATTGTGGTTGTGCATGCCTCAAATACCAGGATTCAGGAGCTTTGTGAGTTTGAGGCCAGCCTGGTCTACAGAGTGAGCTCCAAGACAGCCAGGGCTATACAGAGAACCCCTACTCTACCTCCTACCCCTGGAAAGAAAGAAAGAAGGAGAGGAATAAAGAAAGAAAGAAAGAAAGAAAGAAAGAAAGAAAGAAAGAGAGAGAGAGAGAGAGAAAGAAAGAGAGAAAGAAGGAAAGAGAGAGAAAGAAGGAAGGAGAGAGAAAGAAAGAAAGAAAGAAAGAAAGAGGAAGGAGGGAGTGAAGAGGGAAGCTAAAAAGGAAGGAAGGGAAGAATGAAGGAAGAAAGAAAGGAAGGAAGGAAGGAAGGAAGGAAGGAAGAAAGGAAAGAAGGAAGGAAGAAGAAAGAGAACAGAGTTGGAAGGGGGAGGAAAGGGTCCCTTGGCTCCAACTGACTCCTGGGGCCTCTTTTCAGACCAGCTAGTCCCATGCCATAGTTGTTGGAGCACATTTTGTTCTCCTTAGCTCCCAGAGTCACTGGACTCTGCCTGGGCATGTCCCTAGTGACCAGTGACTAAGCCACCTTTTTTTTCTTTTCTCTTCTCTTCTTTTCTTCTCCTTTCTTTCTTTTCTGCTAGAGGGTTGGGTCCACTTGCTGCTGAGATCTGGTTCCCAGGGGGTCTTGCCTCCACATGAGACCAGGTCCTTGGTACCCAGCCTGACTTCTGCAGCTCTTCCTTGTCTGAGCCACTGGTCCCAAGTTCTCTTTGCCAGTGGCACCATACTATCAGGACAGAACTGGACCCATTGACTCTTTGCACTGAGTGGGCACCATAAATATTTGTTGAATGGAAATCTTGCCTCTGGTTGGGATTTTCCACTGTAGTCATGTCCAGGCCTGTTTTGGAGTCCATCCTTTATGTATGTCCACTGTTCCATCTTCTCCTCGACACACCCATTCCCCCTCGTGGCCATCCTCCGGGATGCTCCTCAGAGCTACAGACTCCCTGTGGGCCCATGGCTGCCCAAGAACTCTGTTGCCCCGCCCTCCGTGGGCTTCTTGACCTCTGCCTCCTGTTTATTCCTTGTTTTTCCTTTTCTGCACATGTCTCAGTGGTGTGGCTGAGGCAGAATCTACCAGGGCCCTACAGAACCCTGGCCAAGGGAGATGATAATCTTGCCAATGGCCACAGCTCAAGTACCATGGCTAGCTTTCAAGCCCCGGTGATCTGGTGAGCCAGGCTTTTAACCCTTACAGTATGGTTTCCTACGTGCAAAGTTTGAGAAACATCTCCACGGAGATTTGATGAGGATTAAATAAGGCCAATTACAGGAGGCAGCCTCGGAAACTATAAAAAAAAAATACTGTGTGAGCATTAATCAGTTGTAAATTACTTTAGAAACAGCCAAATTCTGTTAGTTGATAAAGTACTTGCAAGTGGCTCTGTTGTTCCCAAACAAACCATGAGCTGAACACTTGACTTTCTTTTTTTCCTTTTCAGTTGAATAAGTCGTAATGACTCTGGCCTGGGGGTTCGTGCTGCTGGCTTATGTCTATGCTTATGCCCCATCCATTCTCCTCTGACTACATGGTGTCTCTTCCCCGGAGCCCCTCCTTTCTGTTTCCTAGGCTCTTACCCATAGCCAAAGCACAGTCACAGCGAGTGATGGCTTCCCAGCCACACCATGCTGCTTCTTGCCACCTTCGATCTCGCATCCATCCTTCCCAAAGCTGCTAGAAAACTCAGTTTGGTTATTGCCATTCCAAGGAGCGCCCGAGGACCTAGTTTATAGCCAATGGGACACAGCAGGAAGTTAAGATAGGAAGTGGGATTACGGGAAAAAGAACGGCCAAATCAGTTGTTATTCACTGATGATACAATTGCATACCTAGCAAACCCTGGAGATTTCACTGCAAGGCAAATATAGCTCATGACATTTTTAGTTGGCAGCAGAATAACAATTGACACTTATGTAGAGTGGAGCTCTTGCCAGCCCCGTCCTAAGTGATCTGCATGTGCTCCCCAGCTCCCTGCCACTCGCTCTCTTCATTCTGCAGGCAAGAAGACCAAGGTCTGGCTCTTGTTCCTGTGTGCTTAGTCGCTCTGCCATCAATGGCTGTGCTGTGCGTCAGTCATTCTTCTTCACAAAATGTGTTAGGAGGAAAAGACACGGTCGGTCACCACAGCCATCAGAAATGCTGGCACTTCAGCTGGTGCCTCGTTGTCACCTATGTCCCCAGGTAGAGGTGCTCTACCTACCACCAGAGTCTAGTGAAGCCTTTTACAAAGTTGTTATCAGTTTCTGCCCTCTGTGCCACTAACGACAGGGCTCTGTCTAGGAATCGTTTGGGAAGGGACGCTGCAATAGCCCCCAAGCCTCCTCTTCTAGGAGCACGTTTGGTGCACAGCAGTCTGTTTACAAAGGTCAGCTCTGCCTTCCGCAGACAGCCCTTGACGTACACTTCTGTGTTGAAAGTCCTGCCCCAACTGAGGAATTATTGGCAACTGATAGCTGATGAGAGAGGGGAAGTCCTTTTATTTTTAGGATTTTGGCCCCTGGGAGGTTGGCCACCCTCCAGTGGATAGCCCCAAAGGAGTAGCCCAAATCAGACTAGAAGGATTTAAAAAAAAAAAGAGAGAGAGAACTCAAAATTGGGTGGTAGGGAAGAGGGGTGTGGATAGATGTGGGAGGGGCTGGGTGAGGGGGTGCGAATACCGTCAAAATGCACTGTCTAAAATTCACAGAGAACAAAAATAATTTTTTAAAAATTGCAAAACATTAAAAGAGACTCCTGGAAGTGAGGTGTTTCAGGCAAAGAGCAGCAGCAGAGCTCTGCCAGCATCTGCTGGGCCCCCGGGTAGCGCTGCTGGCGCCATCTTGGGTTGGCAATGGAACACATTTGTGTTTTCCTTGTCATTTTGGATTTCTCTGGGCTGAAGCAGTACATTTTCTTCCCTAGTCAATTTTAGGGCATGAAGAGTGTGCTGAAAGACCCATGCCACTTCTTGCCTGATTGTTTAAGTTCTGGCCTGTGATTTTTCTGTCGAGGGCAAGAGGAGGAAACACCAATCAAGAGTGTTGAACATGTGCCCAGAGTGTTAGGAAGCTCTATAAGTCATCTTGCTTAATCCTGGCCATAACCTTGTAGAAGAAGTGTTATCAACCCCACTCTGGTGGGAGGGAGTTTAGGTTTCCAGGCTTGAGGAGCTCTTGGCAGACTGAATGCTGGGCTAGGACACACACAGCCTGTGTGTGGAAAACCATTGCTGCAGTCTAAATCTGGATGGGGGCGGGGGTGTTGGTGAGGTAAGGTGTCTTCTCAAAAATAACAGAAAAGTGGCTGGAGAAGGATGTAAATGGGGTTGAGGGATTCTTGGGGGTATGAGTCCAGGGAAATAGTCAGGACCTCTAAGGATTACAGGCATCCTCTAGGATGGAATCCCCATCAGACCGAGCATGCTCTGTCTGGGCCTGTTTGCAGCATGGGTTGGCCCACTGGGACCCAGACCAGTGGCTTCCCTGGCTAAGAGCCTTCACTGTATCTGAGGGCTAGAGCTGAGCCTCAACGCCTATCACTTGGGCCAAGTTAGATGGCAGGGATACTGATGGGATAAACAGGGGAGAAGGAGTTTGGATTTGGTCCCTGATGTTGGGCCTGTGGACTCAGCCTGTCTTCCAGGAGGCACAGAGGTGAAAGGGACTCAGATGCAGCCTGGATCCTCTCTTGTCCCAGCTGTCTCTGATTCACATGTAAATCCCAGGGGCCTCTTCAAGGCTGGAAGCTTGGCAAGAGCAGGACTGGAGGACTGGGTGAGAAAAGAAGCTAGAGAGAGGCAGGCATACAGTAGGGCTGGAAATGTGAGCTGTGTGGAAGACGGAGGGAAAAGCTTAGCTAGCCAGCACGACATTTGTTGGTACTGTACACGATCCAAGAGTGCTAGGCCCGTGTGTGGGTGTGCACACACATTGGTATATGTACATGTGAGTGCAGGTGCCTACTACGTTATAGAAGGTGGTGTTGGATCCCCAGGTAATTGGGAGCTGCCTGGTGTGGGTGCTGGGAACTAAACTTGGTCCTTTATAAGCACAGTATCAGCTCTTAACTGCTGAGTCACCTCTCCCTAACTGCTGAGTCACCTCTCCCTAACTGCTGAGTCACCTCTCCAGCCCCAGGGTGTTGAGTCTCCTACGCACATCATCAGTCTGAATCCTTACCACCACTTCAGGGGGCCGGCACCCTTACTACTTCCATTGCACTGACGAGGAACCAGAGGCTATCAGAACCTTGAGCCTGTATGTCTGTGTGTCTGCTACATCAGAGTCCAGTGACCTGAGGCAGGGCGGACTGGCTAGTCCAGGACTGAGATCACCCAGCCCTGGTTTCCTCCATGCACACACTGATTCTTTCAATCTGCCCTCACAACTCCACACACTCCTATTGGACCTGCCCCTTGTAGTCTGTCTCCTGCAATGCTCTTTTCTGTATTCTCTGGAGGAAAGCTGATGGTTTATACTGAGATGGAAATGACTCACAGAAGGGAAGGACTGGAGACACTCAGGAAAGAACCCCTCATGTGCAAGCTCTAGTTCCTGTCACCTAATAGATGGGAGAAGGTAATGGGAGAAAGAGTCTAGAAGATCAGTGGTTGGACGGTTGAGACACTGGCCTCCTTAAATGTCCTCCCAAGGATCGTGTGTTAAAGGTTTGGTCCCCAGAGGATGTGATGGTGCTAATGGGATCTGGTGGAAGGAAGGTAACTCACTGTGGGTGAATCTTGACAGAGCCATTGGATCTCTGCTCTTTCTCCCCTCTTTTTGCCTCCTGGATACCAAAAGATGAGCAGTGTTCTCCTGCCATGTGCTGTACCACAGGTCCAGAGGCAGGAATGCAAAATAGCCAGGAACTGAAACCATGAGTCAAAACAAAAAGTTTTCCTTCTTATAACTATGTCTCAGGTATTCTCCCACAGTGATAGAAAACTGACTGAAAATGTTCATTAGTAAGACAGAGATCATAACCTTAACACCCCCGTTTTGCTAAAGTTGGATGGTTATTCTGGATGTGGAAGTTCTGAGGAAATGGTAAAGTTATTCAATTATAAGAGTATTCGTATGATTTCAGGAATGTGTGTTTTATGAGAGAACAAAGCCTTGAGCCAAAGGATGAGGACTTAACTAGCAAGGGCGTCTTCCTGGGCACAAAAAGTCCCTACTGTTTTTCCAAAAACATACCTAACATCCCACAGCTGGCTTGTAGATGCCTCCCGTGAGGCCAGAAACCAGAATGAGCTGGTAAAAGACCCTTGTGAGGAACCTCCAGGCCAGGCCCTGAAGCTCCAGAGGATTTTTAAGGGCAGAAAGTCTTGCCTTCAGAACGGAGCCTGTGTGCCCAGGAGGCTTCCCCTAAGAGAGGGGCTTCCTGGAACTGACTCAGGCTGTGTCACCACAGCTGTGCAAGCTGGTCTCCACAGACCAGTGGACAGACAAATGGCAAACAAGAAAGCTGGGTTACGCCTGGAAGACGCAGCTTTCGCTTTCCTTGAACAGCCAGGTGGCCTTCCTGGCAATGCAGACCTCATAGCTCTGAACGAGGCACCGTGGGGCTTTCTATCCAGCTTTGTCAGAGCAAGCACACATCTGTATGTATGTGCACACACATATACAACATTGAACACATTCAAATGTGTGCGTGTACATGCCCAACAAGAGTAGACTCAGGAATAGCCCACCTTTGGGTATGTCTCATCATTTTATTTTTAATTTTTGCATTGTTGATTTGTGGAAAGGTCTGGCTATGTAGCCTTGGCTCACTCTATAGACCAGGCTGGCCTCAAACTCACAGAGATATGTCTGCCTCTGCCTCCAAAGTGCTGGGATTAAAGGCCGGGGCCACCAGATCCAGCATAATTTTGCTTTTAAGATAGGGCATTACTACAAAGCCCCAAACTTGCAAACTTTCTGCCTTAGCCTCCCAAGTTTTGGGATTACAGATATGCCCTGCCATGCCTAGAAAAGCAAATGAACTCTCTCTCTCTCTTTAAAAAAAGATTTTTGTTTGTTTGTTTTTAATGAGTGCTTTGCTTGCATGTATGTATGTCCAACCACGTCTATTTCCTGAAGCTGTGAGAAAAGGGCATTGGATTACCTGAAACTGGGAATGGTTGCGAACCATCATGTGAAATCTGGAAGTCAAAACTGGGTCCTGTGTAAGAGCAACCTCGAACCATCTCTCCAGCCCCAAATTCACTATTTTAAATATCTTTGTTTTCATAAACTAATGTCAGATATTTAAAAACTTTTGGCTGATTAACAGAGAGTTAAAATATAATGGAAATATTTTCAAAGCCTTTTTTAAAAACTAGTCCCAAATAGTCCATTGCATTAATTTCAAACTGGCTTGGAACTTAAGCATTTCTTAAAATTAGGTTTATTTTTGGAGCTCCTAGGCAGTTTTTCTCAGGGCAACTTAGCCAGTGGTCCTCTGCTATGAATCTGGCTTTTACCATTGGTGTGTTTGTTTGGTAGGACAATGTTTCTCTTTAAGGATGATTTGTTCTATTCTGATTGGTGATAGCCCTTAGGAGAGCTTTGGGCCAGAGGCTTGCAGTATTAAGAATACAAATGCATTTTATGTTACAGTGCAGAACACATGACACATGTATCCAGCTGCTGCAATGAGGATCTAGAATGACTCTCAAAGCTCTGTGTTAAAGGCTTCTAGCTTGGCACTCCCAGGCCACAGTGGAAACTTGAAGAGGTAGGTCCCAGTGAGAAGGCTTTATGTCAATGGAAAGTGACCTCCAAGGGAGTTTTAGGATCCTGGTCTGTTACTGTGAAAATAGCTCTGACTTTCAAAGAGACTGGAACTTTTGCTGGACCTCATAGACAGTGCAAATGATGCACCTTGAAGTTACTTGAAGTTTAGGATTATTATTTCTAGTGTGTTCTGTTTGTTTAATTGTGTAACATTGTTTTGCCTTGAAGAGAACAATGTAACAACCAACCTTGCTGGGGATTTCCCATGTGACTAACTCTTACAACCTAAACTAATGCACAGCAGTAATCTTAAATTATGTACTCTCCCAAGAGACTCAGAGAGCAGTGAATACGTGTTTGTATGTATGCTACGTCAGTTATTTGTTGAAAGCAAGATATAGGCTGAAAATCAGCCTTATAAAACAAATATCACCTGTAAATGCTGGATGAAGCATTTGAATATTTTGTGATAGTGTTTGTTTGTTTGTTGTTTGGGTCGGCTGGGGTCAGTTGGAATCAGTGACTTAATCCCTTGTAAAACTATGTTAAAGATTTCTATAAAATATCCCATGTGATGCTTCCTATGCTGTTCAATAAACACAGAGCAAAGCCCTTTGTTGGAGACACACCCAGACACACAGGGACAGACAGATTCACAAGACACATTCAGGCATAAGCGATTCCGGCCCATACAACAGACAGACTGGAGACAGCAGAAGACACAGGGAGAGAGAATTAGGGACTTCAAATCTGGATTTGCTTTTGGTTAAATGAATCCAAGTGAAAGTACTTTTAATTTATTTTCCTTAATGTAACAGCAACATATTATTGGTGACTCTGAGTTTATGATTAACACATTCAAACTGATGGGCCTTTCTCTTTTCCTGGCCAGGAGCTAAGTGTCTCCCTCCACCACATGTTTGCATTGTGGTATGTTGCATCACCATAAGCCCAAAGGCAGTGGTGTCTGATAAGCAACAGACTAAAGATTCTTAAACTGTTAATCAGTATATTCACAGGGTCATGTAGCCACCACTACAGTGAAGTCCAGAACACATTTATTCTTCCTCAAATGGACTTTCTTCCTATTAGCAGTGCATAGTAATTTTTCTTCAGGATACCCCTTCCATCTCTAAATAATCAGTATTCTACTTTCAATTTCCATGTCCATCAAAGGGCAAGTAAGCGCTTTCTCTTGGTAAGTTACTTCTGTCTAGTGTGTGCTATGGTGGTAGGAAGCTGACTAACATTTCAGTTGAGGCAAAAGCTCATGAACTGACACCCCCCCCATGTGACACTGTCACACTTTCCGGCCAGTCCACAGTGGCAGCTAACCTGCTTACCACCGGTCAGGGAAGAGATAAGTGCAGCACTCAGGGGTGGGGGTGTAGCACATGATTCATCAATCACCAGGGAATGGAAACCCAAACCACACTACAGCAAAAACACTGGTGAGAACAAGGGTTGACGAAGATACAGAGAAATTAGAAAGTCTGTCCTGCTGATGGAACGTAGCAGTGCAGATTCTGTGGAAATCAGTTGAGCAGTTCCTCAAAAAGATAAACATAGAGTTATCGTATGAGCCATCAGTTCCACTCCGGGGTGTGTACACGCAAGACAAATGGGTCTTTATTTTCTCCTCAAACCCAGCGTGTGCACATTCATAGGAGGATTATTCATAACAGCCAGCAAGACGAAACAAATCACATGTCCACCAGCCAGATAAACAAAATGTGGTATATCTATACAGTGGAATACTAGTCAGCAATAAAAATAAATGAAGAACCTGGCCCATGCTGCAAGGTTGGTGGGCTTTTAAAACGGTGCCACCCAAGCTTCAGAGGGTAGACCACATGGGTGGTCTATAAGTGGCCTGGGACCAGTGAGGCATGGAGGCAGAGGGGACAATGGGCCATTCGAGAAGAGGAAGCCAGTGACTGGAGGAGACTATTATTCATTAGAAAGATCAGCAACCAGCGAACATCTGCAATCATCAAAGTCCCTGCTTAGAAAAAGAAAAATCAGAGACTCAGTGGGTACACCTGCTTAGCCACTGAAAACAAGTGCCATTGCTTTAGAGAAACTGAACAGGGCATGGTCTTTGCTATGGACAGATTCTTCACAAGCATCAAGGAGAATGTCTCCCTGCCTTAGTGCAGATGGCTAGCCAGCCATGGGCCTTCTCATGGCTGAACCTGTTATTCTCATAACAACCAGTGGGCGCTGGTACTCAGGGTGGGCTTCAGAAGAACGGGGCTCCTGGGAGCCCATACTGCAGTGCTTCTTCAGCTCACGAGGAACATGACTTTGAACAAGAAGCCCATAAGACATGTTTGCTGACTCTTCAGTCCCCTGCTAGATCCTGTTTACCATGTGGGCATCGTCTCTTCTATCACTGTTCAATAGCTTCCTGTGCCCCTTTGTCTGTGGATCCCTGTGCTTAGCAAATGCTCAAGTCAGAATTCCCTTCAGCCCTGACTCCTTCAGTTAGGAACTTGCTTCATACCCCCTGTCCCCCAAACCAGGAGTCAGACTCAACTTCCCTCCTCCATCCAGGACTTGCCTCTGCCATCCTTATGGATGGGAATGGCCAGCTCCTTCTCCATCCTTTACTCCTATCCTGGCCTCCTCTGCCTTCTCTCCTGCATGCCTCTTGCCTGTGCTGTTTCCATGCAGCAAAGCAATGCTTGTGATGTCTACACTCTGACAGTGCCTGCCCGGCCTGGGCCCAGCCTCTGAATGTGTGCTGAATGGCCACAGAATGGTCTGGCCTATAGACAGTGTTCTTTGCCTTGCATGCTCTGTATCTCATTTATGTTAATTTTTTTAAAGGAAAAAAAAAACAACCTTATTTTGGGGGATAGTGAACCAACCCGGAAAGCTATCCTTGGAAATCTGGTAAAGGCTGTGCGGCTGACCTGGAGCTGTTGAGTTACCTCCTAAGAGGTGGCAGATACGGGCAGTCATTGTCTGACACACGTGCTCACACCCCAGGGATCACTCAGATTCCACTGGCCTTCTTTATTCCTGGAAGCTTTTCCAGGACTTACTGCCAAGCTTCCAGAGCTGAAGCCTGTCACAGTCCTCAGCAGAAGAGAGACTGGGAAACACTTGTCACTTCTGTCTGATTCCCTCTCTGGCTTCCTTCTGATGAACAGAAGCTTCTCTGGGCCTACCTGTGTTGAACGAAGATCTTTTACCTTGTGAGAAGACAGACCCAGAATGGCAAGGTCCTGCCAAGAACCATAGGAGCTGTCCACAAGCAAGCCAGCCAGTCTTCATTTGTCAGACAGGGGTGGAGGAGGCAGTGAGCAGGTGGCAGGGGCAGGGGAAGGATAGGAGGGGAGGCAGTTTCTTAGGATTACTAGGGAGCAAGGCAGACACTTGGCATACGGTATTTTTCCTGCATCTTGGCAGCAGCAGGAATCCAGGTTGCTTGTTACCAAGGACACAACTGAGATTGGATTTGGAAGGAGCTGAATGTGAAGAGAATCCTGGGGGCTGGGGGTGGGGGGAACAACTTAGTTGTCTATATAGCGCTCCGAGTCACGGGCAATCACCATGTACACTAGGAATAGATGGAGAGGTGGTGTGAGGGTCCTGTGGAAAGGTGTTGACAGTTCAAACACACTGCGGGTGTCAGTGAAAGGGACATGCACTGTAGTCAACACTGCACGGAGGCCACTGGATGCACTATGCAAATAAATCAGGACCCTTGCCACCCACAATTTTGCCTAAGCTTCTTCAGGAAATCTTGTGCATTCATGGCTAATTAGACTTTACAATTTCAGTAGCTATTTCCAGCAGTAGTGACCTCCAATCTACCCCTCAGGGCTTGGGCTAGGGAATGCCAGGAATTTGGTGGTATGGATGCCAACTAGTAGATGGACTTGTCTTGCCTTACCCACTCACCCACCTTATGATGGCAATAGCTTACTATTCTTTCTTACAGAGCTCTAGGATAACTTTGAGTGGTTCCATTGAAATCTCTGGAACTGGCCCTTAACTTGGGATTCACTTGAATTTCTTCCAAGCACTAACAAGATTTACTTGAAATAAAAATTATGCATAAAAGGAAAAGTCACTCTCAAAAGGCCACATATTGGTCTATCCTGGTTCTGTGAAGTGCCCAGAACTTACAATTCTACAGAAACAGAAAGTACATTAGTGATTGCTTAGGGCTTGGTGGACAGGGACCTGAAGGGAAAGGGAGAGTAACTGGTAATGGGTAGATAGTTTGTTTTAGGAAGAATAGACATGTTCTAGAATTGAGAGTATAATGTCTGCATGAATATATATCCATTGAATCATACAAAGTTGATGGGTGAATTGTACAGTATATCTCCCAATAAAAATGTTAGAAGTCAAAGAATACTTTAGGAACGTATAAAATTGGACACGACTGTAACATCTAAGCATCCTTTTCTCCAGTTCACTGTTGCTGTGTTATTGTATTTTACCAAAGGATTAATCCATGACAGACTGAAAAAGACAAGAAGTAGATCCCCAACACCACTAAGGCAATGCTTGAATATACTTATTGAAAAATGTGAGTTTTCATCACTTAAAAATAATCCAGTTTTCAGAAACAAAATTGATTTTGTTAGCTGCTAAAGGGTTGTGATCTGGATTTTGGCAATATGGTAGCAGTCATATGTATATGGATTTAACCAATTGTGAATAAGAGAAAAAAGAAAAAAGAAAGAATGCACCTGTACTGAACACATGCAGACTTTTATTTGTGTCTTGGCTCCCTAAAGAATAGAATGTAACAATTTATCTCTATAGCATTTACACCCCATGGGTATTATGGGTAATTGAGAGAGGACTCAAGGTATCTGGGAGGATGTGCACATGGGAAATGTACACTCTATGGCCTTCTATGTAAGGAGTCTGATGCACCTACAGTATTCACTGGGGGTCTTGGAAGTGACGACCCTCGTAGGCTGGGAGGACTGTACTGAGATAGACTGCCCTGGAGCTTAGCACTCCAACAGGAGATCATTGCAAACCATCCCTGAGGATAAACGAAATCCTTAGCTAAACTCCTGCTCTGCCTTACCTCCTCCATCACATGTTCTCACTCAAGTCTTCCAGTCCACCCATGCCAACATTAAACTTTTCCAAATGCACCTACCCAGCCCTGATTCAGCATCCTGCAAATGAAACTTGCTCTATCCAGAAGGGATAGCACTCCACGGCCATCTGCCTGGAGAACGCATGCCATGCTCCCTTCTCCAAGTTGTAGCTTAGACCCCACCTTCTTGGTACTGGACCAACTTCCTCTTTGCTCCTTCAAGCCATGCTCCAGCCAAGTCTTTAAAAATAATTATTATGCAGCATGGCAATCACATGCTTGTCAGTCTGTCCCAAGAGGCTCATGAACTTCTTGAGACAGCTGTGACTTCATCTCTGCATCCTGGTATTTGCCCGGGGATACATGGCCATCGGTTGAAGAAGAGATGTGGTGTAGTTCACCCCAGTTTGGGTGACAATCTGGATGCATCCTGTTAGCCAGATAGGGCTGGATCTCCAAGTAAAATCTTGCCCATCTATATCCTTGGCCTAGACTCTTCCTTCCCTGTGTTTCTGAACCACACCACCCAACACGGTTGGCTTCCATGGCAACCCCCATTTCCACACAGCCCAGTACTTCTTTCTGCCTTCCATTTTCATGCCAGCTGCCTCCTCTCTCACCTCGGTCATTTGGACTTACATTTAATACCTCATTTAATTCTTACAGTCACCCTATCAGCTCTATACTCCTTAGACTCGAGAAGTTCTTCCTTTTCACTGTGACTCTTGGGGTGAAGTGTTAGCTTCCAAGCCTTGTGCTTTAAAAGGATCTTTCTTCCTCTGCAATATTTGACCTAAAATTTTGTATCCAGCCAAGCCCAGGCTGATATCTGTTTATGACACATAATAATATTGTTAATCTGGTCACACACACACACACACAGACTACCCTTTCTTGTACATGACCATGTAGTGATATTAAGTTAAAAGATCAACTTATAGTTTTGGTTGTGAGCTTGGCCTTTAATGGCTGAGCCATAGGCTGGAGAAATGGCTCAGTGGGTAAGAACTCTAGCTGCTCTTTCAGAGGACACCAGTTCAATTCCTGGTATCCACATGGCAGCTCACAACTGTCTGTAGCACCAGTTCCAGGAGATCCAACACCCTAAGATATACACTAAGGCAAAACACCAATGTATACTTTCTAAAAAAGGCAGATGGAACCAAGCCCCGTCTGGCCACAGTTTTGCCCTAAGCAGAGGGAACTCACCTTCCATTACTAATGCTCACTTTCAAGCAGGGTTCCATAGAGGTAATGAATCTACCTTAGAGCAATTAGGAGCAGAGCCTCCAGGGCTGGAGTGTGTGAGCGTGCACACTGGCTCTGGTGTTTCCCAGCTATTTGAGCTTGTGCCCATCTACTCTTGGTGACTTCTCCCGTTTTTGTAAACAGTGATAGCATTTGTACACACGCCAGAGAGCTTCTGTAAGGACTGAGTAAATCAGCCAACCACCGCCAATGGAAAGGACCTCCACAGAGTGCCTGGTTAAAACTAAGTTCTCGTAAAGCTAAGCTATAGCCTCAGCTGTGTTGGCTACCTCCCCTGCATGTGATCACAAAGATCTGACGAAAGGAAGCAGACACTGGTTTCTTGTGCTAGGCCTTGCCTTTTTGGGGATACATGACACCCCACTTAATTTTTACAGTCATCCTGTGAGGTAATACTTCTTACCCATCTTACAGGGTTTGTCTGTTTCTATTTTGTTTTTTGAGACAAGGTGACACGCTGTTTGTTAGCCCAGGTTGGCTTTAAACTCACAATGCTCCTCCTGCCTTAGTCTCCTGAGTGTTGGGAGATTACAGGTGTGAACCACCAGATCAGGTCCTATTTTGTAATTTTAAGCAGAAACATTAGTTTTTTTGTTTGTTTGTTTGTTTGTTTTATCTATCAAAGAATGCCACTATCTAATTTGGGACAAAACAATTGATGACTAATAGTTCTGTCAACATTTTCTCTAACCTAGGATCAAAGAGCCGTTGAGTAAGAGGTGATACCTGCCTACCCACCTGAGGCCAGGAAAGCTCTGGCTGGCACGGCCTCCAAAACAGGCTCTCCCTGTTTACAGAGACCCTTGTTCGTTGTCTAATCATTTTAGTCTTTAAACTTCTGGAAAGTTCTTCTGAGAAAGAAATTTTAATGCTTCCAAATTACATCCAGGGACCTCAACCAAGCCGGGTAGCCGATGAGGGGCAGAGCAATTCCTGGGACTCGGATCCTGAGGTCATTGCTGTTGTCCTCGGGTAGCCCTTCCTAGCTCTCTGCAGCCTGGGTACTGCACTGCAGACCTCTGTGTGGGCCGGAGTGCTTTCCCAAGGGAAGACACTGCCAGAGCTCAGCCCAGAAATCTCTAGCCATGAGTCCACATACTTTGTTAAGGCACTTGGACTGGATGATGACGAAAGTCACCCATTTGCACTCTTATATGGATGGGTGAGGCGATGTCCACAGTTATTCCTGGTATTCGACAGCCGGGGGCAGAAAGAGTGTAGACTCAAGGTCTGCCTTAATGAGTTCAGGGCTACCTTGTATTAATTTTTTTTAATGAAGTAGAAAAAGATAGAGTAGGAAGGGAAGAAAGTGAAAGGAAGAGGAGGGATTCTTTTGAAGGGTAGAGATGTAGCTCAGTGGCAGAGTGCTTGCCCAGCATGAGCAATGCTCTAGGTTTGATTTCCAGTGCCACAGGGGGAAAATGGGAGAATAAAAAACAATAAACAATCGATCCCTTCCCTGCCCCTCCCTCTCTCCCTCTCTCCCTCCCCCCTCTCCTTCTCTCCCCATACCTCCCTTCCTCTCTCTCTCCTTCCCTCTCTCTCCATACCTCCTCTCTCTCCCTCCTTCCTTCCTTTCTTCCCTTCCCTTCTCTCCCTTACCTGCTTTCTGTTTTTTGTTTGTTTGTTTGTTTGTTTTTGTTTTCCTAATGGACTTCCACCAGTGGTCCTCAGACAGAACCATGCTAGCTCATCTGAAATGATCTTGTAATTTGAATCCAAAAAAAGGGAAGGAATGGAAATATTGATCTTTCCCTCCTAATTGATATCCACTATTAATTAGTTTAATTCCACTGACTCTGACTCTAATTCTAACATTTTCTTACAAGTCATGTGAAATCAGAATGTGCACATAAAAACACAAATGTTTGACTCCCTCCCTGTTGATAAATTAGCTTTCTGTCACTAGAACAAAATAATAGAGACAATCAACTTTGTTTATTTCTTTCAACTTTTTATTGATTCTTTGTGAATTTCACATCATGTTCCCCACTCCCCACTCATCTCCCCATCCCTTCAGATCCACCCTCTGCCCTTACAACCTCTCACCCCACCAAAGAAAACTTTAAAAAACAAACAAAAAACAAACAAGCTGCTGTGTGTCACAGTGTCACACAGTATATCTTTTTGTTCACACTTCTCTACTTGCAAATTAAATTGATATTGCAATGAGTCTGGTTCAAGGCCTCTGGCTTCTGCTCTACTATCAATACTGGATTCTCATCGGGATTTGTCTCAGTTATCCTATTATTGCCCTGTGTCCTAAAGACCCTGCAGCTTTAGGTCTGTAGGACCGGCCTTCACACACCCCGGCAGTTCTTAGATGGGGTAGATGTTGGAGTGGGCCAACTCAAAGTCCTTACTCTAGGCCTTGGTGGTAGCTAAGTTGGTCAGCCTGCCAGCTCTCCTGCACCCCTCTACCAGGGTGAGCTTCCCAGCACTGCCCTGGCTAGCTCACCCACTGCTGCAGCTGGAAAGGGAGAGGGACAGCTCTCCTGCTCAGGCTCTCAGCGCAGCTCACCCTTGTCACACTCCCAGGCCAGTTCTACTTTGCTCTACTAGGTGAGGTACAGGACCCGCTCCCCTGAGTACTACAACCCACCAAGGGCTGGGGTCAGCTCTGCACAGCCCTAAGATAACAATATGGTTCCAGGCGGTAGCCAGACCAGGGATGTCCTCATGACCTTTGGTGGTAATATGATCCACAGGCATGGACACAGACCCCTGCTGCTGCAGGACCATGGACCCAGACATGGTCTTCATTGGCAGCATGGGCCAGTACTTCAGCATGGCCTCAGATCACGCTATTCCTCTCAGCCTTGCATCTCCAGTTCTGCCTCTCTTCCTCGTACTCAAACTACTCCACTTCTCTTCCTGTCCCTTCTCCCCACCACCCACTCCTCCCCACCATGTACTTGCACATCACAGTGGCTCCAGCTGTGGGCAGGCCACATGGAGGGCGGGGCTCATGGATGTCTTCCATCTGCCCCCTTTTTGTTTATTTTTGAGGCTGAATTTTAATCACAACGTTTCCCCCTTCCCTTTCCTCCCTCCAAACCATGCACACGTCAGCAGCGCTGACTGGACTCAAGAGGCTATTAATAATAATAATTTAAAAATAGAAGACACAAAGTTGGGAGGGAGATGGGATGGTTGTGCTAGGAGTTGGAGGGAGTGGTGGTGGCTCGTTATGGGTCAATATGTGTTATATAAATGCATGACACTTTCAGAGAATAAAAGATATTAGAGCTAGAGAGATGGCTCATCAGTTGAGAACCAGCATTGTTCTTGAAGCCCATATACTTGGGCCTCACACCATCTGTAACTCCAGTTCCAGGAGATCTGATACCTTCTTCTTGCTTCCCTACATATCACATGTGCATCACATGTGCACAAACACACACAGAATTAAAACTAAAACAAATCTTTATTTGTTAAAAATATTATTTTGTGGGTGTAGTAGTGCACAACTTTAATCCCAGAACTTGGGAGGGGGAGGCAGGTGGACCTCTGTAAGTTCAAGGCCAGTCTAGTAAGTAAGTTGTAGGGCAACCTTGTCGTCAATATACATACATCCGTACATACATACATACATACATACATACATATGTATATATATTATTTTTTAAGATACAGTTTCTAGAATTCCCTTCTCTATATAGTTTGGAATTGACCTTTCCCACCAGAGATTTTGGAAGTAAGAGAGTAGTATTGTGTGGTGGGGTAGGCACCAGGCACTGTTGAAGCTTTGCACACTTCTCTGCTTGTTCACCTTGATGCAGAGGCCACGCACGCTGCACCTGCTGACCCATTTCTGTCTCTCCAACCCCCCGATGCATAGTTAGGTCTCTGTGAGGAAAGGCACTCCTGGGAAGGAACAGTTTGGAAACCTGAGACTCGGCATTCCATATTTAACAGAGTTAGACACTGTCTTCGAAATGTCTCATAGTACACTCTGCATCTCCCCAGCATATCACTTTGAGTGCATCGTATGATTTTCCCATTAAATACTTCAGTGGCCTGAATTTTTCTATGGGAAGACTTGATGAGTGAGCTGTGTTACGAGTACACCATTGTCAACAGTTGCCTTGGTTACTGTTTTGAGTCACCACAACCTATTTGAGTTAGCCTCGGCAGCAAGGCGGCAAAACTCCCAGCCTTTCCCTGCATGAGTTGCTCTGGAGCCAAGTCCTCAGCGTAGTCTTAGGATGGTTTTTGCATCTGAAGCTTAACTTTCCACTACTCTTCCTAATATTTCATCTTTGGGCTTCCGGCTCTTCATGCCAGCTGTCCCAACAACCTTGAAATTGGGAGTTGATTCCTAACAGACTAGTTGTCTCCACCCACTTGGTGCTATTTGCACATCTGACAAAAAAAAAAAAGTACTTAATGGCTAATTCAGATTAGAGTGATTTAGCTTTCTTCCAGCGCCAGCCTGTCAGTCTGACTGGAGGTGAAGCTGTCTAGAGAACTTGTATGTTAGCTGTAGACAAAGTCATATGTCTCAGCTGAAGCCACAAAAATATGGTAAGGTTCCATCAGTTTAGTATCTTCCTGACTCGTTACAAGAAACAAGACACCTGTGCAGAAAACCTAACCAGTGCAACTTGTCTTACAAGTTTAGGATCCAGATAAGAGTCACATACTTTATTTTCCAGATTAATCTCTTGAATCCATGCACACTCAAATCAAGTAGTTGTCTGGGCTACTTTAAATATATTACAATCTTGATAAAACAAAACAAAAACAAAACTAAAAGCTGCGAACACATTATCCTGAATTCTAGAAGCTAGGTTGTGGCGGGTCACTTCCTTCTGGAGGCTTCAAGGTACAGTCTGTCCTCAGCCCTGCCTGCTCTGGGTTGCTGGCAGCCCTTGGCATTCATTGGCCTGCAGGCCCCTTATGATTGTTTCTGCCTCTGCTCAGTAGGTCTTCCGCTTCAAACCTTCGTGTTTCCTTCTTACAAAGAGGAGCAGTTGCATTAGACTTAGAGATAACACTAACCATTCCCTCTCCTCGGCTTTGCTTGATTAGTTGGCTCTCACTGAAGGAATCGGGCTCTCTCCAGTTGCTGCCGGCTGTGTTGCTGTTGGAACCTGAAGGCTTCAGCTAGCCTTACTAAACTGACATTAACACTGGAGCTCCCTCAAAGGACTGATGTTAGTGTCTCCAGTGTTGGTCTGAGACAAGAATGTTGCATGCTTGCTTGGGCTCCTGGAGCAGATGGGCTGGGAGGATTTTTCAGCCCCAGTTGCATGAATAAGAGGACAATCAGGCCACCATTTCTCCCTTAGGAGAACAAGTATTCAGAAAGATCTGGACCCAGTGAGAGTGGGGTCAAACTCTGGCATTTCTGCTTTCATTCTGCACATGCATCTTTTAGTCACATCACTGTTAGCTTTTACACTCTCCCACTTCAGTACTCTTGAAATGTCCTCCGGTCACTGTCTTAAGCCTGCAGTCACTTTGGGTTCCAGGAACAACAGGACATATTGATAAACATCTCTACGACAAAGGACTGTTTCTGTCTTTATGCCCTTATGCCTTTATGCCTTTATTCCCCAACTCCGAGCACTGGTGGGCCTGAGCTTCAGGACCATCCCTCAAGTGAGGACAATCAGCTCTGACCAGGGGGCAGCACTCTGCAGAGGTAATCACCTTAGGAGAAGCCTAAGGAAATCAAGACTTTTCCAATCTTCCAGTACAAAACCCAGAACTACAACCCAGGCAACCAGACCAAACCGTGGCCAAGTCTGCTTCATTCTGCAAGCCTCTTACCCTCTGCTTCAATTCTTCCTCAGGTCACCCAAACCTCATGTCACTCCCCAGAAAATGGACTTCGGGAAGGGTCATTGGACAGCTTTATCTGTTCCTCTTCCCAATGTGCACATTGATTAAATCTCTTTTTATCACCATTACTCACCTTTAATTGGCAAATTGGGACATGTGGCTCCACTGGGATTCCTGAAGCCAGGCCTTCCACCCCTAAACTCTCATAACTAGAGAGCCCATGGTGGTTTTTGGTGGAAGCCATGCATGATTCAGGTATGTGCACCTCAGCCCACGTGAGATCTGATAATACTCAGCCTTCCTGGAAATTAGCTCCGATTTCTTCTCCCTGAGAAGACTCCTTGCCATGTGGAGTTTTGCTCAGTTGTTTCCAGCACTCAGCACTTCACCCCAAGAAATACAGAGAGCAGCTCTCGGCAAGCTGTGAGTTAGGAGGAAAAGCCACAATTTGCCCTCGGGTACTGCTGTAGATGCCCATGCTCCCCTGAAAAAGACTGTTCCTGCGATTGTTCTAGGGACGGATTTCCTCCAAGGAAACCGGCTGTCTTCATCTTGCTTGCTGGCAACTTTCAAATGGAAGCTTATTGAGGCAGAAAAATTTTTAAATTCCACTTTCTAGGCACTCTGTTACAAATCTAGTCCAGATTCATAGCATTAATTAATCTCAACTTTGGAAGTCAGAGGTCATTAGATTTACTCCATTTGCACGCTCTCGCTTTTTGAAAGCTGACTAACATTTCACACGTCCTAGGTATTGGGCTTCTTGCCCAAGTTTCTCAGAAATTGTGGATGATGCTCTACAGTTGTGTTCCCAAGTTCTAATGAGATTCATCTGAAGTCAGAGCACAATCAGTGTGAGCAGACGCCTCCCCAGCTTCGGTGCTGACCTCCAATCTGACGTTTTTCCTCTGGAATTGTCTTTACTGTCTTCCAGTTGGAGAATTACTCCTCTTGAGGGAGAACAACCCAATATATTAAAAATGCTACCTCCTCTAATATGTATGGGGTCTGACTTGCCCTGGTTGTTTTCTTCCTTTAAACAATTTTTTTTTTAAAGTTTTTCTACCATTTGTTTATGTCTTGGCTCAGTTTCCACATTAGTGTTCCTGACACTGGTCTTGTGGGTTTGCTTGTGCTGCTTTGGGAATCATTTTTGGCCTTCTGCCCCACCCACCCTGCATTGTAAAAGTTCTTTGGAATCCTGTGCTCTCCCTGAACTGGAGGTGCTCTCTGCAAGGGGACCCCACCTCTTCTCCCCAGCTTCACCTTGGGCGAGGTTATTAGGCACCTTTCCTTCTGTTAATGGAGTTCCCGCTGTGTTAGGGCCAGCACTAACATTCTTTGCAGTCAGTCCAGGGAACAAGGCCGGATGTGCTGCCTGCTCTTACGAACGCAAGAAAAACAGACATTATTCAAAGAATTATATGAATATGTATAAGATCACAGTTCCAGACATGTGCAGCACACTTATCACTCTAAGAGCTCATAAAAAGGCTTTCATTTTCTACCAAGTTAAAGATGGACGGAAGATAACTGAGATCTAAGACATGAATAGAGCATTTACTGAAGTCATAAAAGGAGAGGAAACAACCCAGTTTTAAAAAAGGGCAAAGGATGTCAACAGAACACACATCAAAGAAGATACATTGATGGCTGAGAAGTGTGAAAATATGTTTATGTGTAATCCTTAGGAAATTGCTAATTAAAACAGTAATGGTGTAGCTGGAGTTGTAGCTCAGTGACAGACAACTTGCCAAACATGCAAGGTTCTATTTCTAGATACACAAAAAACACCACAGTGTTATACAAGTAGAATGGTTAAAGCCCAAAACACAGACAACACCAAATGCCAGCGAAGATGTACAGCAGTGAGACACTGACTGTTGTTGAAATGAAAAATGGAGAGACAGTTTGGTGGTCTCTTACAAAACCAAACACACTCTTGCCAAATGACCCAGCAGGCTCGCTCCTTGGTATTTGCTCAAGGGAGTTGAAAACTTACATCCATACAAAAATCTACATGCAGATGTTTATAGCAGCTGTGTTTATAAAAGTCAAGACTTGAAAGCAACCAAGATGTCCTTTCACCGGAAAAAGGATAAACAGATGCACCCCTGCAATGAACTATTATTTGGATGATAAAGGAATGAGCTATCATGCCATGGAGATATGAAGGAATCTTAAAAAACATACTGCTAAGTGAAAGAGGCCAATATGAAAAGCGATGTAGTGTATTATTTCAATGATAGAATGCTCTAGAAGAAACAAAACTATGGAAGTACTTATCAGGGGTCTGAGGAGAAGAAAGAATACACATATATAAACAAGACACTCTGAGAACAGTAAAAAATTCTATATGATGATATAAGATCAAGGTTCTCAACCTGTGGGTTTCAACCCTCCTGCATATTTGCATTATGATATGAGATATTTACATTGTGAGTCATAACAGTAGCAAAATTAGAGTTATAAAGTAGCAACAAAAAATGTTCTGGCTGGGGGGTCACCACAACATGAGTTTTTATTAATGGGCTGCAGCATTAGGAAGGTTGAGAACTACTGCTATAGGCCACTGGCCATAGCCTAGAGAATGGCAATACAATCAGCACTGGTGTAAATTAAACGGTGGTGATTGGTTAAGTAAACAGTGTGCTAACATGGGTCCGCTGACTGACAAACTGCAGTGTTTCTCCCTGTTGGTGGAGGTGGAGGCTGTGTATGGGGTAGGAAGGGTAAGGAGATGGACACAAACTCTTTATTTCAGACCTTCTTTTTTTCTCTTCTTTTCCTTTCTTTTCTTTTCTTTCTTTTTTTTTTTTTTTTTAATTTTTGTGAACCTGAAACTGCTCTAAAAAATTAAAATCTAGGGCTGGAGTGATGGCTCTGTGGTTAAGAGTACTGGCCGCTCTCACAGAGGTCCCAGCAACCACATGGTGCCTCACAACCATCTATAGTAGGATCTGACGCCCTCTTCTGGCATTCAGGTGTACATGCAGATACATTCATATACAGAAAGTAAACAAATAAATCAATCAAAGGAGGAGGAGAAGAAGAAGTAGCAGCAGCAGCAGCAGCAGTAGTAGTAGTAGTTGTTGTTGTAGCCAGGCAGTGGTTGCACACACGTTTAGGAGGCAGGGGCAGGTGAATCTCTGTGAATTCAAGGCCAGCCTGGTCTACAAATTGAATTTCAGGACAACCAGAGCTACACAGAGAAAGCCTGCCTTGGAAAATAAATAAAAATAAAAATAAACAAATAAATAAAATCTATTAATTTTTTTAAGTGGGTGAAAGGAAGGAGAGAACAAGGTGCAGAAAGAGACGAACACATGCAGAGGCTCTCTGGCCTGGGGTCATCATTACACAAGACTGAAGAAAAGCATCATGGGTAAAACAGAGAAAGCTGGGGCTTGGTGGGGATGCAGAAACAAGTGTGGCCCAGACTCTACAGGGTTGGTGAGATGTTAAGACTTTTACTTTATTCTGAAAAGTGTTGGGAACCCACTGAGTAGTTCTAAAGTTATGGCAATAGGATATCCACAGTGAGAATACAATTAGATTTTTTTGTTTGTTTGTTTGTTTGTTTTTCTAGTTTTTCGAGACAGGGTTTCTCTGAATAGCCCTGGCTGTCCTGGAACTCATTCTGTAGACCAGGCTGGCCTTGAACTCAGAAATCTGCCTGTCTCTGCCTCCCAAGCGCTGGGATTAAAGGCGTGCGCCACCACCCTCCATCCGGCTACAATTAGATTTGTATTTCAAATTTTTAACATTTATTGATTTATTGTGTGGGGCATGTAAACCACCTAAGATGTGTGGAGATTAGGAAACATTGTGGGAGTTGTTTCTGCCATGTGGGACACACGGACTGAAGTCAGGTCATCTGACAAGTACCTTTGCCTGCTGAGCCATGGCTAGAGGAAAAACCAAGGTAGCCTGAATGGGAGCAGGTGTTGCAGGAGCAGGAAGAAGGAATAAGACAAATCAGTGCTCACTGGGACAGAATTTGAAGGAACCGTGGAAGAGGACGGAGCCAGGACTGTTTCCTTAGTGAATGTGTGATTGTCCAATGAGAATTTCAGGTTTTAGAGATTTCTCTCCCTTTTTAGCCCTATTCTCTTTTTTTGGGGGGCGGGTGTTGACTCATGCAGATTTCTCAGCTTCTTTCTTATAATCTGTTTCCTCCAGTGAAAGCAGCGGCAGGCCCCTTCTGCACAATAAAGGACTCTAGTCACTAGAATTGCATTCATGAAGCAAATTAAGCAATTCTTGTGGCATCTGCAGGATGAGGAGCTGCTATTCTTACCACACAGTCATAACTCTGTGTATTGGGGCAGGAGCTGGTTTCACAACTCCATATTCCTACCCCTGTACTGAAATCCTGAGACATGCAAAGTCCCTTATACTAAAGAGAATGGATAATGTTACCCAGATAATTTAACCCATGTAAAGGCTCCTGTAAGCTTTATATCATCTCTAATAAATTTAGATATCTGTGATTGTTAACTATGTCAACTTTGGGTTAATTGAGATGGAAAGACACACATCAAATGTGGGCAGCACCATTCCCTAGGCTTGAGTCCTGGACTGAATAAAAAGGAAAAACCTAGCCAAGCACCAGCATTCTCTACTTCCTTCCTGAAGATGCCATGTGGCCACCTGAGCTTAAGCCCTTGCACCATCTCCACCATGATGGATTATACCCTGGAACTGTGAGCCCAGATAAACCTCTCCATTATATTGCTAGTGTTGGGGTATTTTATCAGAGCAACAAAAACAGAAATGTAACCATTTGGACAACCAGTAAATGCCATGTGTAGTTGTTATCCTTCATTGCTTAGTGAATAGAGAAAAAGGTTTGTTGAGTTAATGTTGAGGGCAGCCTCAGTTAAAAAAATATCCATAATGAACTAGGAGATGACTCAATAGGGAAAATGCCTCTGCGTAAGCATGAGGGCTCTGCCTTCAGATCCCCAATGCCCAACAAAAGCCAGGTGTAATGATGCACATCTGTAAGTTCAGCACTGGTGGAGGGAGAGCAAAGGCAGGCAGAGCCCTAGAACTCATTGACTAATCAATATAGGCAAATTGATGAGCTCCAGGTACAGTAAAACCCTGGCTCAAAACATAAGGTGGACAATTATAGAAGAAGACACTCAACATTGCCCTCAGGCTTCTACATACACACACCCACATGAACACATATGTACATACCACATGCATACATACATGTATTTTCAGTCCTAAGTTGGTTAAGTCCATGGACATGGAACCCATAGATCTGGCCCAGGCACTGCTTTGGGTGTGTCATTAGCTTACCAAATCATTCTGAGAGCCCAAGGAAATGGTATGATGATCATCCTCACTGACAAATAGGGAAACTGAGGCACAAAGATCCTACGACTTGTCTACGTTCCCTCAGCTGGGATTTGAACTCTGACTCTAGAATCCTGGCTCTTGGCCATTATACTGCTTATGTCTTAAATTCGCTTTTTCTTTAAGGTTTTTCTAAAAGTTCCAAGAGAACTTTTATCTATTGGGTCTCAAAACTGGAGGGAGAGAGTCTGCATCATCAAAGAGAACATGCGTAACCTAGTGGCTAATTGCAAAGAGGACAGCAGAAGAAATGAACAAAGCTGGCCTGCAGGCTCATCTGAGATAGGATGTGGAGGAGATAGGATGGAGAGAGATAGACCAAACCACAGAAAGACAAGATCCTAGGCAGCCACAGGGGTTGCTGAAACCCAGCCAATGCCAGCAGCTCCCAGGGGCATCTGGATATTCTCCTAACAGTAAGAAGCAGGATGCTAATCTACTGGGAAGCATGATAAAGCCAGACACGAACACTTGGTTCCTGACACAGCATACTAAAGGAATCTGGAGAAAACTAAGAGAGGGCTGAGCCTTGGCCAGACATCTGATGCTGTGATTCTGGGTGAAGAGAGCTTGTGGTATCTCAAGGGAATGTTTTAACTTGCCTCACACAGCCTTATGGGACCTTCTGGGGGTAAGCAGGCCCAGGGCATCTGCATTTTTATAAAGTTCCTCAAATGAATTCTAGCAGGAGTCTTTAGAAGGCAGACTGGCTCAGCCTCAGACAGCTGATGCTTATAAGAGTTTTCCTGGTGGCAGTGGTGGTGGTGTGTATGAACATGTGTGTGCGTATCTGTATGTGTTAATGCACATGCACATATGCCGCTGCATGTACATGGACGTCAGAAGACAACATCAGGTGTCAGTTCCACTCTCTGCCCTCTTTGAACCAGGTCTCTTATTGCTTACCGCTGTAGGCACCGACTGGATGGTTCACAAGCTTCTGCCTCCCATGTCTCACCACGGGAGCATTCAGATTACAAATCCTCACTACTTTACAGGAACTGCAGGCCCTAAGGCCTTTCTTTGTAGCAAGAGCTACGTGGAGCCACCTCATCAGCCCTATCCCAGTGAAATGTTTACTTACGAAGACAAACGTCAACCGGGAAGTCCATTAGGACTTAGGGGAAGTTTGTGCTAGAAGCCTGGACTTTCTCACCTAGGCTCTATTCAGGTGGGCCCACCAGCCTTAGCTAACTTCCATGGCTAATCACATTTTCCTTCCCAGGCTGAGTCTGGGATTATTTTCTATCCTTGTTTGTTTGTTTGTTTTTCATATAGTTTATTTTTTGTATCTGTTTTATGTTCACAACAAAATTAAGTTTGACTTAACATTAGGACATATGCATATTTCTATTTCATAAAAAAGTGTCATGAATGTAATTTTCACTGTCATCTTAATGTTTCCTTATATGGATATGATATGGCTTAGTGAGCCTTTCTGTGACTGGACAGTAAGGTTATTTCCAGTTTGGGGTGGGCAGTAGTAATAGTAAAGCAATGATGAGCACTTGAGAGCCTTGCCCCACACCCCACCCACACGCACAAGCACGGAGTTAGCAGCACTTCTTGAGAACAGAGTATGAGAAACATTGGCTGAACAAATACATTTTATGGCTTATTTTCCAAACCACCAATTTGCTTTGGAGAAGCTTCATGAAATTTACATCCTTCCTGAGAACTTGAGAGGATCTACGCAATATATTCCTACTAACGGTGGTGGAGAGGACACTTACTCCCTGTCCCTCCCCTCCCTCACAGTAACAGAATTCTCAAACCTGCAGGGGTGGGGGTGGCAGTGGGCTGTTGTTTTTAAAAAGAGAGGTTTATTTAAAGTTGTGGGGTTTTGTTGTTGTTATTGTTGTTGTTATTTTTAAGACAGGGGTTTGTTTATTTAGCTAATAGTTTGAGTCTACAAGCCCAACACTGGGTGACGACATTGATTTGTCCTCTGGTGGGGGCCCTTTTACTGGGTCCTATCATAATAAATAACAACATGGTGGGAGTTGGTGCAACCGATCCAGACCAATAGTAAGACAAGAAGCCACAGCCACACTGGGGTTCTCTGCCCAGTGTAAGAACAACGTAAGTCCTCTATGAAACACAACCCAAGGCTTCCCTCCTCTCATTGGGTCTTACCTCATGACAGTGCCACCACATCTCCACGCTTACACTGGAGGCCAAGCTTCTAACATATGGGGTCACAACTAAATCATATCCACATTCTAGCATTTGTCCATTTCTAACCTCCATGGCTAGACCACCATGGCAAACAATGAGACAGCATATCAACAGGCCCTGAGGTAGACAGATGGGCTTCACTGGGCTGCCCAGATGGGCCCACAGCACTCACAAGGCTCTGACAAAGCAGAAGACAGGACTCTGAAGAGACCCATTGAGATGGAGTTTACAGAACTCCTCCAACAGTCTAACTGGTTTTAAAAATGGAAGAAAAAGCCAGATGCCAAGGGATTTGGAAAAGCTTCAAAAGCTAGAAAATATGTTGATTCTGCCAAGGAGCATCCAGAAAAGTGCTTGGATAACCCCTGAGAACTCTGTTGGACTTCTGACCACAGAGCTGGAAGTTTGTGTCGTCTGAAGCAAGTAAAGTGGTGACAACTTGTTACTGCAGCAACAGAGAGTAATACAGCAGCATTGATAATTTTTATTTCATTTCATCCCGATAGTCTTTATTGTCATTTTAATGTGTATTTTTGGTTGGAGTGAATTTATTGTTTATCTACTCCTAGAAAGTGCTAGGAAATGCTTTTTCTAAGCACATGGACAAAATAGAACTGTATAAGGATTCAAACTGAATCCTACACAGCATTTCTTTGTCAGTTCTGTAACTAGAGAGGGAGAGTCCCCAAGGCTCTGTTGGTGCTTTGGGAAGAGGTGAGTCAATAACAGCTTCCAGGAGGGTCACATTTCTGCTCTCTGAGCCAAGCCTCTTCAAGAACTGGGTGGGATGAGCAGAAGGAAGCAGGGATGGAGGTGGGGACATTCTGCTTTTCTGGGTGTGACCCTTTCACCAAACATCTGGGAAAGGCATTTATTTCAGTTTTGGGTCTATCATGTACACTAAGAGGGTTTTTTGTTTGTTTGTTTGGTTGGTTTTGGTTTTTGGCAGTCTCTTGTAGCGTAGACTGGCTTTGAATTCCATGTGTAGCTGTGGATGACCTTGGACTTTTGATCTTCTTGCTTCCACATTCCAAGTACTGGGACTGCAGGTGTGCGCCATCGTGTCCAATTCATACAGTGCTGGAGATCAAATAGAAGGCTCCATGCATGCTGAACAAGCTCTCTGCCTGCTCTGCCACACCCACAGTTCCTAACGATACAATGTTTTTAAAAGATTTACTTATTTGTGTGTGTGTGTATGTGTGTGTGTGTGTGTGATGAGAGGATGAGAGGGGAGAGGGAGATGGACAGTGGAGGAAGGAGGGAGAGAGGGAGGGAGGGAGAAAGGGAGAGAGAGAGAGAGGAGACAGAGGGGAGAGACAGAGAGGAGACAGAGGAGAGAGACAGAGAGGAGACAGACGGAGAGACAGACAGAGAGAGAGAGAGAGAGAGAGAGAGAGAGAAAGAGGTGTGAATGCCTGTTGAAGCCAGAAGGGTCCAATCCT
Source organism: Mastomys coucha (assembly GCF_008632895.1). NCBI lineage: Eukaryota > Metazoa > Chordata > Mammalia > Rodentia > Muridae > Mastomys > Mastomys coucha. The sequence goes on along the minus strand of NW_022196898.1, from coordinate 55,874,466 downwards.
CTGGAGCTGGATTTACAGCCAGTTGTGGCCCAACCATCATGGATGCTGAGAACTGGATTTGGGTCCTTTATAAGAGTAGCAAGAGATTCTAATCTCTGAGCTGCCTCTCTAGCCCATTCCTCTCAACCTTAAATAGTCTTGATACCAAAACAGAAGCTTGATCTAAAGTGTAGAAATGGATGAGCCCCATTTGACTGAATCATGATAGGGAGAAGGGGCTGGCCATGACCACTGCCTGCCCTCCTCCCTCCAGATCCTAAACTGTAGGATTAGGAGATGTGTTATGCAGATATAAGGGAGAGAGAAAGAGATTGCCCCCAAAGACTCAGGACTTGGTTATCCTCTGGAAAGATGACTGCATTTAGGAGAGGTCTTTTTGTTAGCAGCCAATGGCCATAAATGTTAAGTCCTGTTGTTTGTTTATAGTCCTGTCTTCTGTTGAATAGCAACCTTCTATTCTCTCCTTGCATAGAAGAACCATGAAGATGTCATAGCGTCTCGGAGCTTGGAATAACGACACCCAGAAAAGAGTGCAATCAGACAAGCACATAACGTTGCACCCTCTCTTTCCATCAGGGAATTACGGTCCTGGTCCAACCCCACCCCAGTGAACAAAAGTCCCAGTCATAGAGACGGGCCCTGCCTTTCCTTGACACTGTTTCCTGCTGATCCCCAAAGGATGGGTGCAAGCCCTAGAGCTACTATCACTGCCGTTACAGCTCTCGGGTCAACTATTTCTAGAGTTGGTTACTGGCCAGTAGATTGCCCCATTACCAGCACTAAATGAAACTCAGGATCACGTGGTAAAAGATTTAAGGGTTTAAGTTCTTAAAAAACAATGAAATAAAATTCCCAAGCCTGTGAAACTGCAGCATGTAGTGCTCAGCTACTGAGGTGGTTATTTCCTAAACTTTCCCAGGTCATGATTAAAAATGCAGATGCCAAGGCACCTCCCTTGAAGAGTCAGTGGATCGGGAGTGTGATTGGAAATCTGTATTTTTATCAGATTCCCCAAGAGATTTCTGTTAGTAAACAAGTTTGGGAAACTCTGCCCTGCGGCAGTTTAAAAGTACCCAGGCCAATGGGTAGTGGTTTGGTTTCCGAGGTAGCACAGCCCTGGGAATCTTCACTGTTAAATTCAGGAGAGGTCTGTAGATACCGGTAAAGGAAATGATCTGAATAACAGACACCAGGAGGGCCATTCTGGCTGGCCGGAAGGCTCACTCCTTGTTCTGGACTGTGATGCTCAGGCAAGCCTCCAACCTCACCATCCCCACCAGCTCGGTGTGTTTAAGAGTTGGACCAGGAGCCACTGATGGTGGTTTTCTTTTCACAGATGGTAAAGGCTAGTAGGTATGGCAACTTCACCAGCATTGTATACCATGTGTGTTAGAGGCAGTTGTAATAATCTTATGATAAATGAAGTCAGGTCATGTTTTCTTCCCTTCTCTGATTTCATTTATGTAGTCAGTACTCTCCCCCCAACAGAAATATATCCTGTAAGTGTTTACATGAGGAAATGAAGGTTCAAAGGGATGAAGAAAACTGCCGAGTGATAGACACAATGCCGCACATCTGAAGTCCTAGTTCTCAAGAGGCTGAGGTAGGCAAGGAGATCTCAAGTTCAAGGCCAGGCAGATTTACTTAGTGAATTTCTGGACAGCCTGGCCTAAATAGTGAGATGCTGTCAATACATACATGTGCATGCCTGAATGCTTGCACGCACATCAATTGTATCTATTTAGTCAGAAGTCACAAAGCCAAACTTTGAGCACTGAGAAATTGTAGCTCTGGAACCTGAGCTCTAACTATTACTCCAAGACACTTCCCTACTGAAAGAGAAAAGAATCATACCACCACATTTCACTTCAAAAGAAACAAATATCTCCATGGAAAAGAAACAGGAAAATGTGAAACTTGCCAAGAAAAGCATTATGAGAGCCCAGTCTAGATGAAAGGAAGGTTGTAGAGCAACTGGGAAATGGCTCTTAAACAACTGGGAGCAGTGGAGTCGAGGAGACCGTGTGAGCAGCTGTCTTGGAGGTGAGGACCGCAGGGTCTGAACAGAAGGGGAGGAGGGACACAACACAGCTGAACAAAAGAATTCGTGCTCTGCAAAATGAAACTGAGGAATTTTCCCAGAAGACAGCACAAGAGGTTAAAAATAATTATGAAACTCTAATCACATGATTCACATACAGGCTCCATTCTCCCAAATTCTGTGGCCAGAGTCTTTATATTAATATTGGCTAAAGGAAAGCCACACCTGACAGATTCACAGGAAACAATTTCCCCAGCTCACCCTCAGGCAACAGCTGATTGACAGGGGTCAATCAAAGCCCTTTCCTGAGATTTCTGATCTTGAGGACAGAATTAGGTTTCAGTAGCTGTGCTGACTAGTTTTATGTCAACTTGACAAAAGCTTGAGTCATTTTAGAAAGGGAACCTCAATTAAGAGAACACTCCCTCCAGACTGGCCTGTGGGAAAACCTGCGGTACATTTTCTTGATTGATTATTAATGTGAGAGAGCCAGTTCTCCATGGGTGGTGCCACTCCTGGGCTGCTGGTCCTGGATGCTGTTAGAAAGCAAGTTGAGCAAGCTATGGGGAGCAAGCCAGTTAGCAGCATTCATCTGTCCAGTTCCTGGCTCCAAGTTCCAGCCCTGACTTTCTTCAATGGTGGATTGTGATGTAGAACCAAAAGCTGAAATAAGGCCTTTCCTTCTTGAGTTGTTTTGGGTCATGATGTTTTGTCACCGCAATAGAAACCCCAACTAAGACACTAACCCTCTGGAGAGATGACTCACAAGATATCGATCCCCGTTTCCTGTCATAAGACAATGCCACAGAACAACGGTGTAGAGAAGAAAAGACGAGTGCTCTTGGCTGGAGAGGCTCTCTTCCACACCTCTGCTCTTCCAGGCTTTCTGTGACTCACTCCCAAGTCCCCCCTTTACAATTTTAAAATTTTTGAATTCTATGATTTTCTTCCAGTGGAATGAATGAACTCTGAAACTGACATTTGGTTATTCTTTTATAACCAAAAGCTTTTATAATAAAAAGCTATCTGCAGGCTTTTTTGGAAATATGTTTTTTGCCTATTTATCTTTTGACTCTTAGGTGGGGTTTTGTTTGCTTTGAATGTGTGATATTTCCAAACCCACTTTCTAGCTTTCTGATTCCAATCCTTCTTTTCCCCCTACTTAACAGCTAGAACCTTCTCCCTCTTAACACACAAAGAACCTAAATATCACCAGCCATACCTTCTCAGATCTACTCTCCCACACCAAAGCAGCCACCTAACTCCACCACTGCCAGCTGAGATCTCAAGCCCATTCACAGGGAGGACATGTCTCCCAAGCCCTTCCCAGGGCTGCCGGCCACACACTCTTATTAACTATGGAATGTAAACTTCTTCTCTGGAGGAAATTTGGAAATACATTTCAATAATCTTAAAAAAAAAACATTTTGGATTGGATGAAGCAAAAGATCTCTCTGGATGAAGGAGAAAGAAAATTAAGGACAAGAACAACTGCTTTTAAAAACTCTGATATGAAGCTGGGCTTGGTGATGCATTCTTCAAATCTCGGCGCATAGTAAGCTGAAGCAAGGGGATTGAGGGTTTCAGGCTAGCCTTTGCTATATACCCTGTCTCAAATAAATAAGCAGATGGGTAGGTAGGTGCATCCATACATAATACATAGATAGACACATACATAGGCAGGCAGACTGGCCTAGGGATGAAGCATCAGAGGATGTAGCACTCATGAAGCATGTAACAAAAGCTTGATTCCTTCTGTACACTGAAGATCTGCATCCAGAAAGACAGTATAAAATCCCAGAACCTGAAACAGTGGTACCTGGAGAGGGCTCAGCCAGCCAATCTTCCCATAATGTTGTAACTTCCTTTTCTGTCAAGAAATTCTCCCCTTCTCTCTCCCTTTCCCTCTGCCCTTCTCTCTCCCTTTCCCTCTCCTCTTCTCTCTCCCTCTTCCTCTCTCCTTCTCTCTCCCTTTCCCTCTCCTCTTCTCTCTCCCTCTTCCTCTCCCCTTCTCTCTCCCTCTTCCTCTCCCCTTCTCTCTCCCTCTTCCTCTCTCCTTCTCTCTCCCTTTCCCTCTCCTCTTCTCTCCCTCTTCCTCTCTTTCTCCTTTTCCCCTCCCCATCCTGCCCACACCACCACCCAACCAAAAATACAAAATGTCTGCAATAATGATATTCTTTAATAATATTTAGAGCTGAAGAAATGGTTCTGTGGATAAAGTGCATGCTGTACAGACATGAGGACCTGATTTCAAATCCCCAGACCCATATAAAAAGCCAGGTATGGTGGTGAATGCCCTGTTAACCCCAGAACTGGAAAGTAGAGACAGGAGAATCCTAGGGTCCCCTAGCCAAAATAATGTGCTTGAGGTTCACTGAGAGACTTTGTCTCAAAATAATAATAAAAAGAAGTAATTGTGAATGACACCTGATATCATCCTCCGCCTCCACACCAGTCTGCATAGGTGAGCCCACATGCGTATTCCATACACAAACACAAAGGAAAAATAATTTATTTGATTGGGTGGAGAGTTACTTAAGATAGTCTTAAAGAAAAGAAATACATACAACATCTAAGTTCATTAAATGTATGTGTAAAATATGCTAAGTGTGTAAAATTAGATAGACTTATTCCTCTGCCTTCATTTCAAAGCAATCAGGGCTCTCCCCTTCTGAGATCTAGGTGGGTGAGGTTAGGAACTGCCAGCTCTGCAGTTCATTTAGTACAGAGTGCTGAGCGCGCGCGCGCGCACGTGTGTGTGTGTGTGTGTGTGTGTGTGTGTGTGTGTGTGTGTGTGTGTGTGTGTGATCAGTCTCTCCACAACAACACTCAAACCCCCTACATCAACAACTTTAGAGGAAAGATTTATCGTAGCTCACAGTTTCACACTCTGCAGTCCACAGTCCGATTTTGTTGTTTCTGAGCTTGTGGTGAGACCCACCATTGTAGTGGCAGGAGCCATCTTTAGCATGGGGTGGGATGGGGTGGGGTGGGGGCGGGGCTACTAACCATGGTGAACAGGAAGCAGAAAGGGAAGAATGGAGTGGGGACCAAGTTAAGACATGCCTTCCCAGAAGTCTGCTTTCCCCATTAGATATCTCCTCCTAAAGTGCTCGGAACCTCCCAGAATACACCAGACGAAGCACTTGCCATATATTTCATTGTAAAGCCAAAACCCTCTGGTGAGATTTTCATTCTCTGTATTGTATTTTTATGATAGTACAGCCTCATACCTATACGCCAGGGGCTGTTTTCTCTAACTTCCACGCTTAAGCTAGTTTAATATTTATCTCCACATGTCTCACATCGTGGAGGATCTTACTATAGTTCACATCTACACAGAAAATTAGCAAACACTGAAACAGTAACAGAGGTTAGTGTGAATTTGCTAATTAAATATTTCCCATCTTCTCATATTTTTGAAAATGACATTGTCAGGGGTCACTCAGCATTGTGTGACTCATGGATCCTGAGCATGCACTCTAACTTAATTTAATACATTCTTGTTCTCCCACATTTATACAATTTGCCAGTTTTGCTTTGTATCCAGACCTCTTACCAACTGGAACCTGCAGGATTCTACAGACATAAAAAGGACCCTAGTTTTCCTTCTTGTCTGAGAGAAGGTAGACATTTCTAGAAACAGCCACAACATGAGTTATGGTATAAGCGTCTAGAGGTGCTGACAGGTGCACTTCAACCCAGGCAGGGAGCAGGCTTCACGGAGGAGGAGACATGTCAGCCTCTATCTGCCAGTATCAAGCAGAGAGCTGGGGAGAGGGAGCTCATCTCCTTGGTAACCACAGGAAGGCTACAAGGGAGTGAACTACTCCCATGTTTCCTGACAGCGATGAAAATAGCGTTTTGCATAGAGCCAGAGAGTCTGGCTTCCCAGTCTCTGGCTGGCTTTGAAACATGGCAGCTCCTTCATTGGGAGAGCAAGAACTTCAAACCCCTGCCCTCTCCCCCCTCTCTCTCAACCCCCAGGGAGTAGAGCAGAGGGGCTATTCCCCAGCCAGTGCTGGCCTTGCTGCAAGGCACACCCACAGGCTCCCATTCCTTCAGGCTTCCACAGGCTGCTGCCAAACTCTGGCTCCTGGAGTCAAAGGAATGTTGAGCAATCTTTGGAATTTTTTTTCTGCCAAGAAACAAGTACTTTCGAATTCCGAATTCCATTCAGGCCTCCTGAGCAGGCACATTGCAGGAGTCTGCAGAGCCATGGCCTTCCTCAGCAAACGTGGAGGGGACTTTTCCCTGTTTATATTCTTCTCCTGCTGGCAGGGGTGTAAGACTCCATAGCGATGAGGTCATGAGGCCCTGCCCCGCTGCATCCACGGGTGGCTGAGCTGCCAGAACCTTGCTGTCCTGTCCCAGTGGCTCAGTGTGTTCAAGGGTAGGTATGCTGGGGGATGGGCAAGGTCAGAGGGGTTGAGGAGCAGCCCTCAGATTGCTAGCATCCCAGACTGGTTGTACTCTTAGGACTTCCCATCCCTGTGCTTGTCCCTTACTTGTGGCCCTATGTGGCCTAGGGATTCCAGGCCACATTATCCAGTTTCCTGGGTACTACATGTGGGGAACCCACTTGGCATCTGGAAATTTTTAGAATTAATCAATGCCTTGCAAGTAGTTCTCAGCTCCATGCATGCCTCTTCAGAGAAGCCCTTTGTGATGCCCTCCACTAAGCCAAGTTCTGCTGATGTGTGGCCTTGTGATACCCTAGGCTTCTCCTTCTAAGCCTTGCCTTGTTACTAATAACTGGCCATGAACTTGCTTAATATGCTTCCTCTCTGGGCCTTACTTTCAGACAGTGTTCTAGTTTCCTAGGTCCCTATTTCATTCACAACCAGACAGGTAGAAGACTGGTGAGATTGTCTAACACAGCGTAAGAATCATAGAGCGGGGGCTGGAGGGAAGGCTCAGTAGGTAAGAGCCTATGCTGCTCTTTCAAATCACTCAAGTTTATTTTTGAGCATCTAAATCAAATGGTTCACAAATGCTTGGAGATCCAGTTCCAGAGGTTCTGACAGCCTCATCCACAGGGTGCGCGCGCGCGCGCGCACACACACACACACACACACAGAGAGATACATACACATAAGTAAAACTGAATCTTAAAAAATATCATGGTGCTATCTGGCATGTAAAGTGGAGGTTTTGATCTACTCTGGTCATATTGCAAGTCCCTAGTAAAAGTGAGCTTTGCATATAGTGGTCATGTTAACTACCCCTTTGGCCCTTGTTTGGGTTTCTTTGTTATACTGCCTCTGGATAGGCCCTGATCCTGACTGTACAGCCTCCCATTTTTCTTAGGTTTGAGCAAAACTTGAAAGCTTCAAAACCTATTACATCCATTATTCTGCCCATACTTTAAGGTCAAAAGTACTATTTCCATAGAAGAAACTACTGTCCCAAAGAAGTGGACCTCAGATGTATGGCACCAGATGACAAGTATTCTCTGCCCATGAAATGTGCCAATTCAAATCAAATTAAAACATAAAGGCAGGTTTATTGGGAGCAGCTCTTGGGCAAGTTCAACAACCACACAGGAGGTGGGTCAGTGAAGTACCATGCAGAGGGAGACAGAGGGGAGAGAGAAGAGAGAAAAGAGAGAGGGAGGGGAGGGGGGAGAGAGAGTATAAGAGTGGGGGAGGGAGAGGGGGAGAGGGGCAAAGGTGAGAAAGAGAGATTAAGAACCAAATGTCTGGATTATATAGTGAAGAGCCTTTGGATGAGAGGAAAGTTCAGCATAGAGGGTGAGGTATGCTGGGAGAATCTGGAGGCCAGGTCTGCCTTGGTATGTTAAATAGGTCTGAATTAAGTAGATCTGAAACCCAACACCTAGTACTAGGGGCAGGAGGGGAAGGTGGGGGATAGGTATCAGGTGGAGGATGGAGGGACAAAAAGAGGGACAGTGGAGCAGGAGAGCCTGGAGAAGGCCTCAGATACAAGAGCACAGCATCTTGAGAAGGCACTGGAAATAGGACACAGTGTGTTTGCTCTGAGAACTGGATCAGAAACCCCAACTTCAGCCTGGCAGTGGTGGCGCACACCTTTGATCCCAGCACTTGGGAGGCAGAGGCAGGCAGATCTCTGAGTTCCAGGCCAGCCTGGTCTACAGAGTGAGTTCCAGGACAGCCAGGACTATGCAGAGAAATCCTGTCTCTTTGGGGGGTTACAGGGGTGAAGGGGGAGGAGGAAGGGGAGGAGGAAGGAGGACGGGAAGGAGAAGAAGGAACCTTCACTTCACAAAAAACCACACAGCTTTTTTGCTTGTATTGTTTACACTGCTTTCCTTTTTCCCCTCCTAGGAAGCAGTTGGGAAAGTCAGGACTCACTAATGTAATTGACTTCATCTGCGCAAAGAGCGCTAAAGACATGTGTTTGTATCTGGCTCCCAGGTGAGAAGACCTTAAAGAGGAGGTGACAGAGGGACAAAGCAGCCATTACTCATTGCCTCCTCAACCCTGTACTACGTACGCGTTGAGATCACGCCTTTTCTGTAGAAAACCTGGGGGTTTTGCCACTGGGAGAAGTAGGTTGCCTAAGCTGTTTCCCGGACTTCTTGTGAGATTGCCTCATTTGAATGGGAATCCTTGTGAGATCTAGGAGAAACAACAGACAACGGTACAGAGATTCAATCAGGAAGTTCCATGGTATGAGGAAGGCAGAAGGCAGGATGAAGGTTGAGGCCCACAGCAGTAACTGCAGTGGCAAAGCCCCCACCCCCACCCCCTGTATAGGGAAGGGAAGACTGGATCAAATCAGCACTGGGGAACATGTACCCCATGTGTTGAGCGTCATGGAGACGAGCAGTAGGCAGATTGTGAGCTGGCCTCCAGCTTGAAAGCATAGGCTTTCAGGAAGGAACTAGGAAGTGGAGGAAGATTGTATCCCTCTGGATTATATTAAGAAAGGACTAACAGGCAGCGGGAAATGTCCTGGAGAGCTTCTGTGGCCACTGTCTAGGAGAGGAACAGGGAGGAGAAGCGAGAAGAGGCGCGGTGGGAAGGAAGGCAGGGTTTCTTGTTGCTGTTTTTCCTAGACAGGGTTTCTCTGGGTAGCCCTGGCTGTCCTAGAACTCTCTCTACAGACCAGGCTGATCTTGAACTCAAGAGAGCTGCCTATCTCTGCCTCCCCAGTACTGGGATTAAAGGTATTTGCCGTCATACCTGGCCAAGAAGGCAAGATTTTCTGGTGGTTTTGATGTGGGATGTGAGAAAAAAGAGGACTTCCATGGCTTTTAGGTTTTGCTGCTAGACAGATAGATGGAGTCAATATTGACTTGGGTAATGTGCATCATTACAGCTACTGTCCACCAAGCAGGTGCCAGTGCCTAGTCAATGCCTCTGCACTCTGATCTCCTTCGATCCTCATAACCTCAGGAGGCAGAACTTGGCCCCCCTCAATCCAGGGACAACAGTCCGACTCTGGCCACTTGTATATGAGTGTGGAGCTCAGATGTCCTGGGTGGCTTGGACTCCATGAAGCAGATGTGTATATCTGGCTTCAAGAATCTAGACCACTGGTTCCTTTATCTCATATGTCCCAGCCTGGACTTTAAGTTGCACACACACACACACACACACACACACACACACACACACCCCAACACACAACACTCCATACCCTCTCCTCCCCTGTAAATCAGTCTGTCTTAAGCTCTACGATTTCCCCCAAGGCCCCATGTCCCCTATGTGTACTGCAACTTCTCTCAGCTTATTATTTGGATATTTGAAAATGAATAGAGGAGTGAGTAATCAGGACCAAAATATTTGGAGCTTGCCTCAAAGACCATAAGATGTATGAGCCGTGAGTCAGGAGAGACAGGTGGGAGAGAACGCAGAGGGCTCAGCGGCTGTCCAGTTTTTAATTGCCTTTGTCTGAGTATTGCTGACTCTTAGGTGGGCTTCTCCAATGGCAGCAAGCTGGAGCTGTGGCTGCCCACTGCTCAGGATTTGATTTCCCCTTTCTAAATCACCAAGTCCTACTTGCAGGCAGAGCACACAATTTTGAAATTGATCTAATTAAGGTAGGGATGCAGGGGAAGGCATCCAGAAACACAGTGGGACTTCAGGGGCTGAATACTAGCACTCCCACCCAAGGGTGCACTGACCTTCCTTTGAAGAACGGAAAAGAAGGCTGTGCCCTGATGAGGCAGCTCTCTGCCCAGCCAGAGCCTGTGCCTAGGCTCGGCATTTAGCAGCAGGCTGACCTAGCAAGAGCCTGAATTAGTGATCTGTTCCAGCCAAGTGCAGCAGAGTTGGGGATATCGCCCTGTTCTCTGCCAAGTGCAGGGCTTTAAACATTTATAAGCACTGTTCTGTGCTAGGCCTTGTCACACTGTTACCTGCTTCCATCTTCATAACTACCAGGCCCAAATAAAACTGAAGTTCTGAGTGGCTCAGAGTGACTGGGCCTGTCCTGGACTTCCCAGTGCTGATAGGCCCCAGATTTGAGATGCAGATTTCTGGTGGTGTGACAGGCACACACTCCCTGCCTGGCATACTGTTGGGTATCCCCAAGCCTCACTGCACTGCACCCCCCCCCACTCCCTATGAAGTCATTCTGCCTTCTCTACCTCTCTGAGTGCTAAGGCCACTCAGACTGCAGAGATGGAGAGCCAGTGCAGAGATCAAGGGACACCGACAAGCATTGAGTCCCGTGGAGGCCAGAGATGGAGCCTGCGACAGGGAGGGGCTGGGACACAGACAGCCTCTGTTGGTCTGGAAGACACAAGCATAGTGTCCCAGGAAAACACTGCTGTTTGCAAACAAATGTCACAAGCTGGGGAAACAGCACATCTTTGTCTGTCCTGGCTGCTGCTCATGTGGCTTCTCTGCCCCCACCCCATCCCCCTCCCTAGCTAGGGTCCTTTTCCTCTTTGTCATTATAGCCTTGGAACCGAGTGTGAAGGGAGGCTGGGTGAGCTGGAGCCCAGGCTTAAAGCACCCGGTCTCCAGCCTTTGGGATGCAGCTGGCCCATGGCCTCTCAGGTGTGACTCTCCAAGCCAAAGGTCATGGGAAGAATATATATGTTTCAGATGACAGGCCCCTGCCCAGCCTGCTGGCCTGGGCCTCTGCTGCTAGGCTAGCAAATGCTCAGACTGCACCAGCAACAAGGCTACACCTCTGTGCCATGTCTACCCAGAGTCTCAGGCTCTTATAGAACCTCAGTGATAGAGACAGATTAGATGGTTTGCCCATAGTCACGAAGCTGCTGACGAGCTTAACTAGTTCCCATGTTCTTAGAACCTTCCTCCTAGTCCCACTCTTGCCCCCTTTGTGTCTCTGTCTCTGTCTGTCTCCCTCTCTCTGTCTCTCTGTCTCTGACTGACTATCTGTCTGTGTGTGTGAGACAGAGAGAGAGAGAGAGAGAGAGAGAGAGAGAGAGAGAGAGAGAGAGAGGGAGGGAGAGAGAGAGAGAGAGAGAGGGAGAGGGAGAGGGAGAGGGAAAGGGAGAGAGAGAGAGAGCCTTCGATTGGGGATTGAAGCTAGGGCCTTGTGCATACTCTACCACTAAGCTGCATACTCAGCCTTCCTCTTCTTCCCTATGTGAGTCCCTCCCAGACCCCAGCCCACCCAGGCAAACTCAGACAGGGCTGGGCTGAGTTTTCTCCACACATGTGGTGCTTATCACGCAAGCATTGCCTCGGAGGGTTTCGCAATAAGCCTTGTGTTCTGGTCACCCCAATGGGCTTGGAGTTACAGGAGAGTAGGGGGCTGCTCATGCTTTTCTCAAACTGCTGCCAGGGTCACCACCTCACCCACGCCCAGACTTGGGGCTCACCAAGTCCCCTGTTCAGCACAGGAGGAGTTGCATGAAAGCCTTGAGCATGGACCAGATATTTTGCCTCTGAAGATAGAAAGGCAACGAGATGTTTGTAGGATCCAGCTCAGGAATGGGACTTATAAAACAGGGAGGTGGCCAAATCACTCACATTGGTCTTGGAACAGGCTCTGTTCACAGGGCCAACTGAAACACACAGATCTGAAGGCCAACCATGCTCCCCAGAGGCTGCGGGAGCATGACCCAGCCTAGAGCCGGCAGTGGAAGCGCCAGGCTAGAGAGGTAATGGGTACCCCAGATTGGTTGCTGGCTTTCAGAAAGGTGACTAGGGCTTTCCTGGGATGCGCTTCTTCTAGATCAATTTACCCCTCCCCCTCTCCATTCAGCCATTTAATCAGTCCAGTCACCCATTGTATCCAGCTTCCCATAAGCCGGGTGAAGTTAGCCTGGTGTAGTGCAAGGGAGGCAGACCCTGGAAACAGATTCAGGTTCTGCCTTTAAAATGCCGGTAAAAATCGGAAAGAGAAAATGAGCATACACAAGTCAGACTTCAGCTGAGAATGAGAGCGTTGCCAGCAGTGGGAAACCAAACACGAGGGCAAGGGAGGGGGACAGTCATTCAAGGGACTAACGTTGGATATTGAGTTTTTATTTCCTGCCTTTCCTGCAACCATCCCCCACCCCACACACAGCACAGTGGAGAGCAGGGATCACAGCCAGCAGCAGTGACCAGGGACCAGCCGCCTAGTAAATCAGGAGCCTCGAAGCTTCTGGAGCATCGCAGGGACAGTCCTGGATTTATAGCTCTTACAAGACACATTACTTTCAGGGAATTCACTCTGCTCTGGGGACACTACACTGCTGACATCAGCTCCAGGACATCAAGGCTGTAAGTGACTTGACAGGCTAATAATTCTCAGTGGCTTACAACACTCAAGTTTTCAGGAAAGATGGCGCACACGGGCGGGAAAAGACAGTATGAACCAGCAAAGCCAGCAGGTCTCGTGCCGGAGGAGCAGAGCGGATTCTGGCTGCTGCCTGTGACATCTTTTCCAGAGCAGATTCTTTGGTTCTTACTTCTGAACCTTTGAACTTTCCTAACAGCTGGAACTTCCCCACCTCCTCTCTCCAGAAGCCCCACCCTTATTTTGAAACCAGACTCTAAGGAACCGGTTGTGGGTCTTGCTCTTTGACTAAACCTAGAGGACCTGCCTGAAGATGTCTGACGTGGGAGGTCCAGCGGTTGTCTGCATTAGCAGCATCTCACTCTCTGGTTTGTTCTTATGTTCAATAAAGCTTTTACACTCAGGAAAAGCTTCCGAGTACCTACACCAGACTTTCTTCTGTGATACACCATCAGGAGATAGAGTGGTGCAGTGGTTAGCTCTACTGCTGCCACGCCTTCCTCACCATGATGGGCTATAGAGCCAAAATGAAATCTCCCTCTCTTAAGTTGCTTCTTTCAAGAATCTTGTCACTGCCACAAGAAAAGTTACTAATCACAACTTGGAGTTACCTGGGAAGAGGGTCTCAGGGGTTCTTGGACCATAGGGCCATGTCTGTGAGAGACTGTCTTGATTACTTTAATTGATGTTGGAAGAGCCAGAGTCTTAGGGTGTCTATTGCTGTGATAAGAACACAATGCCCAAAAGCAACTTGGGGAAGAAAGGACGTATTTATATTACCAATCACATGTCACTCTCTAATACTTAGGGAAGCCAGGGCAGCAACCTGGAGATAGCAACTGAAGCAGAAGCCATAGAGGGGTGCTGCTTACTGGCTTGCTTCCACAGCTTGCTCAGGCTGCTTTCTAACAACTCTGGACCACTTGTCCAGGGGTGCAAACACCTGGTGATCTGGGCCCTTCCCCATCAATCCACTAACCAGGAATATGCCCCATCGACTTGTCTATAAATTGAGGTGTTTTCTCAGTTGAGAAAAATCTCAAACTAGAGGTTCTTCTAGATTGTGTCAAATTGACAACAAAACAACAGCAACAACAAGAACAATGGGAGAAAACCCAACCAGGACACCCAGTCTGAAAGTGGGGACATCATTACTTGATTCTGGGCCCTGGACTATATAATCGTAGAGAAAACTAGCTGAGCCCTAAGTGTGTATGCATCCATTTCTCTCTGCTCTTGAAAGTAGATGTGATTAGTTGCTTCAAGTCCATGCCTTGATTTCCCCTAAATGACATACTGTAATCTGGAATGCCACACCAAAATAAACCCTTTCTTCCCTGTGTAGCTTTTTGTCAGAGCATTATCACAGCCACGGGGGTGGGGGTGGGGGTAACTGGAAGAAGGGCCAAACCTCAGGCCTCACTGCCTCACCCCAAAGCTTTAGGAAGCACAGATACACACCCACCAGGATGAATTTAACCTTACCAGGCAGCCTCAATGTCAACGTTGCAGGAGCACAAGAGTGCTTCCACGTAATCTTTCTGCTGACAGCTGCTGCAGTCCTAAGTTCTAAAAACAGAAACAGGGAAAGTAACTAATATATGGATCATCCCATGCAGTTACTGTACCACCCCCGGCCCTGTCACAAGAAGAGCTCTAACATGCTACTTAACAACATTCTTGACTACAATACAATGCTATGAACCAGGAGTTTCTACACACTGGAAAAGTCCTCCAAGTTCTTCAAGAATCAGACTTCAGAAGAACTGGGACAAGTGAAAGAGAAAAGAGGGAATTTCAGAAAGAGGAAATTGCTTCAGTCAAATACGGCAGGCTGAAAGGGTGGAAGCCAATGTAAGGCGCACATGACATACCTCTTGTCACACGCTGTGACTCTTGTCTCTTTCCCACAGCAGACATTGCTAGTTGACTATAGTATCTTTTCCCACTAACTCAGGATACAGGCGGCTCAATGCAGCCATTCCAAATCAATTAAAGCTAACGTGTGTGGGGGGAGGGGAGTTGACTTGTCCTCCTGTCTAGAGTCTTGAGAAGATGTAAGAAGACGGATCAGGCCAAGCAGATTTGTGCTTTAGAGGAGAGAAAAGAAAAGGCCAACTGAGAACAGGCCACAGGCCCCGCTTCCATCACTTTTACTTAAAGTCTAGAAGAAGAAAGGAAGTCCTTGCCCAAGGTCCATGGAGGCCAATGGTGGTGGTGCTGGAGTCAAGCCTTGTGTCCCTTGGGCAATAGGATGAGGCTAGACATTTGGAAGCTGCAGTTTACAAATGCTTTTGTGTGCTATAGGGCTGGCCACACAGGGGCTAAGGTCTCACATGAAGGTCTTCTGAGCTCTCTGAGTTCTCCCTGCCCAGATTCCCATGCTTTGTGGATTGGAAGCCTGTGGTGAGTGATGAAAGGGGATATTAGACGGGGAAGCACACCAAGTTCATAGACTTTGGGGCAGACGCAGAAGGTCCACTCCTACTATCTCCAGAACCTAAACAAAGGGAGTAAAAGTCCAACAAAGGATCTCTTCTCCCCTAACTTCCAGGTATGGGGAGCTTCCAAATGTTTTTGAGGATGACAGTGTTATGATTTAAAAAGTGATACTTATAAAAACACAATTATGAAAGATTTGTATGTCCTGAGTCCTGCCGGGAGAAAATATCACCTGATAGACCATCTTTGAGTATGGAGCTGGGTGGAATGGGGATCCTCTTAGCCAGGGAGCTCTAAGGGGTGGATCACCCGCAGATGAGCAGAGCACTTGAAGGGATCTCTTTGGCTGAACGGGGGTGACGAAAAGGAGGGCTCACCAAAGATCCAAAAGGTCAAAGGCCATACAGACAAGGAGCCAGACTCAGCTGCGAGCAGCCCTTGTCAGGATTCCCAGGCCCCGACCATGGTGGGCTTGTTGCTTGTTTTGGTCTTTACTTTCCTAAAAGAGATGTGGATAAAGGTGGTTTTGGTTTTTTGTCTTTTGTTTTGTTTCGTTTTCCTCTAGAATGGTAAGATGAGGTGGAGAACTAGGGAAGCCGCGGCTCCTTTTGAAGGCAAACTTGGACTCATAGGAGGGAGAGGCACAAGGCAGACTAGACAGAAGAGCACATGGCAGTGAAGGGCTCTGAGGGCTGGTGGGGTGACTCAGTAGATAAAGGAACTTGCTGCCAAGCCTGACAACATGAACTCAATCTCCAGAACTCATATGGTAGGAGGAGAGAATGAACTCCTACAAGCTGTCCTCTGACCTCTATACACATACACACAGAGAGACATACAGACACACAAACACATAAACACACATACCACGCTGAATTAGAACGATAAAAAATATTTTTGAGAAGAGAGTACAGAGAATACTGCAGTCTTCAAGAGCTGTCTTGGGATAACGGCTCACGTCTCAGCTGACAAGGGGCAGAATTGAGCTGTGGACGTGCCAGACACTTCCATTGGATCTATACCATACCAAGATGGGAACCTTACCCATATTAGTACATAGTTCTAGATTCTCAAGACTAGACAAATAAGCTGTAGCCCACCCTACATGGATTAGACTTTATCCAGATGTGCTACTGACCTTCCCCCAAGTCAGAAACCAGTCTCCCAGTTGTAGAACACGATGGGGGTGGGGCAGAGTAAAAAAGGACCTGATCATTGAGGATCCAGAGAGCGATAATGGAATGAACCCAAGAAGTGAGCTGATGTTCCTCCTTGGGCTCCTGCTGACATCCTTTTTCCACCCCTAGTAGTCACTTCCCAGAGCCCCCCCCTCTTTCTGGGGCAGCTGACTGTTGCTCAACCTTTGCTTCTTAAGTGCTGCCCCTGGTTTCCAGCCTTCATACCTCTGTGTCCTCCTTCCACCTCCATGACACTAGTTCCTCTTCAGCTTTTGTTTACTCACTTCTGTTCCTACAGCAAACCATGTGTCCGGGTCTAGCCCATCCTCATCAGTCACTTCCCTTCGGCATCCCCATGTTCTCCAAGAGGGCTCTCACTCCACACAGCGTTGTGATCACTTGCTATGGTGGTTCCCAATTTGGCCCTGATCAATCCTTAATTCTAGGACACCCCCCCACACACACACACACAGCAGTCTGTCAAGCAGGTATTCTAGACACCTTCCCTGATACCCAAGTGTAACACACAGCTTGCTAAGCAGTCTTCATGGAAGGTAGAGGGCCATATTGGGAGACCACACGTCAGGAACTAGCCCTGGAGACCAAGATACTGTAGGTGCTGACTTCTGACTTCCACTCATTAGCGTCATGCGGCCAGAGGCTACCTAGGCCTCAGTCTGACTGTTCTGCCTCTCTCCTGTTGTTATGCATAATTCAAAGAACACCAAAAAGGGGCTGAGCTTTGATGCTGGACCTGGAAGACTGAGACACTCCACTTAAAGACACATGGGTATAAAATCTAACCATCATGTTTGTTTTTTTGTTTCGTTTTCGAGGCAAGA
This sequence comes from Mastomys coucha, assembly GCF_008632895.1. NCBI lineage: Eukaryota > Metazoa > Chordata > Mammalia > Rodentia > Muridae > Mastomys > Mastomys coucha. The sequence goes on along the minus strand of NW_022196898.1, from coordinate 55,857,271 downwards.
TCATCAGTGAACTAGACACTGCCATTGACAGCATCAAAAGACTCAGGAGAAGGGGTGTACACAAAACTATCACTCTCTGTAAAGGAAGATTTTTCTCATGTTGGCAACAGTATGCATTCTCAGGCAGAATTCTTGGTGACTGATAGAGCCCATCTACTATGTGAGGGCCCACGGGGAATTTGGTGAACATGTTTATGTCATTATAGCGCCTCTTCCCCTGAGAGTCCTCAGAAGGGAAAATGATATATCAATAGAAAAGGGTTGAGGCTGGGGACTCTGTTCAGGAGGCACTCCCTGGGGTCCTACTCAGAGCTCAAAACTTCAAAGGAACAACAGGCCATTTCTTGGGTTGCTTTCTGTCGTGGTCTTTGTCAACACTCAGTTGCATGGCAAGAATCTTGGGGTCACTGTCCTTGTGGACACTTGATCTTGGCCTGGTGACTCACTGAGCCTCCAGATTGGAGGTTCCAGTGATAGATAGAGCCACTTGCACAAGTGTTCCATGTTCGCCTAGTCATTGATGCACTCTTTATCCAGCTAATATGGCTGCTGTCACTCTTGTCTATGCCTTTCTGTCACAGTAAAGTGCTGGCAGAGCTCACTGGCAATTCCATGTTGTTAAGGTCATATCCTCTCTCATTTAGCTCCAAAACCACCTGTTCCTCTTTGGACAGTTCAGTCTTCACTTATGAATGCTTGAGTCCTACTACTGCCATGCAAGGGATGCCCAGATCTTTTGATATATAAAGAACTGTAGTGATGATCTTCCCAAGGCCATGTGATGGCCACAGAAGGCCTGGGAATGCTCCAAGACTTGTATTCAGAACACTGGGCTCCCATGCCTTTTCTGTAGGTATTTTGTAGGTGGCTTCACATCTAAACTTCTCCAGTATGATAATGTTGGTAGCATTATATATACACTGAATGAAAATATCAAACAAAACAAAAGCAAATCCCTCCATCATGAGATCCCTGTTGCTATCTCTGATTGAGAAGGTCTAAGTGGACACTCATGGACACACAACAGACCAGTAGGCATGCAGGGGCCTTTTTTTAAAATCATTCATTTCTTAGGGCTACTTTGTGCTGGAGCTCACAAGAAGATAAGAGGAGCCCTCTGAGGATGGGTGGGGAGAAGGACCAGGCTCTCATTCATTCTTGAAATATGAATTGCATGTGTTGTCTGTACGAGGTTCAGGATGCAAAGGAGAAGGTAGACAAGGTCCTGCTCAAACAGTATCAGGAACTGACCAGGTCAGTAGAAGGCGACACGGTCTCCAAGAAGGAAGTACAGGGTTGAAGGGTAACAAAGGACAGTGGCTAAGGCCTAAAGGGCTATCCTGAGCTAAGAACAAGAAAAGAGGAAAAGATTGTTCCAGGCAAGGGAGTGTATGTGAGAAAACTCAAGGCGAGAACAAACTGGGAACTCTCAAGAAACTATGAGAAAGAGGAGCAGTGACTCACAAACAGGAGAGAGGGTGAGAAAACGCTGTACCAGGCAGGGCGTCAGAGGCCCATAAGAGTTTGAGATCTTGCAATTCAAACTAATAAGGGTCATGATAAAATATGAATTTAAATAAAAGCATTTAGCCATTGTGTGATAATCCCTCAACAAGGATCAGAAAGAACACCGTGGCAGGTAGAAGATTCACGTGACCTTGGCCAGGATGATGACAAAGCTGGGCATTCTCAGGCCAGAATCCCAAGGGAGAGGAAAGCTGTTGTATCCATGTTTGGGGTTGTGCAAGGGGGTGCGACAAAGAACTTGTGTTTTAGAGGAGACTCTGAGCTATGAGAGAGGGCAATGAATAAAGAAGGTGGGCTTCAGACTGAGGAAGAAGAGGGCCGAGAGCTCAAAAAAGAAAATGTGTTGAAAAGAGATGATGGGGATCTAGAAAGATGTCAGGATGATTAATTTCAGAGCTGAGGGAGTTCTGGGTAGAAAGTATAATGGGAAAAGGCCATGATGCAGTAGGATACACCAAATATCTAAAAGGCTAGGGTGTGGGCTGGACCACTGAGGTCATCCATGATGACAGCAGAGCCTCCGTGTGTCCTTTGCACTCTCCCCAACTCTCCTGAAGTCCCTCACCTCTCTGTCGTTAAGCGTTAAGAGTTGCTGTGGTGGTGGGTGGGCAAAAAGAGGGAGTGGTGGCTAAAACTGGGTGAGGTCTGTGAAACATTTTCACAGGATAAAAAGATGGCATTTGGGCTGTCGAGATGGCTCAGCGGGTAAGAGCACTGACTGCTCTTCTGAAGGCCCTGAGTTCAGATCCCAGCAACCACATGGTGGCTCACAACCAACCGTAATGAGATCTGATGCTCTCTTCTGGTGCGTCTGAAGACAGCTACAGTGAATTACGCTGGAGTGAGCAGAGCCAGCAGAGGTCCTGAGTTCAGTTCCCAACAGCCACACACATGATAGCTCATGGCCATCTGTAGAGCTACAGTGTACTCATACACATAAAAATAAATAAAATAAATCTTTTTTTAAAAAAGATGGCATTTGTGTAAGCTTTGAATTCCTTTAAACACTCAAGGCAGAAGGCATCCATAGCTTATGATCAAGATGCCCTGCAACTAAAGATGACTTCTAAAACTCTTCTATCCTCATTGTGATGTCAAAGTCTAAGGATTACTTCCCTGATAACAGCTCAGAATGCCAAGCTATGTCTCTCTTCCCTGGCCGTGACAGCTGCCCTTCTGTGCCCCCTCAGCCAACAGATTAGACAACACTGTCTCACTTCCCATATCCAGTTGCCACTAATTTTGCTTCTGTCTTTCTATTCTCGCTGTCCTCTATTTCCGAACATTACAACACTTTCCTAACAGACTTCTCAGCTCATTCCCTACTGGCCTCTTCGTCACTCCCAAGAGGGCAGAGGCACAGAGGCAGGAGGCAGGAGGCAGGAGGCAGGAGGCAACTCCATTAGTGAGTCATTCCCCAAATAGACCCATCACGTCACTATCAGTTTAATCTTCCTCAATTTCTGTCCCTTTCTTAAAATTTCTCAGAGGAACTCCGAGTTTATAGAACAAAGAACAGACTCACTGGCAGGCTCCTCGCTCTGAGGAGAGGGTTCCTTGCCCCGATCTTCTTCTGTTCCTTCTTCTAGGCACTATGCACCAAATCTCTAGTAAACCATACACACACTGGCTCTGAGCCTTTGCCCCTGCTATCCTCCCCTCCCATCCCCCGGGGATGCCCTTGGCCTGTTGTTCTTGAGAACCTGGATAACTTCAAGGTCTGCCTGCTAGTATAGTTCTCCTGCCTCTTTTGATCCTCATTATTCGGAATTAATCATTTCTTCTTCTCCAACAAAGCAAGTGTGCTGCCAGTGTCTCTGGTATGTATTACAGTAAGAGTCATGTTGAACTTATTCTGAAAACGTGCTCAATTGTGTAAGACACCAAGGAGACAATAGATAGCAGCTGTTCCCTCTAGATACTCAAGCTCTGACTGGGATACAGAGATGGGTGCCGATAGGCTGAAAGGTAACAAGGAAGCCTGGTAGTATGTATGGTGGCAAGTGAAGGACACACAGACAGGGCTTAGAGAGGATGTCTTGGAACTGTAAGCCAAGGCCAGAAGGAGGAGCGGCCTGCTTTTCAGGTACTTCTAGGATAGAAAGGACTTACTGGTTTCAATGGCTCCCTCCCCAAATACAACCTACATTCTTCAAGTTCAGGGACATGTTTTACCGATTATTTAGTCCCATATTGGAGGAGTTCTCAGGGGCCATAGGGATGTGTCTGGGCTTTCCCCAAAGGCTAACAAAGAATTGAACACCCAAGGATCAAAGAGAGTAAGAAGGGGTTTAAAACAAGTGTTTATTGAACCTAAAGCAAAGGTCAGAAAGCATCTTGTTAGGAAGGGTTGGGTCTCCAGAGCAGTAGACAAGTGTAGTCTAGGGTAGTCTTTTATAGAACCCATGGGCTCTCTCTGTTTTGGTAGCCCTTTTTATCTTTCTCTGTTCTCTCCTGCCCTCTCTCATTATTCCCTCTCTTTTGCCTCCATGTTCTTAGCTCAGGCAGATAACAAATAGTAAGGCGGTACCCCAGCTTCAAAGTGGAGATGTTGCCACTCTGCATAGTCTAGCTGCTACGTGGGAATGCTATCTTCTTTTTCCTTCTAACTTCTCCCCTGAATGCCTATCCTATGCTAACTCCACACCTGCAGCCCAGCCCAGAGCTGGCATTCATGGAAGCACTTATGTCACTGTTAGGATGAGCCTGGGAGCTACTGAATGGCAGAAGCCACGATATCCTCATTCTCTGTTCTTCCCCATTCAGTACCTTGTTCTGAGGCCTGGCAGAGACATCAGTTGATGAAATGAATTAAGAGACTGCTCTGAGAAGTAGCAGGTGCTCTGAGACCCATGAGTCAACAGCTGGCCTGGGACATGTCTCAGACTAGACACATACTCAAGATTCATGTAGCTGCTGTCTAGACCCTAGACACCAGCCAGTAGACACTTACTCTACCAGGTCCCTGAGGCTTCTGCTTAACCAAATCTTCACAGCTGAGCCTCTGCAGGGCCAGGAGGAAGAAAAGAATACTTAGAGCAGGCAGAGGCAGGGTGAAGGACTGCGTGAGTGTGCTGGAGTGACTCCTGTGAGGCCCCCTGATATGTGCCAGCAGGGTCTGAGCAAAAGCCTCCTCCCTAGCCAGAAACAGGGACCCTCAGGGCACTGAGGGCTGTAGTTTCAACAGCCTGGGAGTCAGCAGCTAACCTGAAGAGGGGCCATTCTCTAAGAGTGGCCTCCAAAGGCAACAGCGAGGCAATTGTGGGGAGAAAATCTGATCTAAGGTGTGTGTGTGTGTGTGTGTGTGTGTGTGTTTGGGGAGAGGGATCAGTATGGGAAAGGTAAAAGCATCAAAGTAAAGGCTAGGATGTGTCCTGAATTCCTAGGCTAAGGAAAATCCCACCAAGGCTCTAGTCTTCCTATCAGGAAGTGGGGAATTCCCAGAAGCTTGAGGAACAAGCAAACTGCAAAGATTCCAAGGGGAGGCTTTCAGTAGCAAGGGCCCTCCCCTCCAGAGGCAAGTCCCTGCTTTTCCCCTGGAAATTGACCTTGCGTACCAGACTGTCCCTTAGAGGACCAGAATGTAGTTCAATGCTTCTCCATTCTCAGAGGGGAGTCTTGGCAGACTCTCTCAGCTCCCTATAAGCCAGATCCCTCTCCCTGGCTCCTCAGGGTCTTCTAATTTCTTTCAGAGCCTATCTCCCTGACTATTTCCTCCTCTGGCTATTTTTCCTTCATCACACTCACCTACACAGGAAAAAGTCTGAAAAGAGGACCCAGGGTTTGTTTTTCTTTCTCTGGTCTGGGCACATCCCCAGAGTGGCAGCAAGATTCAGGAACACCTGGCTTGTGCTCTCCGATGTTGCTGCCATGAGCTCTGTCTTGGGACTAGTCTCCAAACTGTTCGAGTCCATACATGCTCCTCTGTACCCTAGGGATGCCCTTCACAGCTGGCATCATCAAGGCTCTGCCAGTTTGCCATAGATATCTTTACTGGGTTCAGGGAAAACTTAGAGGAGAAGACCTATGAACAGAGACCTGGAAATGGTGATGGAGAGAGAAGATGGGAACTTTGGGAAACTTAGAGGAGAAGACCTATGAACAGAGACCTGGAAATGGTGATGGAGAGAGAAGATGGGAACTTTGGGAGGAGAAGACCTATGAACAGGGACCTGGAAATGGTGATGGAGAGAGAAGATGGGAACTTTGGGAGAGGCTTTCCAGCAGAAGGTGCTGTCAGGCAAGGGTAGCTGGGAGGTTGAGAGAATGAAGTCAGAGATCCCCGAGGGCCTCATCTCTTCAGAGAGCTCGCTTTTTGGTCTAAGTGTCAGTCTTGAGCAGGGAAGTAACATGATCCGAGTCATACTTTTGAAGGATTTCTCTGTATGGAGAATTCCCTGCCAAAACCAGCTGTTGTAGTTATCCAGCACCACCATTGGCCATCACTGCAAACTCATCCACACCTCCCTTCTTCTAATCCAATCACAGGCTTCTCCCTCATAGGACTGGACTGGGGAAAGGTGTCCTGGGTTCTGCCCTAAGGAGGGATTTCACACTAGAGCTATGAAGCATCTGATGCTACACAGTCACTTCTCAATAAATCTGAGTAGCCAGGGGTCCTGTGAAAGCACAAAATGCAAACTCTTTTTAAGCTAGGTGCCCAAGGACAACCCTCTGAATGGTCCGCCTCTCACCTTCCTCCTAGTATCTGAGGTGTCGGCATCATGACTACCACACTGTAGCCCAGGAACTCTCTCCCCCCTCTGCCCAGACACCCGCTGCCATGCTTCTCCCTGACTCTAGTGCAGGTGCACACCCCTATCAGCCAAGTTGCTTTTGGTCAGCATTTGCCTGGGGATCCACTCAGAGCACTCCTCAGATACCTGCTCAGTGGAGGGGAGTAGACCAAGAACTTGGCTGAGGGAAGTTGAATTCTAATGTGGGAAATAGAAAAACATGCCAGAAAACTTTATGATTGTCTGTTTTGGAGTTATAAATGAATATGGGGTAAGGGACAAAGGGAGAGCTAGCCAGAACCCTGAATCCTTATAACTGCAGACATTCCTCAGCCTCAGACCCCAATGTCCAGCAACATACTGCACTCCTCCAGCTACCAATCTGTCAGACGTTACTAGTAGGTCTACAATTGAACTCTTCTTACTTGCTCTTCTTTATCTTTTCTACTGCTGCTTTTTGTAGTACTAGAGTAGAGAATCAACATAGGACCTTATCCAGGCTAAGTGAGTGCTCTACTGCTGAACTGTATTCTTGCCTCATTAACCAGTCTCTTAATCCCTAAACCAGCTCCTCTAACTAACCCCTAGTCTACTCTATCCATGATGGTAAGCTCTACATGGTCCTGGCTGTTCTCCCTTTACCACACACTCCTGGTAATCAATCTCACCCATCAACACCCCTTTAAAGGGCTTTTAAATCTCCACTCTTTCTGAATCAGGCCCTTATCACTATCATGATGACCATGAATGGCCAGGACATCGTCACTGATGAGCCTTTGATAGTTCCCTGGTTGTAAACATGATCATTCACAGAGAAAGTTGAGTAACGAAAGCAGAATGCAGTATGCTGGGAAGAGCTAGGCACAGTGAGCTGGGGAGGTAATCTCAGAGACCTAGACACTTGTTCTGAACTGGCCTTCAGGCAGCTCAAACAGATACGTTCATGTTTGAGCTGACCATCCTCCTGCCTCAGGAACTGCTTGATCAAAACCAGGAAGCCATGCTTGTCCCTCCTCACCACCCCACACCTCGGCAACCACCAGTCCTCTTTGCTGGATCTCTCTTTCTTGCCTTTGCTCTCCCACATCACTTGGAGTAAGCCACCAATGCTTCCATGTACCCTCCAAGGCACCTTCCAGCCCTCTTCTAGCCTGTGCTCTAGAGTGACTGCAGTCACTCTAGAATTTCCAAGGTGCAAACCTGTTCATTTCAAGTCACTGCTACCAATTCTTCATTGACTTCTTGCGACTCTTTGGTTAGCTTGCTAACTACAAAAGGCCCCTGGGTAGCCCAACCTCTCACTCCAGTTTATACACTCTACTCCAGACTGTCACAGTCTTTCCGTTCCTAGAGTGCATCGTCTTCCTACTTTCTCTTCCTCCTGTCAACACCCTTGCTGCCTCCTTCTTGCCCTGGTTCCCTTGCCTACCCTTCTACGCATGCCACAATCATTCAGCAGAGGTGTTCCTTCCTCCAGTCATCTTCTCTGATCTCTATCCAGGCTGAGGAAGGTATTTCTCCCCATACATCAGCAGAGTCCCCCTATGACACTTGCTACCTTGCAAGTGTGTGGGAATCTGCTCCTCAGGCCTGGGCAGCTCGGAGAATGTGTGTCTAGCATGAATTAAGCAGGATCTTCTGAGAAAGGCATTGGTCTGGCACATGCAAGCTCAATGGTGTCTCCCCTCCCTGGAAATAAGGCCTCAAATTTATGATCCCCCTACCTTAACCTCCTCAGCACTGAAATGACAGGCATGTTTCATCATATCTGACCAATAGATAGTTTTCTAATAGATGGGTGAGTGACATGAGGGTGGAAGAGTGTGGGCTCTGGGTGTATCTGGAAAGCATGATGTATTCCAGAGAAGGAAGCAATGTAGAAAGGCAGCCTGATAAAGGTACAAGTGTGGGGTACAAATGTGCACCAATGTCACATTCAGAATGCAAGAGGCCAACCTACTGGGGCAAAGGTCATAAGGTAAAGGGTGATGAGGGCAGGTGTTAAAGTCAAGCTAAGGTATTTGAGCTTTATCACAAAAGCATTACAGAGCATTGCACCCAGGATGTGGCACAGGCAGAGCCATATTTAAGGACATCAGTCTACACCAGCCTACAGTCTGACTTGTGCGGGGAGAGGGGAGGAATTTGAAGAGCATTTCTATTCTGATGGTCAGCAGAGCTCCTTCTTCAGAGTTGCAGAGCCAGAAGACTTTTCTGCAGCTGCAAAATCCTAGCCATTTTGATGGTGGCGGGAAGGCGAGCTCTTTTTGCCAGCACTTGCTCCTCAACTGGGCAGAGGTAGACTGCCCTTCCTGATGACTCACACTGGAAGGGTCAGCTCCCAGCGTAATGTCATTGTTGACAAGAAGAGGGGCCAGGCTTTTCCATCTCCAGCCAGCTTTTTGGGTACAAGACAGCAACACAAGACAACAAAGTGTGTGGACCGGAGAAGATGCACATCATGCCACCGCCTACACACTTGGACCCACAGTGTCATGTGTCAGCTGGCCTAACAGTTGTTGGTGACTCAGGCAGCTGTAGAGACTCTCAAGAAATGATGTAAGGGCCAGGAAGGAGAAAGCAGGGCCGCTTCCCCTCTAGCCTCAGGCAAGGGAGCAAGGTAGGGCCTCCAAGCAACAGTGGTTACCAGACCCATGTCTGGAAGAGCACGAGAGTCAGTAAGTGTAACTTAATTGGGGACAACTGGTGAAGCTTCCTTGGAAGTAAGAAGTGAAGAAAGGAAAAAGAGACATATTCTCTCAGAAGGCCATGGACCAGAACCACTTTGAAAAAGCCATCACTGATGAAGGAGCTGCAAGCAGGCCCTTGACAGGCTGGCTGCAGCTCCAACTGTCAACGTTTATAATTTGTTACAAGCCTGATCTCACATGGGTGGCCTTCCTGGGCTAGGCCATCCTCGAAGTCTGTATGAGCAGAAAAAGCAAAACAATGAGAGAAGGCTACAGACCTGAGAGGCAAGGAAGAAAGTGGGCCTGGAGCATCTTCAGGGCCCAGAATCCACATGCACACATGCATGTTCTCAATCAGCTGTGAATCTCTTCCCTGTGGCTGTGATGTCCAACTGCCTGGTACAGGAGGCAGGGGTATCTAGGCTTTCCTCACCTGTGGAAGGCAGGAAGGGAAGGCTCTGGATTAAGGTAGTGAGTTAGCTGGCCTCAGCAAGCCTAGGACTTAAGGGAAAATGTGGAGCATAAAAATTATTCCATATCTAGGCAGATGACTAAGACACTGAGAGAAAGAAAGATCCTGGGAGAAGGGCTGAGGGTCAAGAGGAAGGAAGAAGCACCGCCTCCTGCAGCCATTGCTATGCACACGTCCCTCCGGTCCATTGCTCTTCCTCCCTGCTCTCCTCTCCCCCTTTGAGTTCCTCCTGGCCTTTCCCACATCATTCTGCTGCTGGTGTAGAGCTAGGCTGGCAGCACCAATGAGAAGCATACAGCTTGTCCTCTGCCTGGAGTCCTCTTTTTTTGGTGACAGCCACAGAGCTGGCTCCTTCTGGTCACCCTGGTCTTGGCTTTCATGTCACACCCTCCAAGATGCCTTCCCTGACTTCTCCTTTGATTTAGCTAGTGCTGGTGACACTGCTGTTCCATGCAGCACTCACTGCTACCTGGTATTATTCTCTGTTTCCTCATTTTGTTTTTCTTGTGTCTCTTCATGCAGAATGGACACTCCTGGGGCGCAGGGACCTTGTCTGTGTTCTATGTGGTTATATTCCCAGAACAGAGAGCAACACCTGATTTCAAGCAGGTGCTCACAATGTGTAGTTTATTTGTGAGTAATAGCAGCTAGTGTTTGTTGAGTGCTCGCTGCATGTCAAGCACTTTTTTCATGTGTGGCCTCTAGAGTTGGCAAACTGTGAGCTTCAAAGCAAACATGGCTCTCTGAAAGTTTTCACAAGTAAATCTTACTAGAACACACCCATTCCTCTATGTGCTGTCTACAGCTCCTTGGCGATACAAAGATACAGCTGAGTGGTTGATACAAGGACAGAGCATGGCCAACAAGCTAAAACTGTTTACAGCCTGGCACTTCACAGAGAAGTGCTGGCCCTGCACTGGCTCACTTAACCCCCATCAGCAGCACCAAGATCACTGCTGTGATCGCTGCCATTTTACAAGTAAGGCCACCAAGGCACAGAGAGCATGGCACAGGGCACAGAGTTACTAAGTGTGCAGGCTGAATTTGGACCCAGATAGTTTTGATCTATGCTCCTTGATAGCTACAATGTTCCCTGATTTTTCTAGGAATAATGAAGGGGGAGGGGAACTGAGCTTATCTTAGATTTTGGGAAGTAGTATATAAGAAGACATGGAGAATAAAGAACCCCGTGGCAACAGGGCCCTTAGAATGCTAAACCATTAGAAAACGTTCATTGTTCTGGAATTTTGTTGTTTAGGTATTATCATCATTATCATCATCATCATCATCACTGGTTTGTTCACTATAAAGACAGAGTTTCGTTATATAGCCTGGGCTAATCTTAAATGCTCATTCCCCCTGCCTCAGTCTCCCAAGTGCTAGGATGCCTGATGTGTTCCACCATATCTGAGTTTGGGCCACTGATTTGTTTTATTAGGTTGTTTGTTTGTTTGTCTGTTTGCTTGTTTTTAACCATTCCTGGGGAACAGACCCAAGGACTGACACACGGCAGTCAAATGAGTTGTATTGCCAAGTTGGGTCATTGGTTTTAGCTTGACCCTCTTTCGAGACCAGAACCTCTCAGAGTCTCTCTGCTGGAGCAGAAGCCCCACCCCTAGATAGGAACAGAGGTACCCTCTTCCTTCACTGTGAAAATCAAGTGCCAAATATCCTTTATTTAGGACTTGGGATGCCAACATTTTCTTTAAATCTTCGATGCCTGGTTTGCCCTGCCTACATAAAAACCAAGGTTCTAGTGGTCTCTGATGTGCAGTTGATGTACTATTTTTAAACTTGTTTTTGTAGACACACACACACACACACACACACACACACACACACACAAGCTTCTAGAGGCCACTGTTTGAGCATGTTTGAGAACTTCTCATTCCTCCGATGTTGAAATGTGGATGCAATTCAATTCTGTGGTTACAGAAACCCAGAATTAGAGACTCGGGTGGATAAACTGCAGTCTCAGAAACACAGCCCCACACAGAAAGCCTCCCAGAACCACTGCAACTTTCTCATGGACTCTAGAAATGCAAAGAAAGCAGCTGGTGGGGAGGATTCAGCAAGCTGCAGGGGAGGGGGAGGGAGAGGCGGGGAGGGGTCGGGGTAGGGTTGAGCCTGGGATGGCCTTCTAGGTGGAGAGTTCTGGAAGACGTACCAGAGCAGGAAGTGGGGAAGCACCTTCCCTGGCTTTTGGCTTGGAAGGCTGCTTTAAGATTTACCAGGCACTTTCAGATTTCGTGAAACATTTTCCCATGACAAGTTTCTGAGAGGAGATTTATTTCTATCCCAACACTGATGTTACACAGTTGGGTGAGAGTCACACAGTTAGGGGCACCAGGTGGGAGGGGACTGACTTCCTTCCTTTGGGACAGGTTCCTTGATCCTTTGGAATAATCTCTGAGGGCTCTCTGGGAGGCCTGATACAGGGACATCAGGTGAGGTCTTAGCTATTTCAATTAATTTGTCTATCTCATTCTCTGGTATAGCTCAGTGCCAAACACCTGGCCCAGAGAAGGTCCCCAATAGACATGTATGCAGGGAAATGAAATGTCAATTCCTGTTCTAGAAGTGTCCTTACCCTGGTGGAGGTGGTACGACAGGTGCAGACATAAGGCTAAAATAACCCGAACCATAAAGAGCCCCAGAAAAGATATAGTATGCCCCGGGGCTCCAACAAAGACACTGCCATAGGGGTTGCAGAAATGGGATCTTATGGGAGGGCACAGCAGCAAAGAGCCTTGCACTGGGTTGCCTCCAGTATGGAGAAGGCATCATGGAGCACCTGCATGGCCAGCCTCTACCACCCTGCCGATGCCTCCAGCCATCTGTCTTAGACTCGGCCACATACAACCTCTCTTCCTGCTGCCCCTTGTCTCTGTTACTCACTTTCCCTGGCATACTCTGCTTCTCTGCCTTTCTCTTGTTCCTTGGTTTACCCAACTCTAGAAACTTACATTGCAAGCTGTCCCTTATCTGTGCCCCTTAGATGATGGATCGCAGTAATTGCCTGTTTGCTTGTCTAATTGCCTGCAGCCCCACAGGACTGTAACCTTCTTGACAGTAGACTGGCTATCTCTATATTTGGGAGATTCCAGCAATTAACCTTGAGTAAACGTCAGCCAAGACATAGTAAACATTTAGTGAGGCTGTGGCCAATGGGCAAGTATCCAACATATGTGAGGTCTAAGGATATGTAATACAAGGAAAGGCTGCAGCTGAAGGTTGGGACCAGTCTACAAGTGTCAACACTGGTGAGTGAGTGAGTGAGTGACAGCCATACGGAGGGGTAGCATGGAGCAAAGGCAGATCAAGAGTGAATCTTGGTGCACAAACAGGTCTCTAGAGCCTCTGGAGGAGCCTGGGCATGAACACTGGGTCACAGACAGTGTGAATTACAGACCTGCAGATTTACTATTCTGCCAGAATTTATAATTTCACCCAAGTAGTAGAGGGCCTGTGACAAGCATGTGACTCTTCAGCAAGGCTGGGGCAAGCCACAGAGAGATGGGATGGCCAGAGCTCTCCTTTGAAGCCAGAGAAGTGAAAAGTAATCTACAATATTTGGAAATGACTTGAGCTCTTGGACTTCATCCATCCATCTACTTGGCAAAACTTTATTAAGCACAAATAAGTAGAATGAGTTCTATGGGAGATAAAAAGCTGCCTTGGGGGATGGAGAGAGGGCTCCGTCCGTAAAGTGGAAAGTGCCGTTCCTCAGTTACTCCTCACCATATTTTATGAATCAATATCGAAGGGCAGTATCCTAGTCTCAAAAATATTTGCTGAATGAATGGCTGGATTGGATCCTGCCATGTGACCCATGACTTCCCAGCAGTCTGCAAAGGAAAGTCAAATGTCACACGGTTGACCTGTAGGTGCAGTTAATGGTGTTGACACTGTCTCTGACCCACCAGCTCCAGTTATTCCAGAGTCTTTGCATCACTTAGAGCCCTCCACGAGGCTACCACCTTCTCCTGACTCTGCATGCTGCTGCCTCTCTCTACAATGCTTGTCAGGAAGCATTTCTGTCTCTTTCTACTCAAGCGCCTCTCAGAATGTGAGAACAATGTGTTACAGGGTGGCCTCATCTTCTGTGAGCTCTCTGGGAGTTAGGATGAGTCTGGATTCCCCCTCTAGTGTGTAGGGCCTTCCAAAGGGTACTCAAGCAACACTTGTTAAGTGAATGATGTGGGTGGTAAAGGGAGACTGAGTGCCCGAGGTCCCAGGAGCTCACTTTGACAGCTGCAGTTCCCTCTTGCAAAAAAGAGTGTTGAGTGAATGGCCTGGAGGCATAAAGTATCCAAGCTGATGTAAATCTAGAATAGAGAAGCCCCTGAAACTTGGCTTTAGGAAGGTCTCCCTCTTGGAAGCTGGAAGTTTTACTATTTTTTTTAGCTTTAAAAACTAGGCGTATGATCCACAGTTTTATTTTTGAAACTCTAGGAAGAACAGGAATATGGTTTCTATTGTTGTGTTCTAAAAATACATTTTCTAATCTTCTGTTTGCTTCACAATAAGCTAGCTTTGGCATGATACTCTCCTTGCAGAAGTGAAATCACAGTGTAAAGAACCAGTTACTCTATGAGCTTTAAGGGAAGCAGATATCTGACCTAAGCCGGGGTGAAAGGAAGGGAACCGGGCTCTAGGCCATTCCAGCTCTAGAGAAGGCCCAGAGCCAGCAAGAGCTTCAGGCCTCAGAATTAGTTTTGGTATTTCAAGAAAGTTGACACCAGAGGCCAGGGTCAACCCTCCTCAGTCAATTAGCAAATATTTACTGAGTAATTACAGCATGGAGAGCTATGGCAGAGAGGAATGTAAGATGTATGCACTCCTGGTTTGCTTTTGGTGGTGTGTTCTTTTGGACAACACCATTGCCATGATTTCAAGGTAAAACTGTAGCTAGAAGTCACTGGGGTCCCAGTCTATAAGAAGGGCCCCAGGATATACTTCTTTGACTTTCTATCATGCTTGGAGACAAGCTGTACAGCTTCTACCTAATGAATGAGGAAACTGAAGCTCCAAAGGGTTTCACACGTTATTCCTGGCCTCACAGAACAGAAGATCTGGGATCTGAGGGTAGATAGCGCTGGTTTTAGAGAACACTGGCACATTGCTTCCAAGGCAACAGAGCATTTTCTGGTAAATTTACAATTTGATCTGATCACTAACATGAGATTCAGATTATGATGATCCTCATTTTTACACACACACAAAAAAAAAAACCCTGAAGCTTGGAAAGTTCAACTCATCAAACGTCCCTCTGAGTAGGTAGATAAGGTTAAGATTCCGGCTGAAGCCAAATCTTCAATTCCTGCTGCTACATTATAGAAGGGACTGCTTATCCACTCCGGGTCCCTCAGCTACTTCTAGCCCAGAGTGCTATGATGAATCCTAAAAGACATCTAATTCCCATAACACAGTTCTTACCTAACAGCCCCAAAGGCCAACAGACCGTGCAGTAGCCATGCCTGGACTTTGCCTCAGGCTCTCCTGGGAAGAGGAAAGGTTGCTCCAGGGTGAATGGCCTGTTGCTCTAGTGTTCAGCAGCCCAGAGTTGCACGCCAGCATGGAAGGGGAAGGACTGAGAGCTGTTTACGGCTCCAACAATCAGGAGGCTTTCTAATGAATAAACAAAATGGTCCAGTGTGCTCAGAAAAAAAGAGGTTCTCAAGAAACAGAGTGCTCCTGACAGCAACTCTGAAAGTTCTACACCAAGGAGTGGGGACAAATACCTTTCCACTCCTCTTGTCTGCAGGACTAAGCCCATACCCTAGGTCCTTGGTCCCCAAAGCAGGGTTCCCCCTCACACATGATATCCAGAAGTGGAATTCCTGGCTACACCTTGTCCTGGCCACATAATCTCTTCCCCAGTATTCCTTGGTTGAAGAGGCCATAGTGGAACCTCTCTAGAATCCTTCCTTTAGGGAAGTAGGGGTGGCCCTGCTTGAACAGCAGACATCATACCCTTTTAGCCTCAGCAATCCTTCAATAATGATAGCTCTGCCTCACTGGACCTACTGTGGTCCAGTGATGATGGGCATTGTGCAGAAAACTCAACTGCTCTTCTTAACAGCTTTGTTTTTTTTGTTTGTTTGGTTGGTTGGTTTGGTTTGGTTTGTTTTTTGTTTTGTTTTGTTTGTTTGTTTGTTTGTGGTCTTTTCAAGACAGGGATTTTCTGTGTAGCCCTGGCTGTCCTGGAACTCACTCCATAGACCAGGCTGGCCTTGAACTCAGAAATCCACCTGCCTCTGCCTCCCAAGTGCTGGGATTAAAGGTGTGCCCCACCACCGCCCGGCCTCATAACAGCTTTGTAAGGAAGGTGCTATTGGGTATCCTTATTGTATAAATGGGGAAACAGGATCATGCACAGAGCTAGCATGGGGGGAGATTTTAACTCAGGCATGCTGATGCGTAGCTAATGGTCTTCCTTGCCATATTTCACCTCAGAGGAGTGTTATGACATTTCTTTTTCCCAGGGGAGAGAGGGCCAGCACTAGCAAACTGAAAAGAGAATTTTCAGCTGGCTGAAGGTCCTAGGGCTGACTGGCCTGGGAAACCAAAAAGATAAGTGGGTTAGAATCTCTTAGTACTTGAAGGGGGCAACCCCAGCGTGTATCTTCTGGTCCTCACTCTCCTCTTGATTCTTCTACTTAACACTAAGCAAAACAGCCTAGAAGAACCAAGGCAAGGAAATCATATGACATAAAAACAGAGCTATCTGTGCCCTCTGGCTGCCTCTGACTTGAACTCTTCCAATTCTCTGCCCTGTTGAGGACTTCTGGTTGCATTGGGTGACTTTGGGTGCTGGGACATTTCTTCACCATCACTGTCTCTTGTTAAATTGTCCCTTGACATATCTGCCCCGGTGAGCAGGAAAGACATACAATTCACCTGACCATGAAGAAGCAGAGGCCAGCACTCGGCAGGCACTCAGAAATGTTTATTGCACTAGCGGACAAGTTCCTCATGTCCTCGTTCCAGGTAATTCTCTGCTTCATTTGCTCCGAAACCACACAAGACCAAGGATATGAAGCAAGCTTGGTGCATGGCCTAGACAACAACAGACATGCCTTCCTCTTAGTGATCCTCTTTTTCCAAAGAAGGTTGGAAACTCTCAGGAAAGTTCCTCTGTCGGGGATTTTGACTTTAAACTCTGTGGAGGGCACTGCATAAGACAAAATTGAAGCTGGGCAGTGATGGCCCATGCCTTTAATCCCAGCACTTGGGAGGCAGAGGCAGGGGGATTTCTAAGTTCGAAGCCAGCCTGGTCTACAGAGTGAATTCTAGGACAGCCAGGGCTACACAGAGAAACCCTGTCTCAAAAAACAAAACAAAACAAATTTTAAAAAAGACAAAATTGAACTGTAAATAAACTGCATCTTAATTTTGGGTTAGATTCATCCAGATTACTCCTGGAGCCTGGAGAAACAGCTGGGCTGGTGAGGAGACAGGCCTCCTAGCAGAGGAAAAAGCCTGCCCTCCGAGGGCAAGCCTCCTACACCATGAGCCTGGAAGCCAGCAAGTCTTTTGGTAATGACAGGAACAAGGGAAAAGGCTGGCGTCCTCACAAGGGGGAGAGATGGGCTAGGGAAACGTTGGTAGCTTCTCCAAATATCAACTACTGGCACTTTGTAACTTTTAAATCCAAAGTCTACTGTAGCCCTAAGCACCAGAAGGTTAGAAGCTACCATTCCCATTTAAATGATGGAGAAACTGGGTCCTGAGGGGTCCTTCCATTATGTCTGCTTTGCAGATGCAATTTAAAGGGCAGTGGGCAGTACCAGAGATCACATGGAGACCTGGTTAATCTGGTGTGTATGTGTATGTGTGTGTGGGGGGGCATCTAACACATTCTGACCTTTGTGCCAAGAACACTGAGATTCAGAACAGCATTCTACAACCCCAGGCTGTAGTACCTATCCTGATTTACTTCCATGGACCCACTTTTGTAGAAAAGAGGAGGACAAGGAAAGACAAGGGTGGAAAAAAGAAGAGATACACTGCAGTGGGGGGAGCACCCTGTGTGATAACAGTCAATTTGCTAGAAAGATCTTCAGAGGAAGTTGCCTGACAAATCATTTCAGAACAATCTACAAATGAGGTTTCCTCCCATTTCCTGCCACCCATCTTAATTTCTCTCATTTCACTCACCCTTGCCTTGGTTTATTGTTCTATCAAGGAGGATCTCTCCCAAAATCCCTCTGCCCTTCCCCAGGGTCAGCTGAGTGCTGTCTCCTTGGTGATGCTGCAATCTGGAAATCCCTGGAACCCCAAATCGCACACAGCGCCAACTTCTGCTCTGCCTTCCCCCGGGGCCCGGCTCCGGACATGACGCTCCCAGTAGTCAGCATGGAAGACTGCAGATGATCTGATGGATCATATGGAGCCCAGGGTCCTCTCATTCCAGACTTGACTCTCAGTGTCCCCATCCCAGACTCCCATCATTCTTGTAGGATTCTGGAAGAGGTGGCTTAGCCTGTCTGGGTCTCCATTTCCTCATCTAAAGCAGTACAAGGATTTAAAAAGGTTTTAATTTTATGATTCCATCACTTCCCTTTCGTGGAAGGGCTTGCACTGGCCTGTGTGGATTCACAGGACCCTGAAACTCAGTCAAGACTCTGGAGCATCAGGCAGGGGAGGATACCAGAATCAGTCCCTTTGCGTGGTCAGAGGAGAGTACTTGGAGCAGCCACTTTAAACACATCATCACCCTTGTGCATGAGGTAAAGCATGGTTAGTCACCAGAAGTACACTGCTTTATTTTAAAGTAACACAAATAAGCTACAAGTCCCACTTGTGGAAGCCCAGTTATGGATGGTCTTGTTGATTTCTCTGCAGTGCCACATGGATAGAGATTTGCCTTTGGGCAAATGAGGAAAGAAGAAGAGAAAGGATTTGCCTAAAGTTACCCAGCAAGTGAGTGGTCAAGGTGGGACTGACACTGACATTCTGGCACTGACATTCCTAAGTCCACCCCACCACTGTTGTGTCAGGGATTAGAGAATACAGAATGAAAATAATAAAATGGAAGCTGGTGAGATGGTTGGTGGTTAAAGATGTCTGCTACCAGCCTGATAGCCAGAGTTCAACCCCTGGGACCTGCATGGAAGGAGAGACCCAATTCCCACTAGTTCTCCTCTGACTCCATACACAATTGCTTTAGTTTGCCCAACAAGTTGATGGAAGGGAAATCATTGGCTTCGTTTTATAGACTTTGAGGGCAAATATATGTCCATCCATAGCATCTCGTGGCTCACAAATGAGTAGCGGGCCACACAGCTAATGACTGGGCAGAGCTGTCAAGGGCAGAAAGCTTGTAAGTGCTGGGTTCAGGTAAACCCTAGTATGTGGCGGGCTTCAGTAGGATTGGAAGAGGGTTCCAAGCTTTGCACTTATGTGATGGATGGCTGAGCATGTCCTTGTGCTGATGTAGAAGATGCTTGTACTCTTCCAGACTCAGTTTAGCTCTAACTCCAAGCTACATGAGCCTGGGCAGAAACCAGTTTGTAAAGGAGGATGGGACCAGTAAAGTGTGATCTTTTTCTCAGCTACTCTGCAGGCTTATCTTGCTTACATGGTTTCCTCTTGCTTTTTGTCTTAAGAGATATGGTTAGATCTTTATTGTTCCAGACCACAATAAAGAATATTCCACCAAAGAAGGAAGTAAGCCTTAGTCATGTCTCTGGCTAAGTGCTGTCTCTGCATTCCTCTAAGAAGCCCTGAATCCCAGTCACTACCCCAACCCCTCAGGTTCTACTGGCTCACAAATGAGTAGTGGGTCATATTATCATGTTCATTGTTACACCTCCGGGGTCCAGAAGGGGCCTGGCCTGGAGTTAGCAGTGAATATCTGTCAAGTGACTTATCCATTCAATCTGCCCAGTTAACTTAATTCCTATTATGTGCTATGGCTGTTCAGAGGTAAGTGAAGTGGGGTGCCACCAGGAGGAAGCATTCCGGCTCAGAGTGCAGGTCAAATGTAATCACTTATCACCAGGATACAGTGGTTCTAAACCCTCTCAATGCTGAGCCCCTTTAATACAGTTCTTCATGCTGTGGTGATCCCCAGCCATAAAATTACTCCATTGCTACTTCATAAGTGTAATTTTGCTACCGTTATGAATCATAATGTAAAACATATGATATGCAGGATATCTGATACGCAACCCCCAAAGAGGTTGCCACACACAAATTGAGAACCACCAGGAAAACAATGTAGAGAATGAATGAGTGCCAACTTAACTGGGAGGAATGGGTTGAGTCCAGTGGGAACACAGAAAAAAGGATCTATCAGCCAGAAGCATCCCAGAAGGCTTTGCAAGAGGAAGGGATAAGATGTGATTATAACCTTAAAAGGTGAGACATTCACCCTAAGATGGATGGGGGAAAGGAACCCTTCATGTCAGAGGAAGCCGCCTGAGCAAAGGAATATGAGTGACACTTGCTCAGGGATAGGTAGAGCAAGGGACATGGAGGATAAGTGACAAAAGGTGCGTCTTTGAGACCTGGCCACTCATCTGGGCATGGAGGGATTGAAGCACAATGAATCAGGATGAATGGAAGGAAGAAAAAGATCCTGATGTTGGCAATATAATTAAAAGGCTCCCCTTGATAGGTTTAGATCCATTCTCATGAAAGGACAAAATGTGACTGTATGTACACACACACACACACACACACACACACACACACACACACACAATGTATTTCCAACAGAGTTGGGGGAAATCTAGGGCCCAGGAACACCAACCTTTCCACATAACCTGGGTTTGGCAGCCCAGGAGCAGGGGACCAGCCAACTCTTTCAGGTCAAGCACCTGAAGTGTCTCCTGGCACCGAGTACAGAATCGCCCAGCTAGTTGTCACAGGACTGGGTCCCTCCTCTTCTAGCCAGGTAGCTGGATTGCTCCCCACTTTTCCCTACAGCCAGGGGATCGGGATCGGAAGTTTAGCAGATTCTTTGAACAATGCATAGGAGGGAGCAAGCCAACCTGCAAAGCCCTGGGCTCCATGAGGGAGTTGAATGGAGCTGCAGCAGAGAGGCGTTGGTCTTCTGTAGCTGGTACATCCCCATTCAAGTCCTGTTAAATGTTCTCTGTCGGTTTCCTGCTCAGATTTGTGGATTTTCGGGCCTAGAGGGAAAGTCCCTAGGGGCCAGCATTAGACCGAGAACAATCACACGAGATTGACAAGAGTGGCGAGCACAGAGGGAAAGGCAGTGTCTTGTCCAGAGCTCGAGAAAGGAGGGGGAGGGCGGTGGAGCCCCGGTTACTTTGCTAAAGGCTGCGGAGCTTGCACAGCCACAGAGCGACTGGGAAGAGAGCTAGCGGGGACGACCGGGCGGCCCGCTTGGGGGAAGGGAGTCGGCGGCTCCGTGGGCCTCTGGGGTGTAGTATGTGTCAGTGCCTGTGAGTGTGTTTGTGTGTGTGTGTCTGTGTGTGTCTGGCGGAGGGCCAGGGTGATTTCCCATAAACCACATGCCCCGCCAGCCCGCCCGCTTAAAAGGCTGTGCCGAGGGCTGGCCAGCGAAGCTCGGCCAGGGGAAAGTGAAAGTTTGCCTCGGTGCTCTCGGTGTCGCTGCGGCTCTCTGCATCCCAGGACAGCGGCGTGGCCCTCGACCGGGGCGCAGGCTCTCCAGCCACTAGCGAGCAAGGGAGCGAGCGAACCAGGGCGGCCAACACGCCGTGCCGGGACCCAGCTGCCCGTATGACCGCGCGGGGCGCCGCGGGGCGCTGCCCTTCTTCGGTAAGCTGCAACCGTGGCGCGCGGGGCCCGGGCCGGGCTGGGGCAGGAGCTCTGCAGCAAAGCAGCAGGCGGCTCGGCGTGGCCCCTTGGAGCGGACAGCCGCTTCTCGCCAGCTGCCCAGGCCTCCTGGCCCTGGGTTCTGGCTTCCTTACTGCTTCTACTCTAGGGCTGAGGCCCCGCGGTGTTTCAAGAGCTGCTTCTGGGGCTGCAGCGCTTTGCGAGGTAAAGTGAAGGCTGCTCATCCCATTGCACGGAGGAGAACACTGAGCTACCCACACGCAGGAGAGAGAGAGATGGGGGATGGGAGTGTCACAGCAATTGGTACAGGCCCAGTGTCTGCCAGGATGGTCAACCAGGTCTCCAGGTTCCGAGTGTGGCATCATCCCCACTAGACATCTTTCTTTGGCTATTGCATATGATTTTAGGCCCCAATTGGGAGTGGGCCTTCTGGGTAGGGAAAACTCAGGGTCACTCAGCTTTATGCCAGGACCTGTGCTGAGCAACCTGTTGGCAGGAAAAAAAAGAGAGAGAGAGATGGGCATGTTGCTACTTGTTCAATGGATGTGCAGGAGCTGTTAGGGACTTGGGTGGCTCTTTGAGGGGAACTGGACCCGAACGTTTTCTTGAAGAATTTGGTTCAATGAGATGGGGCTATTCTGGGCTCTGCCGCTGACTGAGGAAAGTGCAAGGAGAGTTCAGAGCTGCCTGCTCAGAAGGGTCCCCAGTAGTGGCAGCAGATGATACTGTGGCTCTTACAGAGCAAAAGATTGTACTTTCGATCAACAGCAAGTGTGCCTGCTTCAGGGGAGAATGAGAGGGAAAACCTAGAGGGCAGGAACAGAACTTGTGATGGGCAGAGGAGAGGGTTGCAGGTGTCTGGGAGGAGAGAAAAGCAGATCCACAGGGAGGGAGGGCTCATCGAGAGGCACAAGATGGGCTTAGGAGGAGGGGAAGGGATGAAGAGTTATCCCATACGCAACAGGCATAAAGAAAGAAGAGAAAAGAAAAGAAAAGAAAGACTAGAATGGGAAACAAGAGGAAAGACAGGAGGCCAGAATTAGACAAGCTGAGTTGGAGGATTCAGTCAGGCAGTCAGGCCAGGTCTCTGCAGACTTTACTGACTGGGAAATGGAATTGATGTCTTGAAGTGCTCTGAGCCTGCAGCAGTTTCCTTCCAGGACTGCTCTCATAGTCAGAGGCTAAGGCAGTGGGTGGGAGGAAGAAGCAAGCCAGGAAGAGCCTGTCCAGCCAGATGCAAGCTAGAGTGTTAACCCTTGGGTGTCCATCTGTATCCCTGTCTATGGTAGCTGGTAGCACTGGGGTTACAGATCCAGATCCAGGAGTGGCCCCCTTTGGTCATCTTCGGAGCCAGCGGCTGTGCATTATTTCTGTGCATGCTTGAAATGCCACCAAAAGCCAGGTAGCCCTGAAGTAATGTCTTTACCTTGCTATCTTCAAACATCAATGGCTTGAAGTTCCCAGATTGAGGTATTTCTGAATGTCTCCACTCCCGGGAGCCTGGGCCAGAGTTATCTTCTGCACAGTCATTTCCTTTAACAGGTTCTGAGCCTGGGATTCTGGAGATCCGGGCTGCCACTCCCACTCAGGGCTAACTTTCCAATTGCCCAACCATGCCCAAAGCAGTTTATCAACCCATAGCTGGCTGAGTGCTCTCTCTCTCTCTCTCTCTCTCTCTCTCTCTCTCTCTCTCTCTCTCTCTCTCTCTCCCATCCCCACCCCCGTGGTCAGGCAAGGACCTTAACAGGTCCTGTATGTAATGGCATTGGCCAACCCTGTGCCTTAACGCCCATCAGCAACTTCCACCCTTTAAGGCCTCAATGTGGTCCCTCTTCCCTCCACTGGCTTTGGGCTTTTAGATGTAACCCAGTGTTGTTATGGACTGCTTCATAGCCTGTGTTTTTCCAATGCGCTCCTGTTTACAGCATTTGTCTCATCATCTGGACTATTGGGGTAGAGCCCAGATCCAAGAAGGTGCCAGCCATCACTCCACCCTGCCAGCACTTCCCTGAATTGGGGGGTATCCACAGCCAGAATGCTCAGAATGGCAGCCTCGGGCCAGGGAGAGAAAGAAAGCCCAAGAGCCCCTCTGCCCCAGCTGGCATCTCCTGGGATACCCTAGTGGAGCCCAAAGGGACGGGAGGATTTTAGGGTAGAGGAGGAAGGAAGGCGGAAAGATCTCGTCAGGTGTCAGGAGCCAGACCTGTTACTCTAGGGATGAGCAGCTACTGGGCCAGGTGGGTGTTGATGAAAGGGAGACAACTTTCTTGCTGTGGCAAGAGCTTGCTGACTGGATGAAGGGCCCGATGGGTCTCAGATAGGCAGATGCCAGAAGGGAGACACAGCTTTGATTAGTCAGCTGGACTCTTCTCGAAATGCAAGGCTACAGAAGGCCTCCCACTTGAGCTGAGTTCCCAGTGTTTGGTCCTGGTATTTCCCCCTGGAGAACCAGGCCTGTGGAACCAGGTGGAAAGGAAGATAGGTGCCAGGGGTAGTGAATGTTTCTGGCTTGCAATCTGAAAGCTACTGTCTGACCACAAACTTTGTCTCAGTGTTAAAAGGACAGAAAATATTACCCTTGAGTCTCTCAGTCACTAAAACTTATAAAGGTTCGCACACCACTAGTTATTATCATTAGATGTTCTCTGTAAGCCGGAAAGGTAGCTTATCATTTAAAAACACTTGTTGCTCTTGCAGTGGATCTAGGTTCAAATCCCAGAACCCAGATGGTGGTTCACAACCATTCATACCTCTGGGGCCAGGGGATTCCAAGAGGCAAACACATAGAGTGTGTCCATGCAAGCAGGCAAAACATTCATAAACACGAAACAAAAATAATAAGTATTTTAAACTTGCCTTTTAAAGTTCTCTGTATTGCTGAGCTGCCTGGGGTTAACCTGAGGAGAGTTTTTGGAGAAGATGGCATTTGAGTTATTATCAAGGGAAGAGTGAGATGGTGCCCTGGCTGATAAGAATCTAACTGGGGAGTGCTGCATTATGGGAATGGGGCTTTGCTTTTTTTGCCCTTAGTGGGACATAGGGGCAGCTACGGAGAGGAAATGCTGGGAAGACATGACTCCCTTCTGTTATAGACATGGCTGGGCTCCCGGCTGCTGCTGGTCTGTCTCCTCGTGAGCAGGAGTGTTGCCAAGGAGGTGTCGGAACACTGTAGCCACATGATTGGGAATGGACACCTGCAGGTCCTGCAGCAGTTGGTAAGTATGAGACCAAGCCTTCTCCTCACGGAGGAAACTGAGGCAGCAGCCAGAAGGCAGAGTCAAAGAGAGGGCTTACAGAAAATAGTTAACTGGATAATGGCTATCCTGGTACTTGTCTCATTGATCTTCCTGAGGTAGAGAGTTTAGGTCCTCCCAACCCCTTAGTCCGGGTCCCCTGTAGTGAATAGGGTGGGCTTCTAACGGTTGCCCGAGTTAATGGTAGCCCAGAAATATCCACTATGGATTCTAAAAGGCTCCTTACCCTGCTCTGACTCAGACAATGTCTCCTTTGGGAAGTCAGCCCGGTCTGCCTGCTGGGTCCAGATGGTTCATCCCGCTCCTAGATAGCCAGATCCCCTGACAGCCTGGCACCAGGGCCCCACCCAAACTTAGATGGGAGGCTCCAGCCTAACTCCCCACCTCTGCCTTCACTCCCCTGACCGTTACCCCTAAGGTTCGGGTACCCTGCTCCTCTGGTCTGGGAAGGAACCCAGATCCCATTCTAATAGGCTTAACGGAATCATCAACAATTCTAAATGTCTTCTAAGCTAGGCAGGATCCAGTTGTTGTCATGGCTTCTGCTCCTCTCACTAAAGAATTTATCATCTTTCCACAAGCTCGGCAGGGTGGGGCACCAGTGGGTAAGGCCATCTGCAGAGCCCTGAACTTGGGCCCTGGAGCTGAGCCTCCCAATCTCCCTTCTTAACAGCCCTCTCTTTGCATGCAGCTTCCATAGCAGACATAGATGTCCATGAGTGTCATCGTGGTCTCTGAGGACTAGAACACTATTCCAGAGAGGCAGGGGCTAGAGACCCAGACTCCCCAGAGCTTGGCCAGCCTCTCGTTGAGGCTTTTTATGATAGAGTGCTTACCACCTTCCAGAAAAGGTTACATCCTATATTTTCCTAGAGATAATTCTTCCTTATACAGACTAGACTGTGTGATTTCATAGGTCAAAGTGTTTGTCTGTCTGCTTTTAAGTCCTTTGGGCACAGTTCTTCCCCTAGCTGTGGCTCTGTCATTTTGGCAATGTTTTAGGGAGGTAAGGTTAAAACATCCTTCACCCCCCAACCTGGGTCCCCATCCTGAAGCTGAGCTGACCTGTAGGAACCATGTAACCGCTGGCCTGTTCTATCTCACAGATCGACAGCCAAATGGAGACTTCATGCCAGATTGCCTTTGAATTTGTAGACCAGGAACAGCTGGTGAGTAGCAAGTGTTTGTAAGGCCCTGAGTGCTTAAGTGAATGCTCACAGCCCACCCTGTGGTGGCATGAACAGCATGAAGGCAGCAGAAAACCTAGAGCAGACATGATGAAGATATGAGAGTCCCTGGATGCTCAAGTGTCAAGTTCCAGCCTGCAGGGCTGGGCAGGGTCCAGAGCTTATAAATCCTGCGCTTGTTTCCTTACTTTGACCTGGCATAAATCAGGCACTTGCTAAATGCTAGGCACATCCCCCAGTTAATCCTAACAGTACCATTCTGAGGTCCACAAATATTGCTTGTTGCCCATGCAGAGATTAAGGAGCATACTTAGTTAAGTGATAGAGGCCTAATTTGAACTCAAGAATGTTATAACTTGTAAAATAAAAATGTGCTTTATTTTTTAGATCACATATCCTCCAAACCACTGGTCAGAGACAGGAAGGCAGTCTAGCCTGACTTTCTACCCCATCCCTAACTGACCAGCTACCCAGTGCAGCCAATACTGCCTCCCTGCACCTTAGGGTGCTGTCCGTCTATCCTCCCCGGTCCCTTGGAAATTTTCAGGGGCTTCTTGACTTCTCTGACTCTAGGGCACTCTTCATCTTACCACTAGGGGGAGCCCTCTGAAACACCAAAGCCTTCACCTATTTCTCCTTACCTGTCAGGAACCCTATGGCTCCAGGAGAAAGCACAGTCCAGTTCCACGTCTGCAGTACCCACCACACCCTAAGTTCATCTCCCTCCTCTGCTGCATCCTGCTCCTCATTTCTGCATCAGTTCTTTGTGATGTCTTTCCATCACTTTCCATGTGTCCCGCCAATCCCTGGGCCACCACCCCCTTACCTTCTAGCCTCAAGACAACAGTCAGTCTACCCAGAATTCCTTTCGTCTCTGATCCATGCACCTCTGTGGACATGCCACAGCTTACACAGTCTCAGGGTTTCATCCATCCATTCTCTTGCTCCTTTACCTGCACCATGGCACCTATTTACTGGATCAGGCACTAGAGATACAGAGATAAAAGCAGTTTCTGTCTTTGAACCAACTGCTGTGTCCTTGGAGACAAAACCCAAGGTACACTTTTGACAATGAGGTAGTCCTCAGTATTTTTATATTTTGGAGGATTTGAAGGGGCCATATGGGGAAAAAAAAACTTTTGTGGAAGCAAGCTGTAAGAGGGGGGGAGTGCGCTAAGGGGCAGCAAGGCTGAAACCCATCCTCCCCTGTGTGTCTCCTGACTAAAGCTGCATTTCAGAAATCCAAAGCTCTCTCTAATCAGAATCCACCTTTCCTTCACACCAGCTCAACTCTCAGTTATGGTTGATTTAAAGAAAGAGAATAAAAGCCAGGCCAAGGGTATCACCATCCCCATCACCAGGGTGCTGTGTCCCCTCCTCAAGAGTACAGGACAGCAGGCTACAGCCCTCCATCTGCCTAGGGTGTGACTGTCTGGCTTCCCAGGCCACCATGGCCAAGTGCTAACCTCCTGGCTCCTGTATTCCAGGATGATCCCGTTTGCTACCTAAAGAAGGCTTTTTTTCTGGTACAAGACATAATCGATGAGACCATGCGCTTTAAAGACAACACCCCCAATGCCAACGCCACTGAGAGGCTCCAGGAACTCTCTAGTAACCTGAACAGCTGCTTTACCAAGGACTCTGAGGAGCAGAACAAGGTAGGGTGACTCTGGGGCTGGAGTACCAGGGAAGGGGCAGAGGGAGGCCTCATATGCTTGCCTGAACCTTACTAACTTGCCTTGCCCATTCATTTCTTTACTCCATCCACCTTCATCAAGCATTCATTAAACAGAAAGCACAGTGCTGGACCCTGAGGATATCCTTGGAGCAAGAAATTCCTCTTCCCACCCTTACAGGGCTTAGAGTCAAGCAAGGCAGGCAGCTGTTAAATGATGACACCTGTACATATAATCAGAGGGGCTCTTCATCCATTCAGCAAAACCTTACTGAGTGACCACTGTATATCAAGTGCTGTTCTGGACACCAGGAATGAGCTGTGATTTAAAAAAAAAAAAAAAAGGCAAAAATCCCCACAATCATGAAGAGAGGAGGGGTGCTGAGGCAGCTAAACTGAGCAAGGACTCGAATGGATGATGGTGCTGATAGCATTGGAGAAGCGTAGAGCAGGTGAAGGGAGTCCTGAGTGACAGTGAGAGGAACCCGAACCCAAGACTCTGAAGTGCGGTGAGGAGCTAGAGTAATGAGGATGCAGAGGGGAAGAGACAAAGGCAGCTTCTAAGCAAGAAAACTTTAACTGGCCCTCCAGCATGAGGAAGAGCAGTAAGAGCCATGGATGGAGAAATATTCTGGAGTGAAGAGCACTACGCTTAAGCCCTAGGGTAACCAGAAAGGTTTGCATTCAGAAACTCAAAGGGGGTCAGTATGGCCCAGACATGGGGTGGAGACAGGAGGGGGCAAAGTCAGGAAGCACACCATTCATTCCTGGTATCAAAGAGGTGGGCTTTTTGTCTTAAATTTGAAAGATGCCACCATAAGCTAGTGAATGACACGATGCCAAATATGATGGAAGGCTATCTGGTGGTGAGGAGGCTGTGGAGAGCAGGAATGAAGGGCAGGGGGCCAGTGGGAGGCTCAGCCAAGCTGGGTATTGTGGTGAGTTGAATCAGAGGCGAACAGGGAAAATGGAGGTGAGTGGGCATGATCCCTCCAGACAAGTAGGACTTGATGCTTCCTGGTAGAAAGGGAAAGGGTGAGTCAGGATGCTTTCATCTTGAGTCCCTGGAGTTCTCACTGACGTCAAAATAAGGATGACCACAGGCAGAGTGGGTTTGAGGGAAGAGCTCAGTTTGGTGTGAGGTGCATCAGACAGTGCAGGAGAGGCTCATGATTGTGAGTGCTGGACATACAGACGCTGTTTGTAGAGCCACAGAACTGCACAGCCCTGACCACCCTTCTCACCTCGGTGAGAAGACAACAGGATCCAGGATCCTGAATGAAACACAGCCTGAGATAGGAGAAAAACATGGAGAGGGCAGAGCTTCCAAATGGAAGGAGGCTGAGAAGTCAAGTAAGACAGCGTCCGTTGGTCCGTCTGACTCAGCAGCATGGAGATTGCTGTTGGAGACAGATAGAGAGGAAATAGAGACCACAAAGTAGAGGAACTTCGCTCCAAAGGGGACAGGAAATCAGGTGTTCTGGAGTGGCTGTATGGCTGAGGAAAGGCTGGCTCTTTACTAGGCATCGATTCACCTGGAGAGCTTATTTAAAATGCAGAGTCCCAGCATACACCATTATGGATTCTACTTTCCTGGGCCCATAAGCGAGCCCTGGAATCTGAATTTTAAGAAACTGCCCCATCAATGGCTGAGATAGAAGCTCCTCAGTTTCTCCTGGGCCGATGACTACTATTCACTCAGTGCATGCTGAGAGGTGGCTCAGGGGGAGGACAGAGTGTAAGCCAAGGAGCCGAGTCCAGCCATACTGCTCAGAAAAGTATTATGCGCTCCTGAACCAGCAGGCCCCTCCATGCGGAGAAAGCTTGGGTCTCGGGGTTCTAGGTGAGGATGCCTGGTTTCTTTTACAGCACATAAGGCTAGGTTTGAGGGAAACAGCTTTATAAAGACACGTGCAGGACAGAGACAGTTGCCTGACTTAACAGCTCCTGGGAGAGGCTGGGGTGCTGTTGCTCTAACAGCACAAACAAGGAGATGAATCCACATAAAGCCGGTCATTTGTCTCTCACCTAGCTGCTGAGCAATGAACCCAAGCCTGGGTCATTTCAGTCATGTATTTGTCTAGTAACTGTTTATAAACCTGCTATGGATGGGCCAGAGAGATGCAGTGATGTAACCAAGGGAGCTACAGTAGCCATGGAAAACCTACTCTTCTTCTCAGAATAGCTCAGCTTTAAGGGGGAAAGTTGGCATTCTGGAAATAGGCTGTAACACACATGGCATAGCTTGCTGTGGAAGGGGAAGTGGACCCAGAACAGAACCCCCGAGGCACTACAGGATTCAGAAGGAGCTCAGGCACAGAGCCTGAAGGAGCAGCTGGTGAGGAGGGAAGAACCCAGGAGGGCATGGCTTCTCAGAGCTGCAGAGGGTGTGAGTGTGAGCACCTGGGCCCAACGCAGAGGAGAAGCCCCACACTCAGCAGGCAGGCCAGGGCATCCTCGGTATCTCCTCCTAAATGCCGCACCGGCTAAGGACCTCACCTCCTCTGGTCTCCCCAGGTCTGCTCTCTACACCGTACCAAGATGATTTTCCTAAAGTACATGTCTTATACCACAGGCCACCTCCCCAGCAGGTTTTCAGTTTCCTGTTGGCTCTGTGGATTACAAGTTCCTGGCAGAGTCAACATGTTCTTGGCCTTGGCAGAGCTCTTTCCAGCTGCATCCCTCACCACTGCCTTCCCACATGGCAGAGCTGTAGCCACCCCAGGCTTCTTTCAATCTTCTGCTGTCTCCTGCTTTCCTGCCTCGGGGCCCTTGCATCTTATATCATCTCTGGCCCCACTTCCTTCTCTTCCCTCGCTCATCTTTTAGCTGTTCCTTCGGAGATCTTCTCCCTGGGCCCTTATTTAGGGCCCATTTGTTACACACATTCAGACGGTTCAGGACACTCTCTTGGGAGTCACTGTGACTTGTAACAATGTGTTTAGTGGTAGTGTCTGCTGGGTTCAGTGGCCAGCTTGGTCAGGAACCACTTCTTTTTTGTTCACTGCATGATGCCCAGATAAACTGTCATATACCTGGCACTTGAACATGTGTTAGACGGATCTCTGACTAAATGATGCATCTCTCAACCTCAAGACTGATGCTGCTGTGAAGCAGAGAAGATGTGAGGGAGGAAACAAAAGGGGGAAAGAAAATGCATGTGAGAAAACCCAAGAGAATTTGACAGAAATAACAGTGAGGAGGCCCATGTTCATGCTTACCAAAGGGGGCTCCACTCTCCTCCAGGCCTGTGTCCGAACTTTCCATGAGACTCCTCTCCAGTTGCTGGAGAAGATCAAGAATTTCTTTAATGCAACGAAGAATCTCCTTGAAAAGGACTGGAAGATTTTTAGCAAGAACTGCAACAACAGCTTTGCTAAGTGCTCTAGCCGAGGTAAGCACAGAAGGGGCCAATCACAGGGAGGGTGTGTGCAAGGTGAGATGTGGGGCTAGGGGAATCCCAGAGGCAGCCTGGGTGCTAAGTGTGTTTCTGTGTTTTGTGTACTTGTGTGGCTTCATGTACCTTAAAGTCCTGGGCACATGTCTCTGCTGACATGTGTGTGCATGTATACTGACTTATGCCTGCATGTACTGTCTCACTGCCAAACTTCATGTGGCAGTATCAAGAAGGCCCCTGCTGGTGGCTGTGATGGTAGTGAAGGGTAAGGGGCCCTTTCTCAAAAAACCATGTAGGCATGGTGGCTTCCCGCCTGGGCTTTGCAGGCTGGCTGAATAAATGGGGATTCCGTGGAAAGAGCAGGTGCTCCATCTGGCAATCAGGGTCCTTGCTCCAGGAGCTCTGCTGCAAAACACCAGGATAACCTGGCTCCAGAAGTCCCCGGGATGCCTTGGATGTCCCCTCAAGGGACAAGGCTGGATTTGAAGTCTGAACGTCATTCAAACTCTCTCTACCTGTGCACTCTGCGTGTACTCGTCTCTGCATCCTGTGCCACGTGTGTCCTGCATTCGGCCTCAGTCCCCAAGGCAGGGGCTGAGGTCCTGCAACCGGACAACAGCCAAGTCCAGCCTTAGGGCTTCAATTCCAAAACCCTGAACTTTGGCTGCTTCCCAGCCCTGGCCTGGTCCTGCCTGTGGCAGTGGCTGTGGCGGTTCCACTCCTGGCTGTGCATGAAACCTGTGTCTTGGAGGCTCTGAGTGTCTTATGTTAATCCAGGAGCTATTGCTCGGCCCCCTGGCCTGGGTGCTGCTAACCCCTGGCTTGGCCTCTGGCTAGAGCCCCAGTGCACTGTCCTGTGGTCCTCCTCACCCTGCCTGAGCCCTGCTCTGTTTGTCTGTACCTTGCTTTTGGTTCTGAGTCCATGATACCCTGCATATTGATCCCTCCTGCCTGAGTTCTGTGTCATGAGCGTTTATTACTGTCCTGCCCTCTCCCCAGCCCCAGGGCTGTGTTAGAAGAGGGACGCCTTCCCCAGGGCCTTACCCGCCCCCCCCCTTAGCCTCTCTGGGGGGAGCTGTGCTGGAGGCTGGTGACTCTATCTCCTCCCCATCTTTCTCTCTCCCCCTCTCTGTGGTTCTTTCAGATGTGGTGACCAAGCCTGATTGCAACTGCCTGTACCCTAAAGCCACCCCTAGCAGTGACCCGGCCTCTGCCTCCCCTCACCAGTCCCCCGCCCCCTCCATGGCCCCTCTGGCTGGCTTGGCTTGGGATGATTCTCAGAGGACAGAGGGCAGCTCCCTCTTGCCCAGTGAACTTCCCCTTCGCATAGAGGACCCAGGCAGTGCCAAGCAGCGACCACCCAGGAGTACCTGCCAGACCCTCCAGTCAACAGAGCAACCAAACCACGGGAACAGACTCACTGAGGACTCACAACCTCATCCTTCTGCGGGGGGCCCCATCCCTGGGGTGGAAGACATTCTTGAATCTTCACTGGGCACTAACTGGGTCCTAGAAGCTTCTGGAGAGGGTAGTGAGGGATTTTTGACCCAGGAAGTGAAGTTTTCCCCCTCCAAGCCTGTAGGGGGCAGCATCCAGGCAGAGACTGACAGATCCAGGGCCTTCCCAGCATCTCCATTCCCTAAATCAACAGAGGACCAACAGCCAGCAGATATAACAGACATGCCGTTGACAGAGGTGAACCCTATGAGACCCACTGGCCAGACACAGAATAATACTCCTGAGAAGACGGATGGTTCATCTAAGCTGCCTGGAGACCATCAGGAGCCACGCTCTCCCCATACTGCGACACTGAATCCCCAACGAGTCAGCAACTCAGCCACCCCCTTTGCTCAGTTACTGCTTCCCAAAAGCCACTCTTGGGGCATTGTGCTGCCCCTTGGGGAGCTCAAGAGCAAGAGAAGTACCAGGGATCGAAGGAGCCCCGCAGAGCTGGAAGGAGGACCAGCAAATGAGGGGGCAGCCAGGCCTGTGGCCCGTTTTAATTCCATTCCTTTGACTGACACAGGCCATGTGGAACAGCATGAGGGATCCTCTGACCCTCAGATCCCTGAGTCTGTCTTCCACCTGCTGGTGCCGGGCATCATCCTAGTCTTGCTGGCTGTCGGGGGCCTCCTGTTCTACAGGTGGAAGCGGAGGGTAAGGAGAACCCCAGGAGGGGAGGACATCCTACAAGGGCAGAACAAAGGCTGGGTAGGGTACAAGGAGGCTGGAGACAAACCAGGTTCCAAGAGGTTGTGCAGTTGCTGGAAGGTGGGGATGACAGGCCGAAGGGTAGAAGGTAGTGATGGAGCGTGGCTTTAAGAATCAGGAGTTGCCAGGTTTGGTGGTGTGCATTTAACCTTAGCAATCCAGAGGTACAGGCAGGCCTCTGATCTACTGGTCGGCAAAGCAGGTTCTAGGCTAGCCAAAGCTACATAGAGAGATCCTGTCTGAGAAATTAATTAATTAATTAATTTATGAGATCTCCAGCCTCCTGGAGATCATTGAGAAAGGATGAGTTCTAGGCTAGCCAGAGCTACATAGAGAGATTCTGTCCAGTACATACCTACATATATACATACATAAGTACATATGTGCATACATACATACATACATACATAAATACATAAATTTGAGAGGTCTCCAGCCTCCTTGAGATCATTGAGAAAGGATGAGAACAGAATAGTGTAGAAAAGGGAATTCTTGGCTGGGAACTCAGGATGCAGAGGCAGAGGCAGGTGGATCTCTGTGAGTTCAAGGTTGCATGATCTACAGAGTGCCAGCGTAGCCAGGGTTTTTACGCAAAGAAACCCCGTCTTGAAAAAATGAGGGGGAGAGGGAGAAAGGGAGAGAGAGAGAATATTCTTAAACAACCAAGTGGGAGAGGGGAGGAAGGGGGAGGGATGCTGTTCTGGGAGCTTGAGGGCTCATTAGGTGGTATTCTACATGGGAGGGGACAGGAGAAGGAGCACCCATCCTCAGAGGCTCGGGAATCTCCCTCAGCTGGGCATGCTTTGAGGCAGTGGGAGGAAATCTTGCAACTGTTTTAGTGATGCTTAGAGGTATGCCAGCACCTCAGTGAGATAAATCTTTCTTGTTCTCAGAGCCATCGAGACCCTCAGATACTGGATTCTTCTGTGGGGCGACCAGAGGGCAGGTGAGCAGTTGGAGTGGGGATATGGGAGTCACTGGATGTCTGCCTTGGGACCTGCTTCCCCTTTAGATTGAAACAGAGGCTTCTCCCCCTTGCCCTAAGAAAATAAAGCTGCAGAGCAGGGTGGGTACCAAGAAAGAAGAGCCTCTCTTCTTCCCATGACAGTGGAGCTTTCTCCTGATTTCTTCCTAGAGCTGGGCAGTTCTGGGTCTTCTAAATCTCACAGAGATGGAACCCCTGTGCAGGGTTGGGGATAATCTAGGAGGTCCCCTCGGTTCCATGCTCCTGCTGAAGTCTTATGTCAGCCCTGTGTTCTGCCTGCAGCTCCCTGACCCAGGATGAGGACAGACAGGTGGAACTGCCAGTGTAGAAAGGATTCTAAGGTAAGGTTCTGATTTTGATATCTCTCTATCCCTTAAAAAGAACTATCTCCAGGTACCCACCCCTGTTGTAGAAACCACCTAACTCCCTGGAGGCCCACACATTTCAGCTTCCTCTCCTCTGTCCCACTCCCAGGCCCATTCATTCATCATCAGGTCTAGCTAGGTCCCTCTCTTCCAGGCCTCAGGTCTCCCCTTGCTCCTGAATACCCTCCCCTGCAGAGACCAGTTACTGCAACCTCTGCGTTATGCTTCTATTCTTGCTGTTGCTACATCTGATCCCAAAGCAACCACATTCCTCCTCCTCTAATGAGACTTTTACAAGGTCTTTACCACCCTGGAGAATTTTCATTAGCCTCTGCATGGCTGCCAGCCCCCTTCAAATACAAGCATTTCCAGCTTGGTGCTGAGCCCTGACCTCCTCAGCATCCTCTTCTTGCCAAACTGTGCCTTATCTGGTCCTGCTGCCAAGCCAAGGTTATTGGTGCCTCCCTGATTTAGGATCATGGTGCCATAGAAATTTAGTCTTGGGAGAGCTGTCAAGAGGTCATTTGACCCAGTGTCCCAGCCTGAAAGAGCTACTCTGCATCCCCCACAGGGAGTCAGCCAGCTTCCTGCACACACATACTCCCAGTTCCAGGCAAGTTTTCTGCATGCCAATCTGCTCAACTACGCATAACACTGGGGTCACAACACACAACACTGGGGGAATTCCTTCCTTACGTGAGCAAAGCTGCCTTCCCTTCTCCCCTTCCCCGCCCAGTCCTCTCTCATCTTCTCCTGAGACCTGACATTTAAAGTCAGCTATTCATGTCCCCTTTTAGAATTCTCTGTGTTAAGTGTGGCCAAGCCCCTCAAACATTCCTTATATGATATGGTTTTCAGACCCCTCACCATCCTGGACACACTCGTTTGTCAATGTCCCTCTGAAAATGTGGCGCCCAGCCCTGGACACAGTACTCCAGATGTTGTCTGACCAGCTCAGAGTACAGTAGGACGGTTGCCTTCCTTGATCTGGACAGTACTCTTCTACTCATGCAGATTAAGATCACATTAGTTTTAACAGCTGCATCATATATTGTCATATGTTGAGCTTGTAGTCTATTAAAAACCCCACTTCTATTTCCCATGAGCCTCTGTCCAGCGGACATTCGCCATCCCATACCCTCATACTTGGATACTTAACTCTTTTAGCCAAAGTGTAGTTGATGCTCACCTTTGTTAAAACTCCTTGTTGTTTTTCTGCCCATGCCCTGAGCCTACTGAAAGTGTTCTAGCTCCTAATTTGGTCACTTTATAACTCCTGGTTGGGTCCCCTGCACACTGATGTGTGTCTTTTGTTGTCCTTGCCCACAGTATTGGTGGAGATGTGACCTGTATTCTTCCCCTCTATGCCTACCCACACCAGCCTATCCAGAAGCCTCCCCTTCCTGAAATATTCCACATCCCTCTGGTTGATCTTTTAATTCATACCCCTTCTGCTCTGTTGTATATGGCTAATGCTATATCAATCTGCACACATTTGGATGTTGTTTTATGTATTTTGAATCATATTTTATATGTATATGTAAATTTTGCACTACTAAGAAGATTGTAAGCCCCTAGAGGGCAGGAACTATCTTCTATTTTTTTTTTTCTGCACTTCATTTTCAATCCAGGATTCTAGTACAGACAGTGCCCCCTCCATCCTTGTCAAAAACGTAGTAAATGTTGGTCGCTGGTTTTAGGTCTGAATCACCAACTAACCCTGGCCAGATTTCTCTAACTGACCAGCCTTCTGACTGACCAATTAACCAGCCAACTAATCAACTCATCTTACCAGCTAGTTGGCTAACTCACTACTTGGCCAACTAGCTGGTAACTACTTAACTGACTAGTTCTTGACTGATGAGCTGATTGGCTAACTAGCTGGTAAAGTGCTTAGTTGATTTGCTGACTGACTGGATGGCAAACTAGCTGTGTGATCCGCTGAAATTTCCAGTCATACCCCTTGCTGCATGTAAGCAAACTGTGTAGGATGATGTGTCTAAGCCCCTTCCCCAGACAGAGGAAATCTCACAGATGCTCAGAACCAGGCAGATTATTTGGATTAAAGCAATCAGCAACCCATATCTAGAATCCTGGGGACCCACTCTGCAGTAGTGTGGGTGGAGATGGGTGAAATGAATTAGTTGGCTCATTGGAACAGCTGCAAGAAAGACACAGAGCTCCTCTGAACTGAATCAGAGAGTAAAGGTTGCTGGGGACTTTGGGACTCAATGCTGTGTCACCTTACCAAGGGCCACCAGTTTTCCTCCTCCCTGCCACCTGTATGACCCTGCCCTCGGCCCTGGTTTCTCTGTACCCAATTGTCCTTTCCATGCCTCCTAACTCTCAGACCTGCCCAAGTTCCTCACCTAAGGATTTCAAGATTTCACTCTTTCAGCTCAGATCTAAATTGATACCCATTCCAGGACCAAGGAGCCTATGGGAACTGAGTGCCTGTGTCCTGCTTGACCAATACTCTGACAGGAGATGAGTGGGACACACAGAAGTGGGGAGTAAGGGAAGAACATAGAGACTAAGCTGCAGAAAACTCAGGCTCTCGGCCCCAGGAAGCTGGGAGTTGGGTCAGAGGCCAGAGCATGCCCTCTGGGGCCTTCTTCCCCCATGGGCCCTGCCAGAGCCTGTGGCCTGGCTGTACCAGCATGGCTCATGTCCAGTTTATAGTTCCTTCTTGTTTCCTATCCAAAGCATGGGAATAGGCTGGGGGCCAAAGGCTGTAGGTCTCATCTTCCTTCCTTACCCATCACAGGCTTGACCAGTGGGGCTATGGACATTACTGGGGAGGCACCACACAGGGTCCAAAGTCAAATTGTTGGCTGGAGTCCAGGGGATTTCTGCTATGGAACAAAGAGTTCTGAGGATTCTGAGCAAGGGGACAAAGATAGGGGTGGGGTGGGGGAGAGGGCAGAGCCCTGGCTCCCATGGATGACAAGAGGCAAGTCTCTCATCCCATCTCAGAGGAGGTTAGGCTACTCAGGGTGAGCATGCCTGTTGACAGGGCAAGCCCTCCCTTTTCCTGGCATTGTCTCTACCCTCTGCCCCTCAAGCCTGAGCCCTTTCTATTTAGTTGCCTTTGCCTAAATGTATTCTGTGAAAACCCCCTCTAAGGAATGGTATGGAGGGGGCTCTGGAAAATTCTTTGCTACAGTTGGTAGAGATCACCTTAGGTCACTGGTCTAAGACTACTGAGATGGCCTTACCTGAGGAGTAGCCTAGTAGGGACATTCAAGAGCTTGTTCCCTGCTCCCATCTGCTTGAGCAATATGCCCTCTCTCCCTTGGCCTCGACCTCCCCCAGTCTTAGTCCCTCATTTTGTGGTCACTACTCCCCTAGGAGGAGAGGTAGGAGGTGAGGCCAGTCTGTCCAAAGGCTTGGACTGCTGCCAGGCAAAGCTGCCTGGTGTCTCTGTGGTGTCTGGGGTCGCCTAGAGGGACAGGGAAATGACCAGAGGAAGTCTTGCCTGAAGCCAGCCAACAACCCACAGGAATGCCACACCTCCCCCAACTATGTCCTTAGCAACCCTCCCCACACTCACCCTGCTGACCAGCCTTCTTCCCTTCTTTCCCCTACAGCTGGGCACAGAGGACTATCTCTTTATGGAAGGAGACATTATGGGAATGTCCGCCACTACCCTCTCCTGTCATCTTCCTGGGAATGTGGCCTGCCACTACCAGAGCTCCTGCCTACCGAGACTGGATGAAAGCAGCTTTGATGGGGTCTTTCCATCCTCATCCTTAGACTCTCATCTAAAGAGAGAGGGCTGGAGGATGCCCCCCACACACTGCCACTATTTATTGTGGGCCCTGGAGGCTCCCTGCATTGGAGGAAGGGCAGCTCGACAGCTCAGGACCCTTTCCCTTAGGGGCTGCTCCCTCCCCTCAAAACCAGAACCTGGCAAGGGACCCACTAGCCTGTATGGCCCATGGGAGACCAGGACAGATGAGAAGGAGCAGAAGAGCCCTGTGCCCAGAAGACCCAACTGGTGCCAAGGAATCCCAACATGGACAGGCAGGGACCTGTTTCCCAAGAAGAGAGCCTGACATTCAAAGGGTGGGACAGCATCTGCCCGATTTCCCATAAAGGCATAAAGGCACGCAGCCCAAAAGACGGGAGGAGGAGGCGGCCTTTGGCTGCTTGTGCCGACAGCTTAAAGGGGTCTACACCCTCAACTTGCCTAAGTGCCCTCTGCTGATAGCCAGGAAGGAGGGAGACCAGCCCTGCCCTCAGGACCTGTCTGACCTGGTTCATGATGCCAAGAGGAAGACTGAGCTCTAGCCTCATCTTTTCCTGCCCATAGCCCCTGCTAGAGTTCTTTTGCCCAGCAGAGGCACCCCTCATGAAGGAAGCCATTGCACTGTGAATACTGAACCTGCCTGCTGAACAGCCTGTCCCATCCATCCCTAAGCGACCATCCGTCCGAATGTTCTCCCACTTCCTTCAGCCTCTCCTCGGCTTCTTGCACTGAGCTGGCCTCACATGTTGACTGAGGGAGCCCCTGAGCCCCGACCTTCCCCTGCCTCAGCCTTTGATTGTCCAGGGTGAAGCTGTGGGAGAACTGCCTGGGCTGCCAGTCAGAGCTGGTCTTTAGGCTGTGTTCCTTGTCCAGGTTTCTGCAACTTGCACTTTGACATTCCCAGGAGGGAAGTGACTAGTGGAAGGGAGAGAGGAAGGGGAGGCAGAGACAAAGGCCACAGGCAGAGCCATGAATGAGAATGGGTCTTGAAGATATGTGTGTACCCCTAAGCTTGAAGTTGATCTCTATACTCCAGCCCCTCAGCCAGCCTCCTTCCGGTTGTCTAAAACCTGGAGCTGAGCAGATTGTCCTGTCATGAGCTCTGGGGACTGAGCTCCATGCTCCAGCCCCACATGCTTGGCTCCAGCCCCACCCTCTTTTAGCCTTTGTTCTCCAGATCTGACCCAGGTAGGGAAGGATACCCTCCCAGTCTCACCTACCTGTCCCTGTGTCATCTCTAGCCAAGCAAACCAGGTCTAGGGAAAGGTCAAAAAATGGGTTGTTTACTTCCAACTCACTCTGATGCCCTCTGTTTCTTGGGCTAGACTTGTCTGTGGTGACAGGGCTCTCACTTGCCCCTTGGTCTCTTTATGCTGCTGTGTCCCCCTTTCCTGCCTTCCCTGGCGACTGGGTCAATAATCTTTCAGGCCATGGATCTTGGAAGGGAGTGCTCTGTAGACTCCACCAGCCCTGTCCTGAGACAGCAGGGGAAGGACACTGGAGACTTTCTCGTGTGGGGCTTACTTAGCCTTCTAGTTACAGACTATTTCCACGCTAGAAAATACATATTTTAAAATAGAAGGAAAAACACAAATAAACAAAAAGGCATTCTCCTACTCCTCCACCCTAAACATATATTATTAAAGACAAGAGCAAATCCAACCCATTGCAAGAAGCTCTTTGTGGGTGCCTGGTTACATCGGAGCAGGGGGAGCCCCAAATCCACCTGTGGATCTGCGGAACCTCCCCTGTGTGCATAGGAACCCCTTCTCTCCTCTGAGAAAGCCCGGAGGGAGCACTGCCTCACAAACTGTGAGACTGCATTTTTTTATACTTGGAAGTGGTGAATTATTTTATATAAGGTCATTTAAATATCTATTTAAAAAATAGGAAGCTGCTTTTATATTTAATAATAAAAGAAGTGCACAAGCTGCCACGTGTGAGTCATGGGAAAAGTTTTTTGGGGGGTGTGGGCAGCAACAGTAGGTAGGAGGGAGCTGGCTCTGAGATTTTTTTTCAAGGTGCATGGAGAAAGTTTTCTCCGGGTTTCAGTCTTGTTTCTAAAGCCTTCTGTGCTACTGATGCCCAAAGGCATTCATCTGCATATCTGTTTAATAGGAAAAGGACAGAAAGCTGCCAAACCTCAGGCTTGGCGGCTACCCCCACCACACCACCACCTCAAGCCCAGCCCAGCCCAGCCTGGGAAAATGGCTGGTTGGGCTCTTTCCAAGGGCCCCGAGGGGTCTAAAAGGAGGAATCTATCTCTAGGACCATAGATCCCTTCTGTCCGGAGGAGAGA
This sequence comes from Mastomys coucha, assembly GCF_008632895.1. NCBI lineage: Eukaryota > Metazoa > Chordata > Mammalia > Rodentia > Muridae > Mastomys > Mastomys coucha. The sequence continues at coordinate 55,816,947 of NW_022196898.1, read as the reverse complement.
GAACTGGGAGGTCAAGAAGGGTGCTGAGGTATTTAGGTGCTGGTAGGCTGTAAAGTGGACAAGCCGAGGTAAGAAGGGAAGCTGCAGTTGCATGCAAGGCATTAGACTTGGTCTTCCTATTAGAAGGAGAGGGAAACTAAAGATCTGGACTTCCCTGGGGAGATCTGTCAGGCTGGACCAGAGCAGGGAAAGGTCCTGGTAGGGAGGCACAAACACCCACCTGCCCCTGGGAAAACTGAGATAACAGGGGCTTTCCTGGTTTGGGGCAATATAATGGACAAAGTTTTAGAAGAGAGGTGCCCAACCCTGGCAGAATTATCTGGGTTGTTTCCAAAATCCTGACATCTAAATCCTGCCCTACATCTAAACAATCACAATCTCAGGGTGAGGCTCAGGTACCAGGTGCCAGAATTGTCAAGACACCTCAGTGATTTAAGTGTGACCCTCTGGGCACGTACTGGGCCACCAGGGCCTGGCTGTTGTGCCACCTAAGTGACAGAGCTGGAATTCTACCCCAGGTGAGCTGTCTAATGTTGTGTAACTAGAGATTTCTGGCTGGTGGGCAAGGCTGATAGAATGCGGAGGGTAAGATACCCTTCATTAAGGACACTGCTGTTTCACAGGCAGAGTCAAGAACTCTAGCTTAGAGATCTAAGCAGCAGGGCCTAGCCAAACCTCTAAACCTCTATCCGGCCAGAAGCAGGAAAATGAATCAGAAGCGACTAGGAAGAAACCTGAGGTTAACCTCTTGCAGACTGCAGGCCTCAGCAAGAGGGTAGAGGGGACACTGGTGGGTGTCCCATGGCCCCTTATAAGTTAGTGACTATGCAGCCCTGGAGGAAAGTCCCTATTTCCCAGGGCAGGCCTCTCTGCTAGTGAAGCACATTTGTTCCTTGGGTTTCCTTTTTAGTTTCTTGAGGGTAGTGGGTGACCAGACTCCACTGTCCTGTATGCTGGAATTGCTGAGGGAGCAGAGGAGCTCATGCCAACTACTGTACATATAGTGGCTGGCTCTCTCCACCTCATCTGCCACAGACCACAGAAAATCCCACAGGCCGATCCCCATGGCTCTGTTTAGAGTCCAGACTCTCAGCACCATGACTGGTAGCTGGAGGTCTGAAGAGGTTACGAATAACAGCCACTGCAGTACACTGAGTTTCAGGACGAGAGTGCTACAAATAAAGAGTGGGCTCAGTGCCTTCTCAATGAAGAAACAACAAAGACAAAGGACCCTACAAAGCAAGGAAAAATGTCATAATGCAAAGTTGCCAGGGGGAGTGCAAGAAGAAACACCCTATGCTTTTGTCACCAAAATGCAAGCATATTCTCCAAAGAGAAGAAAAATCTGAAAACACAGCAAGGCCACCAGGAAGGAGACATGAAAACTAGGATCTGGGCATGGCGATGCACGCCTGTAATCCCAGTACTGAGGAAACTGAATCAGGAGGATCACAAGTTCAAGTCCAGTCTAGGCTACATTAGTGAGTTCAAAACATTGAAGAGAGAGGGGAAGAAAGAAAGATGGGAGAGAGGGAAGGATGAAGGGCAGGAGGGAGGGGAAAGATGAGAAGCCCACACCCCTCTTACATGGGAAGGCTGAGGTTGTAGGCCAGTGGTAAGTGTCTGCTTAGCATGCACAAGGTCCTAGGTTTGGTCTCCAGTACTGCAAAAAGAAAAAATTTAAGAGCCCCAATATATCCAAGAAACCTCCTCCTTCAGCTTTCTTTTTCTGTTCTGACTCTAACTCTGAAATCAAAGAACATCCCAGGGCAGCTATCAGTGATGCTGCTGCAAAGAGATGGGGAGATAATGGAAGAACTCTGCCTCTCCTGAACAGAAGGCTGCTAAGCTGAAGGGAGAAACACAGAGCACAATGCTGCAGACTGAGCTCAAGGAAAACCTGGTGTACAGGAAAAAACACCCTCACGCATCCTCGCCTGAAACAGCAAGAAGAGGGAAGAGAGATGCAGTGAAGGCGATATTGATAAACAAGTTGCTTTTATCAATCTTTCTTGCCTGAAAAATCACTTAATCCACCCATACACAACTTGCTCCTTTTATAGGAAAATAGAAATATAAAGAGAGCTAAGATTTGGTTAGGTTCAACCTGACAACCTGAGTTGGATCCCTGGGAACCAACGCCTGTAAGTTGTCATTGGACCTACACGTGTTCTCTCTCTTTCTCTCTCATTCTTTCTCACTCTCTCTCCCTCCCTCTCTCTCTCCCTCATAAACACAGACACACGCACATGCATACATACACATTCACACATGTAATTTAAAATTTTAAGTATATAAAAGAAAAAAATTTTAAAGGTATACATTTTTTAAGTCACTCCAGGAAACAGGGATAAATCAATCAAGTACCCAGCTAAGTCTCGAGTCATCAAGTACAAATGGGGGTAAGAAGATATAGGTGCTGTGCCAACTCATAATAAGGACCCTAAGCCGGACTTTTGGCAGACGAAGGTTGAGAAGGCTGTGAGAAGGGTTACATGACGTGAGGAAGTGGTTTATTCTCCCTTCTTTTCCAAGACTGCCAACAAGAAGGGCCAGAGAAGTTCTTACTAATTACCAGGTATGTGTGACACAGGCTTTAAAAATGCAATCCAATCCCCTACTACAGTCCTGCAAACCAAAGGCTAATATCCTCTTCCACCAATATAGAAACTAAGGCACAGAGAATCTGAACAACTCAGCCAACTCACCACAGTGGTTAAGTGCCAAAGCCTGCAGTTAACCCAGGCCTGGCAGTATTCAAATCCCACACTCTTGTGACAACACTGTACCCAAGCAGCCACTTCATGGGTGCATCTTGCACAGATGGACAGCTGGGAACAGCTGGTGGGGCTGGTGGTTGGAGGGCCTTAGTGTTGTCTTTGTGCTCCTCTCAGATGAACTGTGCAGTCTGGAAATGCCCAGAGGCACCTATGACAGACCCCTGCTCTCAGCACCTTACTGCTAATCCCAAATTCACCAGGAAAGGAGCCCTCCTAAGTGTGCCATTTTCCAGGAAAGATCCCTCGTAACCATTACTCCTGGCTTCCTTTGAGCTTTTGTGACCTTACCTACCGCAGCAGACACCTTGGACACCCCTGGCTAATTATCATCCCAGGAACTGATCATTCCAGCTTGAAGCAGTTTGGGCATCATTCTTGTTTGTTCTTAGCATGGATTAAGAGGCTAGAAGATGCCTTCAATTTGTCCATCCAGTTCTCCAGAGAAGGTTGCCCAGGCATGGACTTGTTCATCTGGAGCTCAACATGCTCTAGTAATTCTGAGGAAACAAGCCAAAAGCTACAGATTACAGGGCTTGGGGGTAGGAGAGGATCTTACTATGATATTTGGGGACCCTTAAAGGGCATCATTATCCAATACACTGGTGTCAAACCATGGGATTTCCTGAGATGAGTTCCACACCAACATGTAGGAAATCCTCTCTGAACTTTGCGCCTGAAGGCCTTTTAGCTCAAGTCCTGTGTTATGCTCAGAATATTTTACACAGCAGCAATAACAGCAAACCTTAGTTTCCTCCATTCCATTAGGTGTCTGCTTGGAGGGTTGCTGAGAAGTATATAAACTTATATAAAAGTATACACTTTTAGTGTATAAAAGTACTCTATGCCCTGACAATCTTCATTCCATTCCTGGAATATTCACATGGTAGAAGGAGAAAACCAACACAGCAGTTCTCTGTTCTCTGACCTCCATATTAACCCTCTTGGCACATGAATACCTAGGTGCACACACATAATAAATGTAAAAAATAAAAACATCTAGTTTTCAACAACAAAAAGATGCAAGGCATGTAAAAATATAATGAAGTATGCTACACCCAGGGGCAGAAGTAAACAGTTGAGCCTGTCCCCAGGGAAGTGTGGGCACGGCCTGACTCAACAAAACTTTAAACTAGCACTTCAAATATGTTCAAAGACTAAAGGAAAACATGTCTAAGTGACTTAGAAAAAATATGAGCCAAATAAAGAGTATCAATAAGGATGAGAATCTTTTTAAATGGTAGAAATAAATTATGGGATTGAAAAAAGCACAACAATTAAAATTAAAATTCTCCCCTAAAGTCTCAACAGCAGATGAACAGCTAGAAGAATCAGTGAAGGTAAGCCACTGAACTCTGAAAAGGGAAATAATAAATAGCAAAGAAAAAAATTGAACAAAGCCACGGAGACCAAAGGGCTCATGATGGGACTCAAAGGACAGGAGAGGAAGGGCAGAAAACAGTAGATTTTAAATATTTGAACACTTTCTTAATGTGAACAAAGATTTTAGTCTACACATATAAGCTCATCATACTCCAAGGAGGATAAACTCAAAGCAATACAGACCTAGAAACACCATAATAACTTTTGAAAGACAGACTCTTAATAAAGGAAAAGCTCTTTCAGTACCAAGATCCCCGGTTAGGTTAGCTGCTGATTTTCTTAACTCACAGAGGCTGGAAAATAGTGAGATGGCATAATTTGAATTCTGAGAGGAAAAGACTGTCAACCAACAACTCTATGCCCATCAAAATTATTCTTCAAACTGAAGAATTAAGATGATCGCAAAAATAGACTTTATTACTAAGTCAATCTTATTTTTAAGAAATACCAAGGGAGTTTTCCAGGAGCAAATGAAAGTACACTAAATATTAAATTAAAACCATGTGAAAAGATAAAGGAATCAGTAAGGATAAGGGCAAGGGAAATATAAAATGCATTATACAATTTTCTTATTTAACTTAAAAAAAAAATTCCCAATGCTTGCACTGCCACCAAAAGAGTATGGACAGGAATGGGTGGGTTGGGGGATCAGAAGCCGAGCTGTTTGTGAGCAAAGTTTTTGTATACTAGAAAACCATAGTGGGTATGGATTTGAACGGAAACTGGATTACTGTAAAGTGATAACAGTACCTGCCAGAAATCCTTCTATAGTCCAGCTTGAGCTCAGTTCTGGATATATGGGCTTCCTGAGAACCAACAGTAACCACTAGGTAAAGAACTCAAATACAAAATGAAAGAAATGGCAGAGTCACTCCAGAAATCCATAAAAGCTGAAGGCCAGCAGGCATGGTGGCGCACACCTTTAATCTCCACTCGGAAGGCAGAGGCAGGCAGATCTCTAGTTCAAATCAACCCTGGTCTACAAAGTAAGTTCCAGGATAGCAGGGCTACACAGAGAAACCCTATCTCGGGGCGGGGAGCGGGGGGGAGGGACTGAGGAGCCCCAACCACTAGGGGAGAGAGAGGTACATACCTTTGTTCCACCTTCTTCCATCTTCCACACATAACTTAAAATACCCAAGTTCCCCAGTTTCCCAGATAACATCGTGTTTCCTTCTGAATGCAACCCTGTGAGGCTTTATAACCATATGAGGACGTCTGGGCAGCAGGATGCCCAGATGGCTTAGTGGGTAAGAATGTGTGCCCTACAAGCTTGAGGACGTGGGTTCAGATCCCTAGCACCTGTGTACAAAGCTTGATGTGGTGTCTGTCTGCCTGAAACCCTGGCACTGTGGAAAGCAGAGACAGAACACCAGCGGGGTTTTGCTGGGCAGACAATCTCGCCAAAACAGCAGACTCCAGCTTCAGTGAGAAACGCTGTATTAAGGGAATAAGGCAAGAATGACAGAGAAGGACATTCAACACCCTCCTCTGACTTCACACACACACACACACACACACACACACACACACACACACACCCTAAAAAAGAAAAGGAGAAGTGAAGACTAGGGTTCAGAGGTTGAGTAACCCAGGGATGTTATTAACTGTGAGAGCTGAGGCTACACTGAGTTCTGTCCTACTCAGGATTCGTCCCCAGAGAGCAGGTCTGGCCCCAAGATGCTGACTTCCATGTTGATTCATCCTTTTTCTAACTGTCAGTTACAGAAAGTATCACACCTAGAGCAAAGAAAAGAGAGAGCAGAATAAACCTTCATGCACCTATTACTTAGCTTCCATTTGTGTCCAGAGTGACAGAGCCCATTCCTATGATAAGCTCCTATGTCTCACCAGTTATATTTTTGAATCAGATTCTAAATACCACCATCAAATGAAACTTTTTGGTAACTATCTTTAAAATATATTCATTTTTAAAAGCATATCCACAATGCTCTTATCATGTTTAAAGAGATTAACAATACATTAATGTAGTAATCAAATTTCTAAGTATTTCACTTTCTGGAAAACATTGTTTTTAGAGTTTAAGTGTGAACCCAAATATCATTCATATGTTACAACTGGCTGGAGCCTCTTAAACTGCTTTTCATTCAAAAGTTTTATCTATTTCTTTGTCCCTGGTAGGTTATTTGCAAAACAAAAGCAAAACAAAAATATAATGTATTTGTTTTGTACAGTCTCCAAGAGTCTGAGCTCCCAGATGTCTCTGGCATGTTTTTCAGCTCCCCGTAGTTCCTATCACACTACTTGGGAGTTAGACTTAGGTACTCAAGCAGAGTCAATATTCATTTTTCTTACAAGAATATTTCGTAGATGTTGTTTGTCTTCTGGTCTGTAGTATATAGGACTGGGTGTCTACTTTCCCCCCAACAATATTTAAATCTTTCCAGCTTACTTTCTGATGCCAGAAAACAGTTATAGAAGGCTGGTTCATCATTACACTGGAATTTTATGCAGTCATCACCGATAAGAGTTGTCAAAGAATACTGTGTGACATGAGGGAAGAAATGCTTACAATGTTAAAGACAGTGGGAACTGACAAAGCATAAGGGGCGAGTGAGATGGCTCAATTGTCAAAAGCACTTTTCTGCAACTGGTAACAGGAGGTTGATCCCACGGACTCCCACAGAAATGGAAGGAGAGCGCTAACTCTACAAACTTGCCTGGAACCTGAACATGCATACCCCATACATACACATCACATACACACATGCACTAATAAAAATACGTAAGTGTAACTGTGTTTGTTTCATAGAAGTTAAGCTTAATGGTTCAGACCTGTAATCCCAGTGCTTACGAAGCTCAGAGCAGGAAGGACAATCTAGTGAGTTCCAGTTTAAGCAGAGCCAGAGAGTAAGACCCCATCTTGGAAAAAAAGTACATATAGAAAAAAGGGGGGTGGAGAGATGGCTCAGCGGGTAAGAGCACTGACTGCTCTTCCAAAGGTCCTGAGTTCAAATCCCAGCAACCACAAGGTGGCTCGCAACCATCGTTAGTGGGATCTGATGCCCTCTTCTAGTGAGTCTGAAGACAGCTACAGTGTACTTAGATATAATAATAAATAAATCTTAAAAACAATGATTTAAAAAAAAGAAAAAGAAGCAGAATGAACTATAAATTACAAAGAAAAAGAATTGTGTTAGTAGAGACAATTACCAAGATTTATAAGTGCAAGAGATTTTTTTCTTTATTATTTCCATGTTTTCCAACTAGCAATAATACATTTACTTTCATAATCAACACAAATATTTTGTAAAACTTCTATTTCTGTGAGTGAAGTTGTGAGTTTTCTGAAGTCATCTTCCAGGGCCACAGAATTCAACCTTGAGGTACGATTTCATCATAGTAAGCTGTGTGACCATAGAACAAATTGCTAGTCAGTTTATGGTTGATTCCTCCGAATGGTCATTTTGGTCACAAGGACCTAGCAGAAGTGGAGCTAACTCAACAGAAAAGCCAGAAGAGGACTAGAGCATTGGCTCAGTAGCTAACGTGCTTGCCTCGCAAGTGTGAGGACTAGAGTTTGCATCACTAGAACTCACAGAATTGCTAGATCAGTATAGAGGCCCACCTGTGATCCCAGTTTGGAAGGTAGAGACAGGAGAACCTCAGGATAAACTTCAGAGTCATAGTAGCCTTATTGTTGAGTTCTGGGTTCAAAAAGAAATCCTTCCACTGAGCTATAGCCTAGAAAAAGAAAATCTTAACTCCACCATTCAGAAGTAACCAATGTCAACTACTGTATTTCCTTACTGTATTATAGTGTACCAGTGTTTTTACATATACATATACATATACATCATAGACATATATATAGTTAATACCACAATATATATGTATATGTATATATATACCATTTACTTAATGTTATAATTATGAACACTTTTGGAAATCTTCAGTTTCTTATAGCTGTATGTCTCTCTGTTTTTATCTGCCTATGCTTTTCTAAGCTAATAAGCTAATCCATGATCACATGATGGGCTTCTATGTAGGAGGCTATCACAGAGGAGCATTCAATGGACATGTGACCAGGACTGATTCTATCCATTAGTGTGAAACGGACACAGGCAAAGTTTTCAGGAAAAAAAAATGTATATTTCAGGAGTGGGAGAGAGATAATGGCTGACTTTGGGCTATAAAATCTGACCAAATTGGCGGGGGTGGGTGGGGAGGTCTGGAAAGATGGCTCAGCAGTTAAGAGCACTGATTGCTCTTCCAAAAGTCCTGAGTTCAATTCCCAGCAACCACATGGTGGTTCATAACCATCTATAATAGGATCTGATGCCCTCTTCTGGAGTGTCTGAAGACAGTTACAGTGTGCTTATATATAATAAATAAATAAATCTTTCTCTAAAATATCTGACCAAAAGGACTTTGGATGAGCCATTTAACCCCACTGCACCTCACTTTCCTCCAGGAAGGATGATGCCATGCAAGTAGTTGCTGTTTATATTACCAGAAAACACAAAAATATTTCAAAACTGTTGCTTAGTTATCCAAATATTTGCATTTCTACTACAATTTAATGTGAGAATGGAAGACAAAATATTTGAAATTTGAACTTTCTTGGAAATACAGAATAAAAGATCACCACTCTCATAGAGAAGGGTACAGAAGAGGAAGGAGGGATGGTGAAAGACAGAAAGGAGGACAGAAGGAAGCAGAGGAGAAGGAGGAGAGAGAGGAGAAGGCAGAGGAGGAAGAAGAGGCAGAGGTTGATCTTTCAGGCAGAATACATAAAGGAAATGAGAACACGTAGAGGAGAGAGGATTGTGGGCTTTACAATTTCCTTAAAAAATCAAAACCTTTAATTTCCAAGTTGAAACAGCACGGTGCACGAATGTGATCCCCCAGCACTCCTAGCCTGCACTGTGCACAGGGCTGCCCAGCACTCCTAGCCTACACTGTGCACAGGGCTGCCCAGCACTCCTAGCCTGCACTGTGCACAGGGCTGCCCAGCACTCCTAGCCTGCACTGTGCACAGGGCTGCCCAGCACTGAGCACACGTGGCGAAAGAACGCATTCAGGAACCTCTCGTGCCCTTGGAGAAGGAGATGACAAGATTCAGAACAATTATTTCCCTCCTTATTATTAATAATTTTTAACCAGGAACTAAAATCTGAACAGAGCCTTCTGTTCCAGTAAAAACATTCTCCAGTAACTTCTCAACATAATGTAACACAATCTGGCAATATTAGCAGAGGTCAAATAGAACAAAGTTTAAATATTATTTGACCTTTGGACTTAAAATGATAGCCTTGTCTCCCCAACAACTATTCTCTTCGTCTTTCCCGTGGCCTGGCAATGAACAATTTTCTCATTAAAACAACAACAACAAAACAAAAACAAAAACAAAACCTATTTTCTTAAGGACAGCGTGATGTTTTAAACAGAACAAGGCAGGATGGCAGCTGGAGTTCCACTATTAATTCCAGCCTGGTGTTGAAAGAGATTGCTGACTGCAGTCATGCAACCAGGTTGGCCTCACAGATTGCCATAAGCAGCCAGGCATCAGTTTTGTGGGGAGACAGTAGAAACTGGGAAGTCAAGGAAAATTTGAGAGTTAAGAGTGAAAATGGCAGTCTTTACACAACTTCATACCAGGAGATGTTGCCCCTTGTCTCCTGGGGCTCAGGGTCACCTAGGGAAGTGGCAGGCTGTGACAGTGGGCCCTGCCTCCATCCAGCCACACTCACACTCTATGATGACCCTCTTCCACTTGCTCATGTCTCCCATGGCCTGCTTAACCATGACTCCAGGAAGTGCTCCTGATGCCCTTGGCTGAAGCTGGCATCATCTGTCACTTCTATTACTCCCCAGGAACCCTAAGCCATTTGTCTCTTTCTCATGTGCCTCGAAGCTATTAAGATGCAACTCTTATTTTTCTCATACCTAATTTCTATAACATCTTTTACTTCTATAATGCTTTATAGTTACAAAACAATTCTCCAGGTATTTTACCACTCAGTCATCATAACATCCTGTGCACCACCTCTTTTTATGATTGACATAGAGGGACTTGAACCCAGAGAGTTTAACTGGTTCAGTATGATGATAAGCCAGGAGTTTTATGACAGGTCTCCCTTCTGGACACTCAGCTCCTTGAAGCTCCTTTGTTGTCTTCAAATCCAAGTAAACCTAATGCAGGACCTAATTTAGAACAGATGTGCAAAGATGTTGGCTCAATCAACAAGCATGCATGAACTTGCATAGTTCCTTAGCTCCCCTGCTGCAGACAGCCTCCTTTATTGAAAGAGTTAGTAGCATCACTCTCTGAATTCCCTTCTGACACCTGCCTTCAGTGCATGACATCTCCCTACAGTGTGCTTGCTGGAGCACCCATTCCATTCTATGCCCTTACTTCACTATGGCTGCTGTAACAGAGAAGCACAGAACTCTTGGCTTAACACTACTGTAGTTAGTTCTACAGAAGTCTCACTGGGATAAATCAAGGTGTCACAGGAACAGTTACCCTAGGAAGCCTGGGGGAAGAATCTGTTCCCTCTCTATTCTCATTTCTAGAAGCCTACAGAATTTTGTTGTTGTTGTGGGACCTCTTCCCCATCTTCAGTGTGCACCACTTCAATTGCCGTGTCTTTAATCACATCATTTTCTCTCTCTGATTAAATCTCCCACTTATAAAGTCTCTTGAGATGGTATTTAGTGCCCACTGAGTTTGAGAGCATGCCCAGGGTGCAGGGACTAGGATCCATAATTTTTTTTATGGCATTCAGTCTACCACAGTGATCACTGTACATGGAATTTCCCCTTTGTATGTGTATATGTCTGTCTCTCCAGCATGCTGTGGGCAACATGAGGGCAGAGCTGTACCCTAACTAGCTCTGTATCCCAATCTCTTATCATGACTCTTCAATGCACAGATGTTTACCAAATTGTTATTTCATAAGAAGCCCCATGTGGCACTCAGCAGGTAAAAGTGATTGTCACATAGGCCTGAGAACCTAGGAATGGTCCCAGGAACTTATATAAAGGTGGAAGGAGAGAATCAACTCCACAAAGTTGTCTTCTGACCTCTATACATGAGTCATGGCACACACACACCCCACGCGTGTCACTCTCTCTCTCTCTCTCTCTTACACACACACACACACACACACACACACACACACACACACACACACTAATCCAAAGGGATCCATTGCCCTCTTCCAGCTTCGTCAGGCACTAGGCACACACAGAATATGCATACATACATGCGGTTAAAACATTCATACACACAAAATAAGAACAAATATTTTAGAATTATATGTGTAAACAACCTTATACCCATGGACTACTATTGTATATGCACTGAGGATTCTAACATTCCACGAGGCACAACATTCCAAATAAATCTGAATCTGAATTCCAAAAGAGATCTTAAAATAAATGTCAGTCTTTACTGAAATTCTCTTGGGAACACGTAGGGGAGGTTGCAGAGAACATTATGCAGCAGAGCTTCCTAAAAGTGCCCAGGAGACACTTCTCACTCCCCTTCAGGCCCCTTCACTCAGTCTCTGTATTTGCTAGCCCATCCACCCAGACAGCCAAGTCTCTAGCTGTTCCCAGGAAAAATGCAAGCACATCAGGGTTTAATTTTGACACCAGCCACCCTCAGCCAACAGACAAGCCTGGGAAGGGGAGGAAAAGCACTAGCCACTTCCTAAATTCTCGAATGTGTTTCTGAGCATACCTCCCACACAGGGGGTCCATGAGGCCCATAGGCCAATCCCAGTGCTCTCATGACTCTAGTTAAGAACAGCCCTGCTTCACTAGAACCAATTCATAGAGGAAGTGCCGTTGTCAGATGTCTGACAAAGGGAGACATTGGACAGGCCACCCATGTGATATTTGCTCATGATGCACCCCAGCATCTCCAGAATGAATGTCTTAAAGGCCCTCCTTTTCCCTTCTCCCAAGTTTAGAGTTTTCTCACCTATTTCAGTAATGTTCAGCTATGAATTCCCAACAGATATGATCCAACCTGTTCCGAATCTCCAAGATGTGCTCCTGGGCACTCTGCTAGGTGTGCAATAATAACAAGTAATGTATCAATATAACAACCAGTTAATGCAAGTTCCAGGCATCTGACCTTTTCAGAAACATAATAAAATAGCTAACAATGTTAACCCTGTTGGCTCAACAACTGGTGTTCCTGGAAGGAAACTGAGTTACAGCAAGACTGACTTGCTTGAGGTTATATAGCTGATAATTTGGTAAAGTAAGAATTCAAATCCAGGTACTCAGGCACCCAAATTGTCCTCCCATGGACCTGGAGTATGAGTGTGTGTGTGTGGGGGG
>NW_022196898.1:55760323-55804458 GCF_008632895.1 Mastomys coucha | reverse complement strand
GGGGGGGTTAAATGATAATGACCCATATAGGCCCATATACATGAATGCTTGATTCCCAGTTGGTGGAACCGTTTGGGGAAGATTAGAAGGTACTGCCTTGTTGAAGGAGGTGTGTCACTGGAAGTAGGCTTTGATGTTTAAAAGGCATACACTATTTCCAGTTAGCTCTCTCTGCATACCTGCAGATAAGGATGTAAACTCTCAGTTACTACTCCAGTACCATGCCTGCCTACCTGTTACCATGCTTCCCAGCATATGGTCATAGACTCAGTCCTTGAAACTGTAAGCCCCAACAAACTCTTCTATAAGTTGTCTTGGTCACAGTATCTAAAACTAAGCACAACAATAGAAAAAGTAACTAAGACAGTGGGACAAATAAATCACAGTTGCTCTTCAACTCAGCATGTTCTCACTAGCATCTTCACACATCCTATCACCTATGCAGAGTGCTCTAGGACTACACCAGGGTCCCTCAGCACTGGACCATATTCTGGTCTCTGTCCATCTCCAGTGCCTATTACTTCTGTTACTCTCAGGGCACTTAGCCAGCTGAAATACTCTATGGTCTTCTCAGTTGACACCAGTCTCTGATGAGGCTGGGCACAGTCTCTGATGTTTCAGTACTGTCTCCATAGGCATTTCCCTTGCCTTCTCTTTCCTGGAAGACAAGGGAACCCATCAGTCAGGGCTAGCTACATCTTCGAGGACAAATTAAAATTTCAAATTCAAAAGCTTAAAGCTCCCCCCAAGTGTTTTCTTAGACCTTTTAGTATAGAGAAAGGTTACAAGCCAACATAAGGTAATGATTTTATCTTGAAAAATAAGTTCTGGACAGTGTATTCTCCCAAATATTAATATCCTTATTGCAAGGGTGACTGACCTCTTTTGGCTCTGTTACAGGGAGATGACATTTCAGCCCAACATCTCATACAAAAGCTCTACTATGTTGGTGTTCACATTCCCTCAAGTTAAAAGTGTCTTTTTGAATGACCCAACATATTTTTTTAAATTAATTTTCCTTAAAAAATCCTTTACTACTTGAAATTTGCATCATTTCCAATTCTTCACTGTTTTGCATGGCATAAATAGACTGATTCCTTGTTGGGTTAATTTTTAGCTTATTTACTTCTTTATAGATAAGTTCCTTAAAATTAGAAAAGTCCAGAAGACAGAACATTCTTATGGCTTTTTGTTTAGAAGTTTCAACAACCTCCATGGAAAGGTTTATTGTTCTTATTTTGCTTTCTATTGGCTCTACAATCACCATTTTTTGCTTTCCCCCCATTTATTTATTTACTTGAATGTACAGGTTGGGGGTCCATGTGTAGACGTCAGAGGACAACATTCAGGAGTCAGTTCTTTCCTTCCACCGTGTGGGTCTCAGAGAAGAAATTCAGGCTGTCAGGCTTGGTAGCAGGAGTCCTCACTTGCTAAGCCACATTGCTAGCTTCTCAACAGTGTTTTAATATGAATTAGTTTCAAGCTGTACATACTTTTTCATGCAACTACTGGCATTCTCTTTTATTTGAGAGTAAACTATTTGCCTCTTTTGGCAACCTACGGACAGGATCCAGACACAAGCTGCTCATACATAGCAGACTTTTCCTATGTTGGAATAACCTTCTATCATGTATATATTTCATGTAAGTTGTATTTCTTTAGTTTTTGTTTATTACATCACCTGTAAATGCCACAGTAACATACATATATTTTGTTTTAAATATTCTTTATACTTTATACATTCTTCATAAATATACACTTCATTTTTAATATTGTTCATTTTTAAAATATTGTGAATCCTTCAAATACGAGTCATTCATGTGACATTTTTCCAGTTTTAAAAATTGTGGCATATTAAAAGCTGTGCTTGCATGTTTTACTTTGATCCACCTTTTGATTTGTATTATTAATCATGATATGATGCATTGGTCTAAGGCAGAAGTTCCCAACCTGTGGGTCACAACCCCTTTGGGGGGGTTAACCCCTTTGGGGGGCTTATATATCAGATATCTTGCATATCACATATTTACATTATGAATCATAACCACAGCAAAATCACAGTTATGAAGTAGCAATGAAATAATTTTATGGCTGGGGGTCACCACAACATGAGGAACTTTAAAGGGTCCCAGCATGAGGAAGGTTGAGAACTAGTGCTCTACGGTATAAACTTCTTTTCTGTTATACTATTGTTCACACAATTAGCAAGCTGGGAAATCTCTCTACAATATAAATCTGTAAGTTTAGAAAGTAGGAGAGCTGTGCTAGTAGTGGTTTTGGCCTATTTCATTTGATTGCTAGTCAATAAGTATATGTCAAACCCCTCAAGGTAGGATAAGCTATAATCAACAACAACAAAAATACAGCCTCATAAAAATAATATCATGCTGGCAGGAGAGAAACAAGTTTAAAAATAGGTGATAAGTGGGTAAGTAAACAGCAAGTAAGATGGAGAAGGATCAGAGCTGGCAAAGCAGAGGAGAGTAGAACTTTCTTATGGAAGCTCAGAAGGACTTTGCTAAGGTGACATCTACACAAGACCTGAAGAGGCAGTGAGCATACAAACATCTGGGAGAAAGAAGTACCCAGAGGAAACAAGCACCGAGGAGTGTGAGGTTCTAAGATCAGGAAGGTGGAGGCTACCATAGAGTGAGTAAGAGAAGAGTGGTCATCCAACAGAAAAGCGAGGTGTTTACCAGAGATGGGTAGAAGACTTTGGATGGCTTTGCACAAAAGACAGGTGGTATCTGGCTTAAGAGCTTACCAGGGTCACTCTGGCTCTAGTGAAGCAAAAGCCATAGGAGAGCAAGGCCAGAGGCAGGGGACCTGTTAGAGGATTGTGGTGTGCACAAGATGCTATGATAGCTTAGGCTACGGTGGTGAGAGGGTAGATTCTGCATCTATAGCTCTTAGAGCAAAAAGGCAAAGAAGGAAGGTCAAAGATGGTGCCTTAAGTTTTGGCCAGGTCATTTATTAGAAAGGTGGTTGTACTGGCCAGCTTTTTATCAGTATAAGGAAACACCTCAGGCAGTTTAACTTTATACAGTAGTTTATTTAGCTCACAGTTTGGAGGTTCAAGGACATAGCCACCTCCATCAACTCAGTTCTGGTGATGGTTGCATACCATGGATGTTAGGAGCAAGAACATGTGACCAAATGATGTGGCAAACAGGAAGCCAGAGAGCTACTTCCAGCAAGACTCAGGCTTTCGTGCAAATGCCTTCTTTGCAAATTGCCAACCTTTACCCTTTCCCAAGGATACAATGATGTAGGTCCCACCACATCAACTCAACACTACCACAGTAAGGGCATACAAAGTCACCAACACAAAGGGCTTTACTAAGAGAAGGTAAACCATGGCAGTTTGCTGCAGAGCAGTTTTACTGAGATGGAGCTGTCAGTAGGAAGAGCAGAATTTAGTGTTGGCTCTCTTAAGCTTAGAAGGTTATTCTAAATACATCTACCAAACAATCCCACACCAAAGGTCCACAGAACATTGCAGAAGAGAGAGCAAAAAGAATGTAAGAGACAGAGGGTCTTTGAGTTCTCTATGAGATTGTGTCTCCTAGTAATATTATAAGCTATACCTATAAAGCTTCACCAACATGTCTGCCCAAACATGAACTGGGCAAGGATGACACCAATGGCCATGCCTAAGTGGATGGAGGAAAGCCTATGAAGCTTCAGTCCTACCCAAAGAACCATAGGAACTATAGGAGGAAAGTGGGAGTGGGAGAGGGGTCTTCCCCAGGGAAGAGCACACCAATTGGTTATCCAATACCAAATGGTCAACCCTGAAAACATGCATACAAGTACATTATACAGAGTAAACAGGTTATATCTAGGAATATATATATGTATATATATATATATATATGAGTATATGTATATATATATTCATTCAATTAGTGAATAAAAACAGGCAATGAATTTGGAGGAGTATGAGGAGGGGTGTATGAGAGGGTTTGGAGATAGGAGAAGGAAGTGGGGAATGTAATTATATTATAACCTCAAAATATCCTACGTAGACATGTTAACTGGTTTTCCTCCAGTTTAGAAACTGGATATTTTGATAAGTGTGGGTTTGTCAGTCTTAATGTATTTTAAATCCTGTAGCAGAGTCCTACTTTTCCTGTTCTCTAAGATTGGTACCCATTATTCAACTCCTATTCAATCTAGTAACTTTGAAACTCTCACATTCACTGAGTGTGGCTTTTCCAACAATGGTCTGGTATAGCTCTTCACCCCCTCACAGCTTCCTTACACTGCTATGGTTTAATTATTTTCTTAGAGTAAATCTTAAGTCTCAAGGAAAATTCTCAAGTAACTTTATTTTTGTTCATGGTTATGAATGGAATTTCCCTTTTATGCTTTTATTAATAAGCAGCTATTTTTCACTGACAGAAACACAATGGTTCTGTGTGGGTTTCCTTTGGCTTGGGTCTTTGCTGAACTCATTCATTATTTATAGCAGTTTAGAGGATGCTTTTCTTGGAACATTTAGACCTATCATCATGTCCAGTGGATTACTACTTTTTACCCATATATTTTATGTCTTTCCCAAATAGTTATTACCACCATTTCTAATGCCACACAGAGAAGAGCAGCCATGAGATTCTGCTAGGCTTTCGAGGGGTGAACTTCCCTGGCTCTCGGGAAGTGTGAAGCAGTGCCTCAGACAAAGTATGTGGTTCTTCCCTCCACATAACTGTGAAGCTCCAGTGAGCGGAGACAATTACACTTACCTGACTTTAAAAATGACTAAAATGGTTGTTCATTTAAAAGATTTTTGTCTTTCTCATGTGTGATTTAATTTCCCCCATTTTCTCTCTTTTGAAAATGAACATTTGCTAGTTAATGAAATGACAAGGAACTCAAATGTAGTTCTATTTTTCTTTTTATCTTTTCAATTGTTTACCAGACTTTTGCATGCCTTTATTATTATATCAGTTGGCATCTAAAACTTGAGAATTGATCATCATTCTTTGCCTAATGTATGTTTTCATGATTCACGTTCCTGATGGTAAAATCTTTTGTATTTGATTTTGTGTTTTTATATTCTCATTAGAAAACTTGGGACATTCTTATCAAACTAAGTCTGGCTTTAATAATTTGTAGGTAACTTAATAATCTTGTAGGTGATAGGCAACTACATTTCTTTTTAAAGACTTTAGTTGACTGTGTTCTCTGAGGAAAGCTTATCTTCTTGTCAGGTAATATAAGTGATGTGTGGACCCAGTCCTTCAGTTCTCCCTAAGATCCCCTCCTCTGGGTCATTCTTGGCCCTTTATTTTCTCTGTCTGGTCTCAGAGAGGAGAAACATCAGACTTTGTGTTTATATTTCAGTGTTATGGAATTCTTTTTGAGAGTGTAGAATCTAGATGCTAGATGGAATTTGACAGATATTTGAATTGCAGGCGTATTTCTTGACCAAGGTGTCATTGATATGGAGCAATGAATCCAAGTGGTAGACACCATAGTCATTTACAAACTTTGAAAGGATCAGGAAGGTTAAGTGTCTTGTCAATGTTCTATATTTTTGGAAATGGCTGAACTGTCATTAAAACTTTACTTTTATGTTGCCAGTGGCTTCTCTTTGATTCAGTAACCTTGCCTTTCAGCAATTCTTCTGGATGCCTTTCTCCTCAGATGCATCTGAAATAGCAACTATGAGGAAGAAATTCCTGAGCCCCACTTTAGACTTACTAAGTCAGAATCTGACTGAATGTGTTAATGTAATGCATACCTTTCAGCCTTGCACTCAGAAGGCAAGAACTGTCACAAGTTCAAGGCCAGTCAGGGACTGTGCTGGCTAGTTTTATAGGATTAGGCTGTAGGTAAGCCTATAGTATATTTTCTTAACTAGTGATTGATGGGGGAGAGCCCAGCCCATAATGAGGGTGGTGCTATCCCTGGGCTGGTGGTCCTGGGATTATAAGAAAGCAGACTGACCAAACCATGAGGAGCAAGCCAGCTAGCAGCACTGCCCCATGAACTCTGCCTGAGCTCCTGAGTCTAGTTTTCTGCCCTGTTTGAGTTCCTGTTCTAACTTCCCTCAATGATGGACAATTACCTGGAAGTATAAGCAGAATGAACCATTTCTCCCCAAAGTGTTGTAGATGGGCCTGGTGCTGTTTGTATGTTGATGCTAATTCCACTCTCCTGGGAGGGGTTGTGGACAATGAGTGAGTCACACTCAGGTGACTAAGAAGTCACCTGAACCAATCCCCTAATGAATAAAGGAGCCAATCACTGATTGAGAAGCCAGAACTTCTGGGTTAGAGAAAGGAAGAGAGGAAGCAGAGAGAGAGGGGTGGGGGAAGATAGGGAAGGAGAGAGAGAGAGAAAAAGAGAGAGAGAGGGAGAAAGAGAGAGAGAGAGAGAGAGAGAGAGAGAGAGAGAGAGAGAGAGAGGGAGAGAAAGAGAGAGACAGAGAGACAGAGAGACAGAGGGAAGAAGAGAGAAAGAGAGAGAGAGGGGCAGGGAGGGAGGGAGTGGGAGATGGAGAGAGAGGGAGAGAAAGAGAGAGAGGGGGAGAGGGTCCTTTTGGACAGGAATGGCGTGAGGACAAGGTGTAGCTACAAGTGTCTCCCAATTTCATTGGCAGATTCATCAGGATTTGCCACTGGAGGATTAGATTAGCCTTTAATAAGGCTTACAAGGTTAGGATTGTAGTTGCTGCACCCAGCGAGTTACTGTCATTTCTGAACTAATTTGTGTTGTGTTTTCCTTCATGTGGCAACTCATCTGGGTTCAAGAGAGAAAGGTAAGGTGGCAAGGCATGGGTTCTCCTGAGGTGCACCACAAAGGCTGTGGGAGATCTAAAGCACATACACCAGTGGGAACCTAGCGAGCTGGGTGGAGAGATTGTGAAGTTCTGAGTCGGAATCTCCACGAGACAAAACCAGGTTGACTACTGCCTGCCAGTGCATGGCCAGCCAGGCCTCCAGGGCAAAGGCACAAGCCTGGGAACAGGCCAGTTCGTTTTTTAATATTTCCTTCAACACCAAAATGCTTTTGGTCATGGTGTTTCATCACATTGATAGTAACCTTAAATAAAAGAGACTCATAATAAGACTCTGCAAAGAAAAAGAAAAACCAAAAAGGAAGGAAGGAGGGAAGGAAGGAAAAGAATAGAAAAAAAGAAAAAATAAAGTATGAGGACAAGTCCCAGGGACCTTCACTATTAGTAGGCTCCAAGCAATCCTGATCTGAACTTAAAAACGCCTGTGTAGGTCTGACACAGACTTCCTGTCAGATACACCAAGGCTGACCGTGGGTGTACCATCTCTTAGTTTCCTAGAGTACAGGCAGAATCGGTGACTTCTGTCTACAATAGAAAATAGCAATGATAGGCATGTGATTAACATTCTGTGTTGTTAATAGTCTTCTCAAGCAAATGATGCCCTTTTCTGGCTTCTGCAGATACCTGCATCCACATATTCACATGTACAAACCCATACATTCACACACACACACACACACACATACACACACAATTTAAAATGCAATAAAACATTTTTTTAAGTTCAATTTAGCTACACTGCAAGTTCAAGGCCAGGTTGAGATTCATGAGATCCTGACTCAAAAGGATTTTTAAAAAGAAGAATGTAATTGCAGGACACCTTATCACCTTGCAGAGCCCTAAACATAGCACTCAGCAGAGAGCCCTGCCTGGACCTCTGGCCCAAAGATAAGGTGAAGTGATAAATGTATGGTATCTCAAGTGGCTACATTTTTTGTAATTTGATGCATAATAACAGAAATTTCAAATATTTCCTCATACACTTTGGATCTAGAGTGTTCTGAAAAGACCAATGTAGTAAAGGCTTGGGACTCCTCATGATGCTACTAGAAGGCAGTGAAGAAATGTAAAAGGTAGGGCCTAGTGGGAGGCCCCTGAGGAAGCCTGGAGGCGACCATCACTTCTTCTGATTCTTGTTCTTCGCACCACTCTGAAGTGAGCAGCTTGCACCACATCCTACTACCAAAGGTTCTGCTTTGCCACGGGGCCCAAAACAAGCAACATGGCTTGAAACTGCTAAAATTGGGGACCAAAGAACACCTTTTCTGCCTGACTTGATTAACTCGGGTGTTTTGTTACAGTAGTTGATGGAAAGTAGCACACCTTCCTACACAAAATTCCAGTGACCAACTGTTTTACAGACTTGAAGGGAAAAATCATTTATTTATCTGTTTTCTCGTTTAAATGTATCCTTCAAAGTAGTGAGTACATCACCACATACTCATACTCATTATAACACTTAAAAAAAAAATAGAACCGGAGCTGGGAAGATAGCTCAATGATTAAGAACACTGACTACTCTTCCAGAGGTTCTGAGTTCAATTCTCTCCAACCACGTGGTGGCTCTCAACCATCTGTAATGGAATCTGATGCCCTCTTCTGGTGTGTATGAAGATAACAATGTACTGATATACATAAAATAAATATTATTAAAACAAAAACAAAAGAACCAAGAATAGGCCAGGTGGTAGTGGCATACACCTGTAGTCCCAGTATTTGAGAGGCAGAGGCAGGCAGATTTCTGAGTTCAAGGGCAGCCTGGTCTATAGAGTGAGTTCCAGGACAACCAGGGCTACACAGAGAAACCCTGTCTCAAAAAAAAAAAAAAAAAAAAAAAAAAAAAAGAACCAAGAATGATGGTGTGACCGATTGTTCTGGAAAACTGGCATTTCTTTCAAAACTAGTATTCACCCAACATACAATCTAACAATTGCACTCCTAAGTATTTAGTATCCCCCTTCAAAAAAAAGAGATTTAAAATGTATTTCCACTTAAAGTTCTATATAAATGTTTCTAACAGCTTTATTTTCAGAGTCCACATCTGTAAACAACCCAAATGTTCCTCAAAGTTGGCTAGGTAAATATGTAGTACATTGATAGAAAAGAACAGAGCTGAACATATAAAAACACAAATAAATCTTGAAATCACATACCAAATGTAGAAGTCAGATATAAAACAGTACTCATTGCATTATCCCATTTAAATAAAATGAAAACAGCCTCTTATAATAGGAAGTAGATCCATGGTTTCTGGGAGCCAAGACTCATTGGGATTAAGGCACAAGGAAACTTCCAAGGAGCACATACACATTCTGTTTTGATGGTAATGTGGTTTTGCAGGAACACACAGTTTTTAAGTCATTGCACTGTACCTTAAATGGCTGTGGTGTAACTGTATGCAAATGATTCCTCAATGAAGTTGAAAAACAGGTAATCCAACTTCCTAGTACACAACTGGAAAGAAAGGTACAGAGGATGCAACATAAGACTGCTCAGCCCAGAGGCAGCAACAACTACTAGTTTCCTGCATGTATTTCTAGAGACATTTTTACTTAAAATACATCTTAGATCTTTACTTTTCAGAACACTTTTAAATCACTTTGAAAAAACTGGATAATGGTTCATTTATGGATGTGCTGTAATTTACTGAGCCTCAGTCTCTAATTGATATGTCCAAACTATCTTTTTATTTCCATTCTTTTTATGAACAGTGAACACAGAATTGCTTGGCTAGAGAGTTGTGCATGTTCTGAAGGTACTATTAAATCACTCTCCACGGAAGCTATGCCACTGTATACTCCACCAGCAAGAGTGTCAGTTGACACGGCATGGAATACAAGTGCTGCAAGAGTACACAGCCCTCACGTTTACTGCTGTTGTTATTACCAGTGCCACTGAATATCTTTCCATGGTGTTAAGAGCCATTTATATTCATATTTAGTTTTTCATAAACAACTCGTCTCTTTTCAGTTTTTTATAAGGTTGTTGGTCTTTCTGTTTTATGATAAGTCTTTATGAGCTTGGGTCAGACTCTCTAGGAAACAAAGTTTAGATGCTAATGGTTTATTGAGTTTGTGCAATCCCAAGATAACGAGAGTGAAGGGAAAATAAAAGTAAAGCCAAGAGAGAAGGGGAAATCACAAGTTGTCACCTCATCAAGTTGTCCAGAGTGTCATGAGCCACAAAGTTGCTCAGTTAGGTGAAAGTCAAAGGTGAGAATATGGAGGAGTTAAGAATAACACACCCCCAAATACACTGTACTGATACCACTGGACAAACTGTCGTTGGAGAGAGCACTACTAAGCCCTCCTTTTCATACACTTAGCAGGCTATAAAGATTTCTTTGGGGTCTTCTTCCCTGTTCCTAGACCAAACAAACCATCACACAGTGCTCACTGCCAGGATGAGAACCCTGCAGCAAGGGGACTAATAAACAAGCTCAGAGGAGACCCTATCTTTCCATCAGTGTCATCCTCCCCACCACAGTTCTCTCAGCAACTACCCTAGAATTCACTCCCTCTAGCCCAGGACACTCAGCTAGTCCTGCAATTTCTTCATAAATTTGTTTTTCCTTGCACAAAAAGCCTTTCTGCTTTGTCCATCTCTTTGGGTCTCTACTGCCTTATGAGAATCCCATTGATAAAATGTTTGTGCATTCCTCAGATAATCTGTCTTGTGTTCATTTGATCATTAGAACAAAAGGAAGATTCTATCTAAGATCTGAGGTGGGTAGACCTACCACAAGAGTTCGGAGGAAAAATTTCATTCTAGTCTCTTGTCAACATGTGTTCCACAGGACAACAGCTGCCTTGCCCTTATGAGCTGCAGTGCCCTGATACACTGGTGGAGAAGTCAGATCTCATATCCAGTGGCAGTCATCAGTGTGGCTGTGTTCCTTGCTCAGTCCTCATCCTAGTGCAGTGCAAAATGATGGTAAAATACAGAGGTAGGAATGTATAGTTAGTGTGTACAACTCATTTACTGTATTCTAAGTTCTTGACCTTTTTTTTTTTTTTTTTTTTTTTTTTTTTTTTAGTTTTTTCGAGACAGAGTTTCTCTGTAGCCCCGGCTGTCCTGGAACTCACTCTGTAGAACAGGCTGGCCTCGAACTCAGGAATCCGCCTGCCTCTGCCTCCCAAGTGCTAGGATCAAAGGCATGTGCCACCACCGCCGGCTGTTCTTGACCTCTTAATAAACCTGCTCTTACCTAGTGGGTCTGAGGTTTGTAAGGTCTGAGAAATGACTTCTAGAAGAGAACTATGCAACTGGAGAGCTATACTTGATGTTGAGCTATTGTCCACTTCATAGAAGGCAATAGTGGTCAAGTAATACACAGTTTGAACATGATTAGTAATATACCCATCTCCTTAGCTTTACTAAGAGTTGTTAATTATGGAGACATCATCCTATCTTGATGTATTTGGTCTAAATTATAGTTTCTATCCCTGGAAAATGTTGTAAAATACAATGTAGCTTTAGATGTGCTATTTTTACCCTGCACGGTCTTTGGGACATTCTCAGAGGTATTTCAAGAGGGG
Organism: Mastomys coucha; assembly: GCF_008632895.1. NCBI lineage: Eukaryota > Metazoa > Chordata > Mammalia > Rodentia > Muridae > Mastomys > Mastomys coucha. The sequence goes on along the minus strand of NW_022196898.1, from coordinate 55,793,115 downwards.
TGGAGAGTCCAGCAAGACAGGAATCAATACACAAAAGCGTGTTTAAAGTAAACTGAACTTTCAAAACAACCTTTGCCCTAAGGAATTAACCACTTCCTTAATGGTTGTACATCCACTCAACCGCCCTTACCACCAAAGTACCTCTTACATTCTTCCGGCATAATACCCACACAATTTTAATGGCATTTGACTAATTATGGTCCTTCTTTCCTGGTTGGCATGTAAATTCCACGAGGGCATAGACTGGAAGAGACTATATCCCAGTTTAGGCTACAGCTTTGAATAGAACCTAAAATAGAAAACTTGCTTAAACTTAAAGCACATTTCTAGATGGTCAAGACACAGAGCAACATAATGAATCAACTCAAACTGCCTCCTTTTAAAACCTTCCCTGATATTGCTGCACCTCCCTTCAAGCCCATCATTCTGAACTCTGGAGTCCTCTAGTTCTGGATTCTCCCATTTCTTCCATATATGTCTATCTTTTCCAAAAGAGAGTGAGCTCTTTGAAGACACAGGCTGTTTTAACTATTTTAAGATCCCTGGTGCCTAATAGAAACTCAGTAAACACTTGCTGAGCAAATGAACAAATGAATGAATGAACAAATGAATGAAGTACATTTACAGTGGCAGACTGAGTGAATGGGTCTGAACATCATAGGAAACAACTAGTGTTTCTGATCATTGTGTTCAGAAAAGAGAGAGTTCTCTTCTCTGAGGAAAGTAGAAAGAGCATGTGCTTTGGAAACCAATGATTTGAGTTGTGATTCCAAATCTGCCCTTGCTTTGGGCAAGTCCCTTTTCTTTCAAGAGCATCAGTTTCTTGTATTAAAGTCAGAAACACACAGGAGGGTGATAGCAACTGGAAGGTCATGTGATGAGGCTGCAGCTGAGCTCTACACTGTGATTATTCATAGTTACTAAGGCAGCAAGTAGAGGCTGGAGTACAGTCATATTTGTAGTTGGATGGCCTTCAAGAAGATAATTTGGACAGAGAATAGAGTGGTGTGGAAACATTCCAGAAACCATGCTGGCAACAGTCATTCAATGCTGAGTACCAACTCTGTCAGGCACTCCACACACATTTTTCATTAAATATTTACAACAAATCTTAACATCAGCACTGCCACTCCACTTATCAGAACAAAGAAACTGAAATTCAGAGTGTTTCTGCATTCTAAGCTCACAGAGCTATCAAGTGATTGAAACTATTTCAAAGTCCAATCCATCTGACTTCAGAGCATACTCTAGGCTTAAACACATCTCTTTCTCTGAACAAATGAAAAGTTGGGCATATTGTGGGAATTAAACTAGATTAAAGGACTTTTAACAAGCTAGATAGTGTAAGTTAAGATAGACTAAGATGCTGATAAATTACTCAGCTGTGTAAGCCTGTTTGTCATCTCCTATGCTTTATCACTCCTACTGTTGTAAACACATCTTAGCATTTTCAACAAGAAGCTTGTTCTGAACCAGATGCTCTTCACTGGATGAGAACCCAATGCTTAGAGAAGAAAGTCTTTACCTGAACCCACCCCGTTCTGTAGTAGTGGTGGAACACTTCCCTCTGAACACAATACCAACTACAATCTTAATCAGAATAGCTGTGGCTACTTTCCAGTGACCCTCAAGATGAGTCTTGTTGATGCTCCCTCCTGGAAGAAGGGACTAAGGTCATAAGAAGGTCACCTGAGGTTCCAGCCGTTCCCTCCTTGCTGTGTGTATTTCTGTCCCAGCTTTACAAACTTTCAGATGGTGCTTAAGGGACACAGAGAGTGAGAAGTTCATTGAAGGAGAGAAGTCCATGTATCCATGGGGAAACCATCATCCATATTGGATGAGAATCTTTAGTGATATGGCTGTTTTGTGGTCATCTACACTGTAAATAACCCATACCTATGCTTTTTTTAAAAAAAAAAAAAATAACCCAATAAGTTCTTGGTACACCAAGCTAGACTAGGGTAGAATTTTTCCTTTCCTCTGCCATTGGTGCCCTATGTAGAATAAGTAGACATGTGTTTGTATCTTTCCAGAGAAAAGTCCACAAGTAGGAAGTCATCTGTGTCTTTGGAAAAGCTCCCTTCTAGAGAACCTGGCTAGGCCTGCATAACATAACATACAAGTAGAGATTCTGCTGGTTTGCCTTTTCCCAGTCCCTGACAGATATTTACTTTCTCATTCCATACATTCTCAAAACACATGAGAAGCAGAGATGCCCCAGGCACCACTGGCCAGAGCTTCATCCAGCCTCAGCTCCTTCCACCCTTTCTCTTAGTGCACAGGCTCATCTTAGTCGGAGATTTTTTTTCCACTACAGCAAAATTTAGAAGCATATTCTGAATTCCTGTGCAATGTTTGCTGATGCTGCAGCTGTCCTCTACTCTCTCCAGAGGATGCTAAAACTGCTCTAATCAGTACCAGTACCCTGGTCTGTGAGGTGACTTGACACAGCAGAGTCTAGCATGGTCAGTTACAGCCTTGGCATTCAGGAGGAGGGTGGTAAAATAGGAGGGACTTCTTTGAAACTTTTCCATTTGTATACATGCCTCCCCTACTGAGTCTGGCCAAAAGTAAACATAATTTCCCCTGTGTGTCTACATCACAGGAGGAGCATATGGTTGGATGCAACTGGCTTCTCCGAAAGCCTTTCCAAAGAACACAATCTAGTTACTTAGCAAATATTTACTGAGCAACATGGAAGGAGAAAGAGCATTCCAGCGAGAGGCCAGCGAGAGGAAAGATCAAATAGACTAGAGAGGAATAAAACAATAGGGGTATGTCTGGGGTACAGTGAGTGAGTAGTACAACTGAAAAGAAAAGGGAACAATTGGGTACAGCTTTGGATGCCTGGGAAAGAACTTTGAGTTTACTTCAAAACGTAAGAGAGACTAAAGAAAGATTCTGAACAAGGGACAGACATGATTAAAATGATCAGTAAAATTCAGTGGGACAGGTAAAGAATAATCATATAGAGCAGCCATCAAAAGCTAAGTAGCTACTTTGCACCCAGCAGATGATCAAGGTCTTTCACAGATTGCCTTGCTTAATAAAATTAATAGTGTACTTAAGACATAGTGCTGGCCCACATTTTTCAGTCCTCAGAGCCATCTCCTAATTTGAGTGTTACTGCATCAATTTGGCAGATGCTACCTGCACGTAAAAAGGTAACTGTATTGTGTTCAAGCCCAGGCAGCTACAGTGGTAGAGCCAGGATTTAATTTCATGTTATCCTGACTCTAAAGCTGACTTCTTTTTTGTTGTTTTGCTTTGTTTTTCAAGACAAGGCTTCTCTGTGTAGCCTTGGCTGTCTAGGAATGACTGTATTGATCACTCTGTAAAGCAGGCTGGTCTCAGACTCACAGATATCTGCCTGCCTCTGCCTCCCAAGAGCTGGGATTAAAGACATGTAGTGATGCAGCCACCACCACCCAGCCCAAAGCTGACTTTTATGAAGATGTTATAAAAATTCTGGGGAGCAGTGAAGAATGATGGAAGGAGCAAGAAGAATAGAGAAAAATAGATACATAACTAAGTTGCAGATGCATAATAGACATGTTACAACAACTGGTAAAACTTTAGGTAGAAATAGTGTCAAATATGAGTTAAGGTTTAGAACATGGATAGCTGATAGAAATTTTGGCAGACATGAGCTAAGACTCAAGAACACAGGGAGCCAGGTAAGTGCTGGGGATATCTTCCATAAGAACAGGAAATATCTTCCATAGGTTCATAATTTGGATCTTATTCCCCAGAGATGCTTTTTTGGGAGGCTATGGAAGATAGGGCATGGCTGACTGAAATGGGTCAATAGGAATGGGCCTTTGAAGGTTACACCTGACTCTTGATCTCTTTCCCTGTATGCTTTCTGGCTAGCACTGACAAGAACAGCCTCTGCCACAGGTTTCCTCTGCCATGCCTTCCTTACCACAATCTGGAACTCTCTAAAACCATAAGCTAAAACTAATTCTTACATTGTTTCTGTCAGGTGTTATGGTCACACTAACTCAAAAGTAGCTAATACAGAAGGTTAAGTGATTCCAAATATGTTGAATTTGACATAATGGTGGCAGAAAAATCACCTTAACTCCTTATGTCTGCTTCCCATTTATCAACTCCTTACTTATTTATTTAAAAATTTTTAAAATATGATAAAATTTAACATTTAACAATTAAATTATTCTAGTTAGCGGTTTCTTATCCAATGTGTAAGGAACTGGGAAGTCATCACTTCATCTCAACCAGGGAAAACAAAAAACAAAAATCTGAACAAACTGAAAATCAGTGAGTGTTCTTATACCCTCAAAGCCAAGGGGTCACAGGGAAAATTGTGCCCCACCCTACATCAGAATTACAACTTAGCAGAGAACTGGAGCCGAAAGCTCCCCAGGAACCAGGGTAAGAAAGCCTGGACTGTAATGGAGAACTTGCTAGCGCTCAGTGTATAACCAGCTCAAGCAGTGAAGACTGCGGTGGGTCCCAGAGAGTGGGACAGAGTGGGGGAAATCTTCATTATGTCTAGCCCTGGGACAAGTCTAGTTTCTCCCAAAGACTACAAAGCATCATTCTCAACCTGTGGGCTGTGACCCCTTTAGGTCACCCTTTCATAAGGGTCACCTAAGACCATCAGAAAATATAAATACTAGCCGGGTGGTGGTGGCGCACGCCTTTAATCCCAGCACTTGGGAAGCAGAGGCAGGTGGATTTCTGAGTTCCAGGCCAGCCTGGTCTACAGAGTGAGTTCCAGGACAGCCAGGGCTACACAGAGAAACCCTGTCTCAAAAAAACAAAAAATAAATAAACAAACAAACAAACAAATAAATAAATATCAGACACGTCTGGAGAAGAATAGGCATTATGAAACACCAAGACCAGAGCCCTCGAGGGAACTTTTTCCCAGAGTCTCACCTAATGAAGTTTTCCAGAGTCTAATAACAGGGAGAAGGGAACTACTCCGCTACAGCACAGCTCCACTCCGTCTGTCACTCAGTGGTAAGTGTGCGGGTGGAGACTAAGAAGCCCTGTGAGCTCACAGCTCCAACACCAGAGTGAATTATCTGGCATGTTACTGAGTATTCTCTCCCACTATCTACATGCAAACACACAAAAAACGGTCACTTTCTCAGAGCTCCTTGCACTAGCATATCCCATCTGAGAGACAGAGGGACATGAATGATAATGAATACACAAACATCACAGCAGCACAAACCACACCTAGGATATTTAAACTTCAGGGGAAAGCCTTACCTATTCAGGAGCAAAGACAGGAATTTCTCTGAAACCATGGAAATGAGAAAAGCTTGGAGTGAAACGCTTACCACGCTGATGGAGAAGAAAAAGACAGTCTAGAATTGTGAGAAAGGAGCCTCTGAGAGTGAACAAAGTGGGTACTGTGGCATTATGCCTGGAGTCCCAGAAACTGGAGGCTAAGGCCGGTAAAGGGTGACTTGATGTCAGGAGTTCAAGATAAGCCTGGGCAACAGTCAAGATTCCATCTTGAATTAAAAAGAAAAAAAAAAAAGGTGAAGAAGAAATAAAGATTTCTTAGACAAAGCCAGGAAATTTGTTGCCTGCCTTACATGAAATGTTAAAAGCTCTTCAGAGTCAAGAAAGGGGCACTGGTCAAAGACAGGAATACCTGACCAAAGGAAGAGCATCAGAGAAGGAAGCTCTGTTGGTGTGATTAAAACAATTAATGTCAAGTCAAGGTAGATAAAATTTCAATTTTAAAAATCTTAGTTGATTTACGGATAACAGTTTGTTCAAAATAATATAGTAAGTATGCTTGCATGTATAATCTTTTGAATCAAAGGATAGAAGGAAAAAGTTAGGGATATTTTGTTGTTATGAGATTACAATAAGAAAAATTTTAAAGGGAAAAAGTAATGCGAGAAAAATATTAAAAATAAATAAAAACAGGGGAGATTATTATATAAGTATAGATTTGGATTAGCTGTAAATGTATATTGCCAATTCTAGGGCAACCACTAAAAATATGGTTTTTTTAGGGAAAGGTAAAAAAAATTGAAATGTAATTGTTTCAAGAAAACGAAGGGCACTGAGAGGGAGGCAAGGTCTAGGAATATAGTTCAGTTGGTAGTGTGCCTACCTAGCATGTACAAGGCCCTGGGTTCAATTCATATCAACCAGGTATAGCAACACATACCTGTAATTGCATCACTTGGGAGGTAGGGGCAGGAGGATCAGAAGTTCAAAGTTATCCTAGTCTATACAGAGATCATGAGGATAGAACATACACAATGATTAGTGTCCTTATAAGAAGAGATCCATGGCTGGAGAGATAGCTCAGCAGTTAAGAGCACTGGCTCCAAAGGACCCAGGTTCAACTCCCAGCACCCACATGGTAGCTCACACCTATCTGTAACTCCAGTTCCAGCGCTTCTGACAACCTCACACAGACATACATGTAGGCAAAATACCAATGAACATAAAAGAAAAATAAGATTGTATATTTTTTTTAAAGAAGAGACCACAGAGTTTTCTCCACCATTCAAGGTGGCAGCAAGAAGGAAACCAAGTGCAAGCCAGGAAGAGGATCCCAGCCTTTGATGCTAGCATCCTGACCTTGGGCTTCCCAGTATCCAAAACTGTTAAAGATCAATGTATGTCATTTAAGTCACTCGGTTAATGGTATTTTGCTATTGTAGCCTAAAATGACTAAGACAATATCTAAGTTTCCACCCTGGGAAACTAGAAAATACCAGATTAAATACAGAGTGAGTAGATGAAAGGATTTAGTAAAGTGAGAGGCTTCATTAGTGAAACTGAAAACAGGAAATAAGCCTGGAGAAACCAGTAAAATGAAGAGCTAGCTGGTTGTTTGGAAAAAAAATCACAAACCTCACACACTCAGACCAACCTATTACAGAGAATGAACATTTATGAAAATCCTGCAGTTAACCTCATAACTAACTCAAGGAGCTAGGAGCTTCCTACTAAAATGAAGGACAAGCCAGGGAATCCTCTCTCCTCATTCTCTTTCAGCATTATACTAGAAGTGCTAGCCAATGAGAAAAACCTCAACAGGAAAACATTAAAAGGTACTCATACTAGCAAGGAAAGTGTTCTGTATGACACTGGCATGTACATGTCACCATCTATTTTTGAAACGCATATACAACACCAAAATGAGTCCTAATTTCAACTGTAGACTTAAAGTAATAGTAGTGAGCTACTGTGAACTCACTGTACTTGCTGTTCGTCTCATTCCTATCATAGAAATACCTGGAAGAACCAGATTACAAGAAAGGCTTATTTTAGCACATGGTTCCAGAGGACTGGAGAAGCACATGACCATACCACCTTACTTTATGGAGGAAGCAGAGAGATGAAAAGCAGTGTGAGTGCACCTAAGGGCCCACACCTACTGACCTGTTTCCTCTAGTTAGGATTGAGTTCCTAACATTTTTCAGAACCTCCCAAAATGGGTTGCACAGCTTGGGCTAAGCTCTGACATATGAACTTGTGTGGACATTTTAAATTCAAACCAAAACACTCATCAACTGGAACAAATGTGGCACTCTGATGGATCATGGTTGAGGGCAGGGGCTTTATGGGAAATCTCCTTGTCCTTGGCCACAGTGGGAATCAGTTTCTCCTTCTACCATGGGAATTCAGAGGATTAAAATCAGGTTGCCAGGCTTGGCAGCAAGTGCTCTTACCCACTAAGCCATCTCACCTGCTCCTGTTCCATTTTTTTGTTGTTGTTGTTGACACAAAAGTAGCTCTGGAAGTGAATCTCATTTTAAATTTAGTATTAAGTTGAATTGATGTGCATATGTATAATTAGGAGATTTGTGTAACCATCATAATCACTGCATAGTCATCACTCTGGGATTCCTTCCTGCCTTCTGTTATAGTCCTGTACAGGTTTTGGTATACATATAAATTTTCATTTGTCTGGAATAGTCCTGCAAATGCAATTGCTAGGTCATATTGAATTGTGTGTTTTGTTTAAGAAAAAGTTGCCCAGTGTATCCAGTGGCTGGGCCATTTTTGCATTCCCAGTAGCAGTGTGAGGGCTCAGCATACAAGTGCATGATTGGCATGGTTTGGCATTTCATTTCAGTCATTCTAGTATTTGTGTTGTTATCTCATCAAGGTTTAAATCCGTGTTTTCCTCATGACTAATGATGTTGAATATCTTTGTTGTTCATATACTCTTTTGTAAGCTGTCTGCTTACTTCTGAGTCAGTTTTGATGGGATTGTTTGCTTTCTTATTGTCTGATTTTGAGAATTCTTCACATATTCTTTTTATAAAAGGATGTATCTATTGGTATGTGTGTGTGCCTCTGTGCATTTATGTGCACATGTGTAGGCCAGAGGAGGCTTTAAAATCCCTAGAATTGAACTTACAAATGGTTGTAAGCTGCCATTTGGGTGCTGGGAACCAAACTCTTTGGTCTGGTTGGTAGATTTGGGTCTGGGGTTGGCCTCGAGACAGACAGAAAACAGCTATTCTCAATCTTCTGTGCATCTGCATACATTTTAGGTTGAATGGGTCTTTTAAAGACTTTTGATTGAAACCACTGTAGTGGTTTGAGTAAGAATGTCCCCCATAGGCTCATATATTTGAATGTTTAGTATTAGGAAGTGGCACCATCTGAGAAGGACTAGAAAGTGTGGCCTTGCTAGAGTAGGTGTGGCCTTATTGGAGGAAGTGTATCACTGGAGATAGGCTTTCAGGTTTCAGAAGTCCAAGCCAGGTCTGGTTCTCTCTCTTCCTGAGGCCTGTAGATCAGGTTGTAGCTTTCAGCTTCCCATCAAGTGCCACATGTGTGGCCATGCTCCACACCATGATGATAATGGACTAAACCTCTGAAACGGTATGCCAGCTCCCAATTAAATGCTTTCTTTTATAAGAGTTGCCCTGCTCATGACTTGTCTTCACAGCAATAGTGACTAAAACAACAATGTCAAATTTAGTTCTCAACTTGGAGAGCAATCTATTGAATCTTCAAATCTCCAATATGATATTTTAGACCTTCCATGATTTTTTTTTCTTTCAACGTTTTATTTTCACCATCTAGTTCCTGGCCTTGTTCTAGGAGCTCTATATGGAAATATTGCATTATTTGCTATTTGAAGTGGAATTACTTTCACTCTCCAACTCCAATTGTATAAAAATACGACTGATGATAGGTATTCTGCAAACCTCTCAAAGATGTTTCCCGGGTTCTGAAATGGTCACATCTGCTGGTCTGTGAACTGGATATGGCTTTATGCTTTGCTTCTGAATCAAACACAAGATGGAGTCGTACAATCTCAGTGGAGAGACTTTTGTCCTCTCACTGTCTTTTTTGCTGATTGTGAAAATAGTCTTCCCAGATGACTAGTGTTGCAGAGATTGACGCATCACATGCTTACATTTCCCTACAGCTTCATTATCGGCTTGATCTGTTTTTCTTCTGTGTTGCTGCCACACCCATGCTGAAATCTACGAATCAGGGCAGCCAAGACGACCAAGCAGTTCACAACTGTGAGGAGTTCCAGGGAGTTCCAGGCATGACTGTTTCCTTTTTCTCCAGAAAAGTACAAAATGCATCCTGGCATGTGGCATATGCTAATTAATATTCCCAGTACTTGAAAGGTGGAAGCAGGATTGCCACAAGCTTAAGGCAAGCCTAAACTATAGAAAGAGACCTCGTCTCAAAACCTACCTCACAAAACAACAACAACAAAACCCAAACAAACAAAAAACCCACTCCAACCACCACAACAAAACCCAAAGGAACTGTGTAACAAGGAACAGCACAGCCTGTGATTGGTCCCTCTGGTTAAGGAAAGCAGAAAGAGAGGAAACCCCCACACGGAAGGTGTGGACAGAAAGTTAGCTTCACTTGCCCATAGCGAGCACTACTGGATACTCAATAGGATGAGAGATACATAGATAAGCTAAAGTTAAAGTGGAGCTTTTTATTTACCAAACAGAGCCAATGCACACTCACTGCGGGAAATTTTTAGGATACGGATAAAAGCAAAAATGAGAAACTATGTGAGCTGTAATCTCATGAGAGGAGATAAGCTCTTGGTTTTTAAATATATATATATATATATATATATATATGAACATGCAATTTTATGTTTACTCACAAAGTAGGCTACACCATGATACTTTTTTAAAAGTTAAACATTTTCAGGTAGTAAAATTATCACACATGTCATTAATTACTGTCGCCTTTTGTATGACTGTTCCAAATTTTTAGTCACTTGAATTTTTCTTCTGCTTTTGGGAGTGTAAGGCAGATGATTAATTACACACTTATTGCAGTAGAAAAACCTGATTGAGAAATCAGCTATATCTAGTTTTCTTGGCCGTGGACTCTTCAGAAAGGAATGTTAAGTATTTTCCCCACATCCTCCCAGGAGGGTGGCCAGGACTTCAAGTCTGGTAGGTCAAAGAGGTTGAGAGGTAGCCTTTTAGTTAGGAAGTTGGTCTACCTAGGGCAGTGGCTTCCAGCACCTGGCAGAAGGTCAGTGACTACAGATGTCAGACACTGAGACTCAGATGGGTCCCCTTCCCCTTTCAGAGGTTGGCAAATGTTGGTGTGCAGATGGCTGTGACGAACTGAAAGGAAGACTTTTCAGTGGCTGTCCACTTGGGCAGGGCATGTATGATGAGAGGGTATAGGATAACTCTGCTAATTAAGATTGAAGTCTACCCTTGACTGGATAGCCTTCTGGGGCTCATCAAAATATGCAGGACTCCCTTTTTTGACAGGGCTTCTGCTTCTCTGATCTTGTCTGGGGAATTCAAAAATCTCGACCTGCAGAATGTCACCTAACCTTAGAGTACAGGATCAACTTCCTTTTTTCCTGATAAGAACCTGTTCAGCTAGCACCTGAGATTCCTGCAATGCTTCCCCATGTTAATGAGGCATTTTGGTACCCTAAGCCTTCAGCCCATGACCTTTGCTCATTCTGGATGTTTCTACCTCCAGTCCCCTTCCCAAATTATATAAGCCTTGAATCAACCCACATAAGGCTGATCTGACTTCCTGGTATGATCCTGGACTGGTCCCAGTATGATCATTCGTTCTAAATACTCTCGGGGCTTCTGAACCCCAGTAGTCATATCTGCTGTCATTGCCCTCATGGACCAACATCAGCCAATGATCCCAGAGGGCAGGGAGAGCCACAGGGGGGATGCCTACCTGCTGAAGCCATGCCCATAGACAAGAAAAAAACCAGCATCCCATAGGTAGTCACAGAGCAACCATTAACTGTCTGAGCTCCTCCAAACCAGGACCAGCTGTCCAGTTCTACTTTAATTCACCTGCTTAGGAGTTCTGCTTCAATTTACATTTAAAAAAAATCAAATGAGTCATGAGGAAGACCCCTTAATAATATTAGACCTCTAGCTAACTACATAACTAAATAACTGTGAACTGGGTTCAGAATCAGATTTATATAAATTTCAAGAAAATAAAAAATATGATCATTTCTTTCCTGCCAACTGTCACAAAGCTATTCCTTGCTATATGCCATGCCGTAGTGAACACTATGATTTGATGTTCATCTATGGTCCCTGATGGTTCACCTCTGATGTCGTCTTGGCCCCTAAGGAGTGGCAAGGTCTGTTGGGTCAGCCAACCATATGGCTTAAGCCCCTGGACCAAGACACCTGAAACAGCAGGATGTTCGGAGTTTGGCCCTAGCTCTCTCTCAAACGTGCTTCACAGCTCAGAGAATGTTTCTTCACCCTCCTAACCTTCAATCTTTCCATCTGTAAAGTTCTGATGACCAAAGGTCTTTGCCATGTGGCAGTACTCAGTCTACATAAAATCTAGATAGACACATGTCCATAGAAGATAGAAGCAGCTCCTATGTGTTTCAGTCAAACCAGATGTTGTTGACCTGTTCCTAGACAAATCATAAATTTGGCACTTCTACGTTTCTACTCTTGCTATTCCTTCCATCCAGTATGGATACCTCTCACTGCATTTTCAAGTCCAATTCATCCTTTAAGATTCAACAAAACAACTCCCTTTCATAAGTCTGACTCTATTTCTCCCATGGGAACCCATCTTTCTTCTTCAACAGGCATCTAATAGCGGTGAATAGTCATCTGGATATATTTTGCAAGCTCCCTGAAGGCAGAGGTTGTGCCTTATTATCTGTGCACCCCCCTCGAGGACTCAGCTCAAGGTTCTGAGAGTTATTATCAGCTAAATGTAGAACTAAAATTGGGATCTAGACTTAGGCTTGGATGCAATTCCAAACTATTTCAGGCCCCGGAATGGGTGGGGCAATGAAAGAATGCTAGGACTAGGAGATATGACTTCTGAACACGAGTGCAGGCTGGGCTTCAGTGCCTGCCCACCAACTCAATACCTCCTTGCCTAGGCCCTACAGGAACAAGAGGACACTGTGTCTTCAGGACTCTCTTTAAGTTGATCCTCTGACCTTTGATGAACCTCACTTCACCCATCCCTTCCCTGTGACCCTACAAATAAGGCAAAGGCCTAAGCAGGCCTGCAGAAAAGGGTTTGAGGAATTTTGGTGAAAGGCCAATGTTCAAGCTCCTGGTCTCTGGCTTGAGCTATGTACTTGCTCTTAGCCCAAAATGTTGTTGACCCTTTGTCGGGACTCTGGAGTGTGGAAGTGGCATGAGCTCATGCTGGAGGCCTGGGAGCTCTGTTCTCACCACTGCAGAATGGGACAAATGATGAGGGTGGGGATGAAGGAGGTTAACTCTTCTCCCAGGGAAGAGATTAGGGTTGCATGGGTATGATGGAGCCTGCAATTGTTCAAAAGCTGCAGAGGCAGAACCTTTTGTCATTGTGGGCATGAAGAGGATTGTCCCCTTCAGAGTAGAGAGGTGTGAAGGCTAACCTTGGAAATCCAGACTTGCATAATGAGAGTTAGGAGGGTGAAATGGTTAATGGTTTGTTGAAAAACAGGGAGAGTCCCTCCTCTAGGGGCCCAGCTGGCTGCAAAGCCAGGAGCAGAGACTCCAAGGGTGATGCAATGGGGCCCGCCCTGCACACCAGAGAGGGTAAGAAGGCTGACTCCCACCCAGCAGCAGACTCCACACTACCAGCAGACAACTACTCTCTCCTCTGGCCCCAAGAAACCAGCCACGTGGTGGGTGGGTCCTTACAGGTAGAAAAGACACTGTTTACTTGAGCTATGGGAAATTTCGGCTTCTGCCTACCCTATTCTATCCAGCATCTAAGCCTTTCTAGCAAAGCAAACCTTCCCATTCACTAATGTGCCACCACACATGTTCTGGAGTCTCCTCATCAGGGTAGCTATTGGTCTAACCAACCATTCTCTATTCCCACCCCAGGACTACTTTCAGTCTTAGGGATAGGTAACAGGCAGAAGGTGAAGGACTCAGGACTGTGGAAGGCACAGACAGTCTCTGACCCTGGCAAGCTGGCACTCCCACCCTGCTAGCCTACTCACTATCATCCTGGGAGAGAGTATATTATGGGTAGAAAACCAGAAGCTTCTAGAAAACTCACACGAGCTTCAAGGGTGGGCAAGCATCTCTGAATTCAAGAGTTAGACTGCTGTTCCCTTCCCACCTTTGAAATTGACCCAGTCTCCTAAGAAATAGTTCTTAGCATGGGGCAGGAGAGACAAGAGAATCTGACCTCTCTGAAAACATACTGGGGGACCCAGATTTCCTGGCAAAGTTCTGATCTTAACTCTAAAGCCCAATGAGGACTGTGGCTCGGATCCCCAGCATGTCTTCTGTCCTAAGTCAAGAATTATTAGAGTGACTTAGCAGGCAGAAGCTAAAGTCCAAGTGCAGTTTCACAATTTCTGCTATTATGGTAAACTACACACACACATACACACACACACACACACACACACACACACACACACAGAAATAGAGAGGGGGGGAAGGTGCAGGAAGCACAACAAACTATCAGAGCCTATTCCACAACCAGTGTTTACAAACCTTGGCTGCCTGTCCAGCCTTAACTTGAAAAGGTGGCAGCTTCAGACATGAAGATGTTCATCAGGATCTTTGCTCCAATCCATCGTTTAGGAATGTTTCCAGGGGCTGTTGGATCCACAGTGGCCAGCTAAGACCCAAATTGAAGCAGAGAAGTGACAATTACCAGGGCGCAGGCAGTTTCAGTCTTCCCTATCAGAAATGCACAATTCACTTGCAAACAAGTGCTCTACATGAGCACAGACCACCAATTCTGGCTGCAGACTATTCTTATTCTTGTAATTCGGAAAGGCAAGACACAGACAGAATTCCAAACTCTCAAAACAGCTCCTTTAAAACCTCCTTTATTTTTTTCTGGGACTTACATCTCAGTAACTTACGTTTGAATAAATTACTTTTTGTAATTTTCTCCAAGCTCCCTTGTATTTGTTATCTGATTAAATTAAGTCATCACAAGCCCTAAATGGAAAGCTATATCTTGTTTTACATGGAGAAAGAGATCCAGAAAGATCTAAGATCTCTGTGGCCAAGTTGGGAGCATAGTCAAGATCTGAGCCCTCATCTCCACCCACCCAGAACCATAGTACACACACACACACACACACACACACACACACACACACACACACACACAGGCAGAGTCAGCCAGAATCTCAGATGCCCTAAGGCAAAGAGGTTCTTAATCCAGTACCTTCAGATAAACTATCACTATTGGCAGGAACAAGGCTCTCTGCCATTTACATTTTGTTCCTTTTCTCTGTGTTGTGACCCAACTTAGTCTGTTTTGCTTGAAAGCCAATCACACCCACTCCTCCTCACTCCCAAATACAAAATTCAATTGCAGTGAGTTGGAAACAACTCCAAATGCCCAATAACAGAAACAAAGCAAAACTGCTAAACTCTTAAGGTGAATGATGAAATGTCTGAGCAACATAAATAATGGCAAGTATGTGAAGCATCTCTGTGCACCGGAATATCATAAATAATGGCAAGTATGTGAAGCATCTCTGTGCACCGGAATATGTTTTTGAAATACTGTAATTTGAGCAGAGCAGAACCCACAATGGCAGGCACTTACCATACACAGGTGTGCAAATGAGCATTTACAAATTAATAAGAAGCAGAATGAACTGAGAAGTATGGATGAAAGATTTTCTTTTTTAAGCTTTCTCTATAATGTTCAAATAATAACTAGTAATAACAATTTCCTAACGCATGTGGCAAATGTGATTATCTCAGTAAGCAGGGAGGGAGCTGTGGAGGAGGAAGAATTCCTGCTAGAGTTTCTGAAATGGAAGAGCTGTGCAACAACCAGGGCAGAAAGAGGATGAGGGCTTTCCTCTTCCTAGTGCTGTCCACAGCTCACATCACTACGATTATGGGGCCCTGACTTAGCTAAGGTTTCCATTTCTGTGAAGAGACTCCATGACCAAGGCAACTCTTATAAGACAACATTTAATTGGGGATGGCTTACAGAGGTTCAGTCCATTATCATGAAGGCAAGAATCATGGCCATGTCCAGGCAGGCATGGTGTAGGAGAAGCTGAGAGTTCTACTGCATCCAGGGGAAGACTGATTCTTCTGCAGTGGGCGGGGACCCAAAGTTCACCCCTATGGTGACACACTGCCTCCAACAAGGCCACACCTCCTAACAGTACCACTCCCGATGGGCCAAGCATATTCAAACCACCACAGGCCCTTAAAGTGAGGCCTGCTGACAAGAGGAAAAAGGCCTACAGAACAAGTATAGTCTCTCTTAGGTAAGGTACCAGGCTAGATGGGAGTACAGAGGCACAAACAAGACTTCCCTAAGACTCAGGAACAGCATTCTCCACGTACATGCTAAACTCAACACGTTTCAAGCTGATCCCATATCTCATCAGCCTCTCCAAGAAGGCTCGCTTTTCCTCCTTTGCTCTCTAAATTGGTGATTACCAGCACTACCCAGCATGGTGCAACAGGCAGTATTGGATCTGTCTCTAGCTTCAGCCTTTACTCTGTACCTTTATTCCCTAAACACACTAAAAAAGTGACAGTTCCCATGGCATGCCAAGCTGTCTCAATTGTCCTGTCATTCCTAAGACTTTGGCTTCAGCCTGGATTCTGTTCTCAACCTTAGCCAACTGTTTACTATCAAGACAGCACATGTAGCAACTCCTTCTGTGAAGCCCCTTCTGTTCGTCTGCTAAGACCCACAGAACCTGTGCCCAGCCACATCTAGCACTGTTTCTAGTGTATCTCAAGCATTCAATACAGTGATGGAACTTAATCCTTAATTGTGTTACTGGACAGGTTAAACACTGTGAACACTGTACAGTATACCTTCATGGATTGTAGGTCATATAGCCCGATATACAATTTATATAGTACACCCATTACATCTGGCTATACATATACTGCAAGTGGCTATAGTACAATGGTAAATACTTTTAAAACTTAAACATATCAAAAGGTATGTTTATATCAGCACCACCATGAACCTTTGAGGAATGTGTAGTGCTGAAACACTACAATAGCTTTGTCCAGGATTATAGGAATATTTTGAAACCATTGAAATCTTTGTCTTTTATTTTAGTCTCAGTCTGCTTTCTATTGTTGTAATAAAGAACATGACCAAAAGGTAATTTGCAGAGGAAAGGATTCCAGCTTATCATGTCCTGGTCGCAGCCCATTAAAAAGCAACTCAAGGCAGAACCCTTATAAAACATATAAATCATTATAAAGCAGCCTAGGAGCAAGAACTGAAGCACAGGCTATAGAGGGCTGCTTCCTGGCTTGTTCCCCCTTACTTGCTCAGCTTGGGTTCTTTCATCACCCAGAACCACCTGCTTAGTTATGCGACTGCCTACATTGGGCTAGGCCCCCCACATCAACCATCAGTCAAGAAAATTCTCCTACAGACATGTCTACAGACAGTCTGATGGAGGCATTTTCTCAGTTGAGGTTCCGTGCCCAGATAACTCCAGCTTGTGTTAAGTTGACATAAATCCAACCAGGAAAGTTTTGGTGGTATTGTCCTTGTTGAGACAGGGTCTCACTACATATCCCAGGCTAGCCTCAGACTCACTGTAGCTCAGACTGGTCTTGAAGACTTGCTGATCCTCCTGCCTATTTGGACTACAGGTATGTGCTCCCATGTGCGACTCCATAATAACCCCATGGAACCACTGTTGTATAGCATCTGGCATTGGCCAAATCATTATGCACTGTATGACCTTGTTTTATAAATAAAGAATAAAATTAATTTTGGGGTAGACTAAGTATGTTTGGCTAGCCGGGCGGTGGTGGCACACGCCTTTAATCCCAGCACTTAGAAGGCAGAGGCAGACAGATTTCTAAATTCGAGGCCAGCCTGGTCTAAAGAGTGAGTTCCAGGACAGCCAGGGCTATACAGAGAAACCCTGTCTTGAAAACCGTCCCCCACAAAAAAAGTATGTTTAACTAATCATAACAAGTCCAGGTGAGACATTACAATACTATTACACTTTTAGTCACGTGATCTTCTGATTCACCTTTGTCCTTCAGCCACTCCTTTTTAGGGCAAGATTCTCTCCAATCTTCAGACCTTTGGAAAACTTTCTACCACCACATACAACAAGCAGCATTATCCCTAGCTCCCTCCTTTTCACAAACATTGGCCCAGAGATGCTTCTCTAGTTTGGGTGCCTTTGTGGTGTCCTGAGAAGTTAACCTGCTTGCTAGTAGAGGTAGTGTCAGGTGAGGGGACAGGCAAAGGCAAGCCATTTCTTGGCATCCAGAACTGGCAGTTTCCAGTTGGACCATGTGAGACTGTCTTGGGATTGTCTTGAAGCAGGCAGCATTCGGTGTTTCTCACAGAGGCTATGCTGTCACACTCCCCGGCTGGGTAAAGACTTTGAATTCCAGGCTCCACTTGGGGAGCCTGGTGGTCACCATGGCCTTCTACAGAGGCTGGTTTTCATCAACACCATGATCTTGGGCTCGATTCCTTCACAGAGGCCTATTGCCTCTCTAGCATCACAGGGGTACCCTTTCCACCTTCAGACTAAGCATCCTTGTCCACCTCTCCTAAGAGCGAATCATCAGCCTCCTGTCCAGTGAGGCACACTGGTAAGAGGATCACTTGCTGGGCTCCATCTTAACCTAAGCCACTCAATAAAGTTGGGTTCCCTCTAGGTCTGGTCCTGTGGACAATGCTCTGTTTCCTGACTCTGAAGGAGCATAGGAGATGTACTCTTCAATCTCCAGGAAGCTCACAGCCTAGAGGCCAAAATGCATAGAGAAAGTACAAAGCACCTGAAGAAAAATTGTTTTAAAGAAAAATCAAATCCAAAGTATAGACACACTAGTGCATGTTAAAAATAATTTGTCTGAAGAGACATTTTTTTTTTTTTAATTCAGGAGACTTTGAGTTTCTTCACTGATTTCTAAAAACTCAGCTGAATTGGGGTTCCAATAATAGTTTAGACAAAACAAAAAAGACGAAGGCTTCTGAGTGGGTCAGTTGAGGTTTCCAGGCCCCAACTCTAAGGAGAAAGGAGCCTGCCTGGCCCTGGAAGGATGAGCTTAGTGCTCTGGTTTCATCTCTCTGGCCCCTGTGGCCATAGAATTCCAAAGGAAAGAAGTCTGACTGCTCTGAACAGTGGGCACATGAGAGAATACTAACATTTTAAGATGCAGTGATCCTTCTAGGTACTTTAACAACCCTCTTCAAACATCCACAGGCATAGGATTCAAACATCCATAGGAAGAATTCAGTGGTTCCAGAAATAACCATTTCACATCTCTCCCAACCTTGAGCACAAATCAATATTGGGGTAGGGCTAGTGTCTTTTAAGACCACTTTTTTCTTGATAAAGTTGAGTCTTTAAAACCTGGTAAGGTCAGGAATGGTGGCACAGGATAAGAGATCAAGGCCAGTCTGGTTTACATACTGAGACCCTATCACAAACAACCCACAACCCAGTGAGGTGCTGGATATAAAAGAATGGACTTAGGAATTTAGCAGAAAGGTTCTCAGGAAGACTTACTCTCAGCATAGTGGAGAAGAATCTGGCTTCTCAGAGTCCACCCAAGAGAGAAGGGTAAATAAAGCAAAGAATGAAAAAGGAGTCACAGGAGACAGCTAGATGAGTCGTGTACTAGAGACCTTTGAGGGAGACTGTGGTCACTGAGAAATCCCAATGGTGAGATGGCTGAAATCTCTTTTCAGAACACTTCAGAAATGTAATTGAAGATTGTTTGCTAGGTGATGTAACCTCTCCCCTGTGACCAACAAACTTTCATTAAAAGTTCTGCTACATGTTATAGGCTCATTTTTGTGGTTTAGGAGTGAGTTGGAAAGAGAAAGGGGCTGGTGTGACTACAAGAGCTAAAGAAACAGTCATTAAGAGTGGAATAGTGAATACAGTTTCAGATGAGGCAGCAAACTAGAGCCAGAGATGACCATGAAAACCTAAGTTCCCTCAGTAATTCGCAGAAATCCTGGGGACAACATTGTACTTTCCACAGGACATAGGAATTGGAGCCAATGTCATTTGAATGACTTTCAAAGGATAAGATACCTCAGTTGACCTCCGCTTACAAATAGGCTTTCCCTTCCCAAATGAATGAGTTCTTGGAAAACATAAATATGCCAAATGTACCTCTACCATCCTAGGGCCATGATACGGGGACCGTACACAGTAGAATCCAGAAACTGTGCAAGTCCAAACTGAACACCCTGCTCTTGCACACTCAGTGTGTGTGGAGCTGGCAGGGGGAGCATGGAGCAGGAGAACCAATTTGGCCGGTGCTTTTTCTCAATCTGTCCTGTTCTCTGCCCTCTGACCCACCCATCAACCTTATCTTAATGACCTCTTCACATCGGCACTGCAGCCTGAAGGTCTTGTAAACAGACAAGGCCCAGTAGGAGATGGTGATGGAGGTCGTAACGGGTTGTGTAGAAACCAGACCGCTCTCAGCTTGTTCTGCCCCCTGTGAAGTATAAAAGCAAACACTGTCCCCTGGAAATGGGCTTCTGGTCCAAAGGGCTCAGGGTGTGGGGCGTGAGTGAGTAGGCTGTCTCTAACACTGAATTTTCCCAAGTATAGGCCGTAAAATGTGTCCGGTGAGATTCTAGCTTACGCTCCCAAGCATCGCTCTTGATACGCCATCTTCCCGATCCCCGACGCTCTGCCACCTCCCCATCCTGAAGTCTCCTGGGGAATTGGTAGTCCAAAGACCTTTCATCTTGTGGCATCTATATAGGAACCACACACAGCTCAAAAGGGCTGATGGCACCACCTGGCGGCAGACAAGGTACAACTACTCACCCTGGGAAGCTCATCTCCCGGGATCAGAAAGGAGGGGCGGTTCCTGTGGCCCGGCCCAGCGTGGTGACTTCAGCAGAGCGCGCCATTTCTCCCCTCCTCTTTCCCCGCCCTCCTGGGGGCTGCCAGTACTTGATGTGGCGTCTCCGCCCTCTACCCTTACTTTGCGTGCGTGCTTGCGTGTGGCGGAGGTGGCTGCGCGGGCAGGTCGGAGCTGCGTGCTGTTGCTTCTGGTTCTTCTGTGGCCGCCGTCCCTGTCCGGTCGTCTTGGGTCGCGGAGCTAACGAGGCGCGCCGGTCACAGCCCTTCCAAAGCCCAAGCAGCTCGGCGCGGGGCCTGGCGGGAAGGCGGGCGAGCGCGTGGCCGAGGGCGCCTCGCGGACGGGCGGGCGCCCGTGAGGGAAAGAGGCGGGGGCGGCGGGTTAGCCGCGGGCCGGGCCGGCCGGGGGATGTCGATGCCTGACGCGATGCCGCTGCCCGGTGTCGGGGAGGAGCTGAAACAGGCCAAGGAGATCGAGGACGCCGAGAAGTACTCCTTCATGGCCACGGTCACCAAGGCTCCCAAGAAGGTGCGGGGCTCTGGGTGGCGGCGAGGGCCCTCGCGGAAGGGGCGCGAGCAAGCCCCGGGCCCGGACTCGGGTAGTTCGGGACTTGGGGCTAGGGTCTGGGGTGTCAGGACCACTGACACGATGTAGGGGGTGGCCGGTGAGCGGCGATGGGCCTATCTGGAGCCAAAGAGGCCGCCCTGACCTCGCTTTTCTTTGTCCCTCGGCCGGAGTCCTGGATCTTTCTGAAGCCCGACAGGGCCAGGCCTTAAATTCACGACTGACTTTTCCTGGATGGAGGGCCTTGAAGACGAGATTGGGAGGGGGTGAACGACTCAGCTGACCCCTGTGACTGTCCAGGGGATGAGGGTGTGCAGGAAATTTCCCCTCAGGTGAGTGGGGGAAATCAGGTAGCGCTTGTTAAACAAGGCATCTCTTGGGGGAGCATTGGCCGCTTGACCAACAACTGCGTGATAGCTTAGAGGCAAGAGGAAAGAACTGTATGAACTGGTTTATGCAGCTGAAGGTTTCTAAAAGCAGCAAGAGATTGAAAGGCAAAATGATAATCGCCTTGCAGTCTTCCACTTGCTAGGAAGTATGTGAGAAAGGAAAATTTAGAGATTAGTGACAGTAGACACTGTCATGGATGCAAGTTGCTCCCAGTCATGTGAATAGATCACTTAGACATCCCTCCAGAAGGAAGCTTGGGTGGGTTGGAGAGGTGGGTGGGAAGAAATGATTGCTCATTCTTTACTGCACTTACAAGTTCAGCCTATTGTGCTGGGGGGTTGAGCTCGAAGGACATCCTTCTATTGCTCTTGGAAAAGGTGATCTATGGAGGCCTGAGTCTAACTAGCTCTCTCAGTGGTGGGATCGGGATGCCCAGTGCTTTCTGTGGAACAATTTTCTGACCTTCCTCTAACCTGGTATCCAGTTAGCAGTAGACCAAAGAACCTTTGCGAAGAGGTGACCTTTCTGAAATAAAGTCATTTCAAAATTAATCCTGCCTAGGGTATTTGTGGGGTTCAAGGATGGTATGAATTCAGCAGAGCAAGGTTCGCAGAGATAGTTAATCCCCAAGGTTCCTGCACCTGAACTAGTTAAGCTGCTCTCAGTGCCTGAGAGCGCTTTATTTATTTTCCTCCAAGAAACTAATTGACTGGTCTCGACAAAAGAAGTCATGGCTGTGTTCTTTAGCTCCGTTTTTCTCAAAAAATTGAGATTGTTACCAATGACACCTTTAAAAGGTTTCTAGAAGGTAGGTCTATCTTAAGAGATCCAGTTGACCTCATTTTTAGTGCTCTCATTCCCCTGGCTGCTTTGTTGGAGAAGTGACCTTTTGCAATCTGCACTATTTGAATACAAAGTTAGAGTTCTTACAAGTAAAACGCCTATGTGCAGTACCTCAGATGAGTTAAGGGAAAGAGTTGGAAACCCTGATAAACTAATCCCCCTGACTCTTATCTCTTGCCATAGCCCATCTTCTTTTGTCTAGGTACTCCAAGAGAGTATTGGTCATTTTTATTGTTCCTTTTTTTTTTCTTTGAGTAATAACTATATTCTTGCAAGTCAATATTGGTAAGCCAACATCTGTATTAGACATTGTGAACTCCTAGAGGCAAGGACTCTTGTTTACCTTTGTATCTGTGGAGCCTAGCTCTGTACCTTGCATATAGCCCTCAATTGCTAATTGCCAGTCTGGCTAGCCAGTAGCTGAGGCGCTGAATGCCAACAGCAGTAACCGTCCCTTTTCTTAACTCTTTCTGAGAGGAATGTCACAAATGAGCATTATTGCGAAGCCAAGTGCTAATGACTTTAGAGACTCATTCCATTAGCTAGAATAAACAAGCCTTTGCAAGGCATGTGGGAGACCCTGCTGTAAATTTCCATTTGCTGGTGAATGTGTCCTCATGTTATTAATCTTGTTCTTTGAGCTTTATTGTGTGGTATGTACGTTGTACTTGTATTAAAATGCATTATGATGACTAAGTACCTTCCCTTAATGATGGTGATAAGAAGCATTTATTTTGTTAATGGACCAGTTAAGGACTAGTCAAGGTCATAGAGTAAATTCTGGGTAATCTGGTTTTAGTTTTTTTGAATTCCCTCTCAGAATTTCAGCTCCTAGACATTATGACTTAGGTCACTTTTGAACCTCTTCCATGTGGTGATAATGTGATAAAGTATGGAAAAGGTGAGGGTGCAGGTGGCATGGTACTGAATAGTGTGAGGAAAAGGTCTCTTTAAAATGATGTCTTCCATCATCCAAAAGGATCCCAGCTTGACCCTAAACCAGGTAATCTTTGAATTGTTCCCATTCCTGAGCTCCCTCTGGAATTGAGGACATTCCTGGGGCCATAGGTGACTTAATGCTTCTCAATCAGGTCAGCTTCTAATGCTTTTCTTGCCAGTTTTTAATTATTATTTACTTTCTTTGAGGTACAGTATATTATATGCCCATTCAAGCAAAAGCATGTCTTATTCTGTAACTATAATGATACCCAGTTTTGTATTCTTGGATGTTTGTCTACTCCAGTGCTATGGATATTACAGGGCTTGTTCATTTGATTCAAGACATGAATATTTGGCAGTCAAGAAGCCAACTATTAATTGGTATCCCCCTAAGTGAGTAACTCAAGTGCCTCAGTTTCTGCATTTGCCTAATAAATGTCTGTTGTTTGGAACAGTTGACTGACGCTAGATATATTTGGAAGTTAAGATAGCAACAGTAATTTTTTAAAGTATATTTTATTCCCTCCTTAAAATATTTAAATATATTAATTTATGGAGGGAGGACATGTGTGCATGGAGGAGTCAGGATAATTTACATGAGTCTATTCTCTCCTATCTTATGGGCCCAGGGAATCAAACTCAGGTTGTCAGTCTTGGCAGCAAATGTTTTTCCCTGCTGCTGAGCATCTTGCTGACCCTGTTCCTGTCCAGTGAGCATTTGTTGTAACTTGTAGGAAGTCATGAATGCCAATTAAGACATTAATTAAGACAAAACTTAAGAAGTAATGGGAACGTATTGTTATCTTTGAAGGCTAAGATAATTAGTAATACAGATTATCATAAGCAACTCCATAAAACATCCTAACATCCAGAAGAACATGGAAAGAATCATAGTCTTGTCTCTTAGTAGACATGAGAAATAATGGAAGACATTTTTTCCTGACCCAGAATTATAAAGGCAGTTTTCATGGGACCACACTGATTGCTGTGGTATAACAAGTGGTTTCAGGTAGGATAGTCAGGAAAGCTTGAGGTGAGAAGGACTCCTTTAGTAGTAAGGAGAAGTGTACATTGTACCACAACTGAAGGAGAACCCTCTTTCATGTTGGCAGTTATTCAAAACAAATCCAGTACATTTTGTGGTACAGACAGTAACTGTCTTTGGAGCTTCAGAAATTGACATTGTGTTAGATTGTTGGTTTTCCATAAATAAGCCCCAATCTCTAATTTATTGATGAAATCTCCTTTGATGGACACGTTTCTCTAAATACCTCTTAGAATATTACCCTTTCTGTGAATTCCTGACATGTTAAACATTTAGCCTAGGTTCTGTGTAGTCCTTTCACTGCTTTGTTGCCATTTAATCAAACTGTTAATGCTATCTTGAAGATGGAGATGTTTATTTTGAATTTTTAAAATGTAAACCCTCATCAATTTTTCTAAGTCTAGAAGAGGTGACTACAGAGTATGTGTAGAAGGCAGAGAATTAGAACCAGCCTCATTTTAGCCTGTCTGAGGAAATGTCTTTGGTAGTTGCTGCATTAGAGAGTGTGCACAACGGTTCTTAATCTTTTGAGCCTTAATCTTTGAAGAATTTCATGAAATCATAGTTTCTGTCCTTAGGAAAATTCAGATGAGCACAAAAATACATATTTACTTCCAGAGGGTGTAATAGGGCTGCCTGGAACTTTTTCATAGATCCTGACTTTAAAACCTTTCTTGAGAGGCTGGAAAGATGGCTCAGCTGTTAAGAACCCTGACCCCTGTTCCAGAGGTCCTGAGTTCAATTCCCAGCATATGGTGGTTCAAGACAATCTATAATGTGATCTGATGCCCTCTTCTGGCGTGTAGCTATACATGGAGACAGAGTATTCATATACATAAAATAAATAAGTAAAAAAAAAAAATAAGCATAGTATCTCATTTCTTTACAGATCTAGATTCTGCTTTAAAAAAAAAAAATGTTTCGAGTTTGCACTTTGTCTTTGAGGTTTGGAATAAAGCTGGGGCTGGGGTATTGTTACCCTCCTCTTTGGGTCTCATTATTGCCTTGAGAATATAACTCAGAAACTTTCATACACAGAAACCAGACTTAGAGCAGCTGTAGTAAGTACTTTCTCAGCTCTATTTCTCTTCATAGGAAACTGTACTTTTCAAACTATTCTTAATACTGAACTGATAAAATATGAACTTTACCATTTGATTTCTCTAGATAGAGCTTATTGAAGTCAAGGACTGTTTTAGACATATAAGGTCTGACACATAGTACCGTTGATGAGTGTTTATTGAATCAAATACCGTGAAGTGATTGTCCCCAGGAGAAACTAAGTTCCACTCATGTAGTGACTGATTTGCTTTCCTTTTTTTATTGCCAGAGCTGTTATACCTTATACCTCCCTTATGGATGGATGAGGCAGTAACTAGGGACCACAGGAGAGAACATAAGGAGAGTTTCCACTCATTTAATAGCTCTCTTTCTAATGCAGGAAATGGAAGGTAAGGGAAGAGAAAGAATACATACTACATGGCCTCCTCATTAGCTTAGTAGTATGGCGACATAAAGCAGTCAGCTTAGAGCTAGCCATACATGTAATGAGGGATGCAATTTGAAATTCTCACTGTTGGAGCAAACATTTAAGCACTGGAGACCCTCTGCTCAAAGTTGAAACTGGTATCTTGGAGTTAAGAAACTTGGTCCCCAGTTTGAGGAATAATGAAAAGTTGGAATGTATGTTAGGGCTCTGACAATGTTAACAGCATGCTAGCAATGCTTAGCAGTTTCCCATCTTTCATACTGTATAATGCTGGGTGTCCATTCAGCTGAACCAGAAGCTGAACTTGACATCCAACAGTCTGATGTACACTTGTCCTTGAAACACACCTTTAGAATTAGTCTTCTGGGAATGGGTCAGTGCTGTCCTAACCATGAGCTCCTGGTTCTAGTTGGCACTAAATTTTGTGATGTTTTCGTAAAATGTGTGACTTTGCCAAGATTTGGGGAAAAGGGAGACTTTCAAAATTCCCTGTTTTGGAAAGTGAAATAAGTGCTTTATAAGGATGGCAGATACATGCTCTGTTACTCTGGTAACAGATTCAGTTTCCTGTTCGTGTACAGGTGGTTCCAGCTTCTAATTCAGTACTTGAGTTTTTAGTGCCAGTGTCAGTACCAGACTTCTTAGCAAGCAAGACAGGAAGATTCCCAGTGTTGGCTCGTTATGAAAAGAGTGACCCAGCTGGCTTGTTGTACTGGACTTGATGAATTGTGAATCTTAATTACACTAATCAATACAGTGGCCTTGGTAACAGCCTTGTAGCTGCTGTAGAATCTGTTTGCTTCAGGGTTGTAACAGAAAGAGACTAAGTTGATTGGGGACATCATGTTCTCACTGTAATAAGCTGTAGGCTAAGTCCAAGGAAAAACAAATCCTGGAGGGGCTGACCTCACTACACCCCTTCTCCAGTATTTCCCAGGAGGAAACATTACTCTGGAGGTGGTTTCTGTTCTTAGCCAGTTGGGAGTAAATCAAGGTTGACAAAGACTTGGTTCTTAGCGTAAGTGGGGTAAAGGATGCTTCCAGGTTCTAAAGGGCACATGGAAAACACTTGTATTGAGAAGTCCCTTGTGTGCTGGTTTGTAATTGAGAATGAGTGATTGATGAAACTAATCTTAACCCTTGCATTCAAGAATTAGAACCTGTTCTATTTGGGGAATATGGGATTCATAATTATGCACATTCTTTTCTGATTCCATAGAGAGGGGATTAGCTGAAAGCTGGGCATGATTGGAATGAGAGCATATTGCGAGTTTTTACAAATTTAAACTAAACTATGTTTAAAAATAAATAAACAAAAAACCATTCTGTCTTGTTTCGATAACTCTCATGTTCTCCTAACCCTTTATGGATCCATCATATGCATGGTCTGTACTGACAGGTATAGTTGGTATTAAAAGTAGCTTCTCCACTTCCTTTCCCTTGTTTTAATTCAGAGCAAAGCATATTTAACCCATTTATTTCCTGCATTTTTGAGGTGCTTTGTCAAAAGCCTGGCAAATTCAGTGTAATTGTTTGCTTTTTCAGGTCCTCCTTGTTAAATCAGTACCTTTCATGAGGTTGGGGTATGAAAGATATTTGTCACAAAGGGAGTTTTTCCAGACTATTTATTATCTGGGCTCTAAATTAGACATACTTATTCACAGTAGGAGAGAACTTGAAGGTAGGGCAGCTGGTGGAGAATGGGTTGGCATTTTGAATGACCAAAGAGGCGGTAATTATTTTGAAGTTAGATATTGGGGTAGGAGTGCAGCCACTATCTATGAAGGCACCTATTTCTCAAGGAAGAAATCTTCCACCCCATGTGGGGGGGATCAGAGAAATTACCTACTACTACTTTTTTTTTTCTCACATGTTAGAGTAAATCTGGAGCAGAAGTCATGGAGCCTGTCAAGTCAAGGCTGAGTAACTCCTATCATAGGGCCTGTGCTAGACACGACTGCAGATGTGTCCTATAGAGCTTAGATTCCCGTGAGATTATTTAGGCCATTTAAATGACTACAGGCTCCCTTACCCATTGGAGACTCTTAGAGCTGTGTTCATAATCCAGAGAGAGAGAAAAAATGAAAAAAGAAAAAACCAGAATAATAAAACACCTAAATAGAAGGTAAATTTGTTAACCTGAAGCCTACCTAAGCACCTGGAATGATTGCTTATCTAGAATTAAGGATGTGTTAGGGTCAAAGAAAGCCCTGAGCTGTGTTCTTTGGACTTTATCTCCTAAACAGTCTTTATCAAAACAGGAAGGCCATCTACGTAAAAGTGCTGGAGGGTATCTATAGGAAAAATAGGGAACACCAGGCCTCTCCAAGCCGGTACCATTTCTTGAGTCTAAATTCTTTTTGAAATGCTAAGTATAATTCTACTACATTATAAATACCCTTACCTCTGGTTTCTGGATAGTCAAGTCAGAATATGAGAGCTTAAACTTATTAGTTTATATTATAAACTCTTAGACTGAAAATAATAGTATTTTAAAGATTTTGAGAAACATTTTGGTAAAATTCTGACTTCAGAAGAAAAGCAGAGTTTGGTATAGTTAATCATTGAAGAGTTACAGATTTAACTAAAGAATAGATTGGGCCGGATGGTGGTGGCACATGCCTTTAATCTCAGCACTTGGGAGGCAGAGGCAAGCAGATTTCTGAGTTGGAGGCCAGCCTGATCTACAGAGTGAGTTCCAGGACAGCCAGGGCTACACAGAGAAACCCTGTCTCCAAAAACAAAAGCAACAACAACAACAAAAATACATCAGAAGCATGTGCTAGAGAGGAAAAGACAGAACTTAGAAAGTTGATTAAGCTGATGAGCCATGTTACCAGCTAAAGCCAGTGTTCATATGGCTCTGGTGTTTGATGTGAAAGAATGGCCAGGCCTTCCTCAGGATGAGAGTAGCAGAAGCAAGGGTGGAACTCCTTTGGGGTACTGAAAAAAATCAGTAGGTGGATGTGTCCAGTTGAGGCTGGATCCTAAGCTGACCTTAGGATCGCCACAGCCCAAATATTCCTTTACTTGAAGGAAGTTCTTAGAGGATTATTATTTAAGGTTTTGAGAACTTTCCATGCCCATACTGAAAAACTGCCAAATAAGGGGTATTATAAGAGTGTTACAAGCTAACTTTGTATAGAGACTCAGGTCCCATTAATAGAACTTCATTCCTCCCCAGAGAAGTCAAGAGGTTCTACCTGGTTCCAGTTCTAACTGCTTTCTTGTGGGAAAACAGGAAGCCTGCTGTTAACATAAGGATATTTCATGGTTTGCTTAGTGATGCATTAAAACTCAGGAGATATAATCATGTACCAATTATCTTTACTTACTGGCTGGAATGGTGGCTCAGCAGTATTATTCATTCCTTGCTTTTCCAGAGGACTAGAGTCTCATTCCCATTGCCTAAAAGTCAGGCAGCTCACAAATGACAGTAACTCCAGCTCCAAGGGATCCAAGGCCCACATCTGTTCATACACAGAAAAATAAGTATAAATATTTTTAAATGACCAGAGGAACTTTAAACCTCACTTTCTGGGGCTTTTAAAATCAATTTTACAGTTTTTTATTCAACCTGTAACCTAATACTCCAGGTTTTATTTTTCTTCATTATTTTTTTTCAGCTTTTTAAAGATATAATGGGCAAAATTAAATGTACTCAAAGGGTACAGTGTTATACTGTGTTATTTGTGCACAGTCAAGAAATGACTATGATCAAGCCAGTTAACATAACCATTTCCTCAGTTATCTTTTGTGAGAAGTTCAGAACACTGCTAGTCATCCTGTTGCTGAAAGCACATCCTAGCAGCTCTCCAGAAAGTACTCCCCCTAGAGAAGCAGTTCTCAACCTGTGGGTCCAACAACCCTTTTATAGGGGTTGCCCAAGACCATCCTGCATATCAGATATTAAGATTCATAACAATAGCAAAATTACAGTTATAATGTAGCAATGAAAATAAATTTATGGTTGGAGGTCACCACAACATGACGAAATTTATTAAAGGAGGCCCTTGAAACAGCAAGGAACTGCTTTTCTCACCTAGTTCCAAAAGAAGAAATGCTACTGAACTTGTGATTTATTTGAGATTTTTGTTTTTAGTTTTTGCTCTTTTACATTTCACTGTCAAAGTTGCCTCAAGCAAATCATGTAACCCTAACTGCTACTCCATTCTGATTTTGTATCTGTGAGCATGCAGCCCTTAGATAATGCTAGATTTTGAAAATAACATTGTTTTGTAAACTATAAGCTATTCATTTGAGACAGACAATATAAGTATAAAAGACAAGGAAATCTGGGTATTTTGAATTTTATTGCTTATTAAATTTTATTTCTTTGTATATATGTGGGTAGGTGTTCATGTAGAAGTCAGGACAGTTTGCAGGAATTGGTTCTCTCTACCATATTTGTCCCAGGATTGAACTCTACTCTGTCAGACTTGATAGCATTCACCATTTCCCACTGAGTCATTTCACCAGCCTGGCATTAATGATTTTACTGTTTAATATACTAGTATATGTTGCTTTATATGTTGCTTTTAAACTTCTCATCTCATCAACTTTAAATAAAAATTATAATCTAGTACTCCCTGTGTTGTGAGGGTTGTTCTTTGTGTATCAGGAGTTTTTTTTTTTTTTTAATTGAAAATTGCTTAAATTATGGATATCCTGGTAGTGTTACTTGTTGAGAAAATAGCTCTTCTTAAACAAAATTTAATGTTTATTTTGGTTTGCTATGCAGCATTAGCAAGAAAGCTTAATCTTTGTGCTCCTGCACACACCACTGGTTAGAAAACAATAGAAGGCAGGGCTCAGGAAAACCCAAAATTGAATATGCTGGTCCCGACAGTAGATGGGTGGCATATTACACACCTGGAGTGATAGGTAACTTTTGTTTTAAAACAGCTCCAGAGAAGCCACAACCGACTGTCCTTTTCGGCTTTCTTGCTTCTTACAAGCCACATAAAATAGCAATTTCATAATGAGTTTTTTAATGTAAACTTGAAGTATGAAATCTAAAATCAGCTCAAGCTGATCAGTAGGGGTTTCACTTTATCCTTTCTAATTGAAAACATGTAACCCAGCTATAGGATACATTGTGAAAGGTCCCATTGACTCCTTTAGAAATAATCGCGGTTGCTACATAGTTCCTAGTTAACAAGGAGTCCTGAAAGTCCGGTTTATTTTGTTATGTTTTGACAGCTTGAGCCCATAAGCTTATGGGAAGCAGCTTTTTTAAAAAAGTGATGTAGGTCCTGTCTGGTTAGCCCAAGGCTCAAAATACCAGTTCTCATCGACTTGACGGCCACATATCGGTAGCTGCTTATAGTTCTGCCACTTACACACTAGTTGGCAGACTCTATTTCTTCACCTCCAGTTAGACATAGTCTAGCCTTCCCAAATGCTGAGCTGACTCACAGCATGATTCACTTACTCACTAAACAAATGCATGAATTTAAAATGTAATTGATTTTTAAATCTCACATAAGCTGTATGTACTTCAGATCAAGGGAGAGAAATTTGCTTTTAAATAATTATCTTCCTGTTGTTATGTTACGACATTGCCCAGTGGTGCCAGAGAACCAAGTGGGCATCTTTTTAGATCTATCCACTCTTTGTTTGCTTCCTGTTAAATTTTCTTTCTGTAGACAGACATTTGTGTGAAG
This sequence comes from Mastomys coucha, assembly GCF_008632895.1. Classification (NCBI taxonomy): domain Eukaryota; kingdom Metazoa; phylum Chordata; class Mammalia; order Rodentia; family Muridae; genus Mastomys; species Mastomys coucha. The sequence goes on along the minus strand of NW_022196898.1, from coordinate 55,761,918 downwards.
TGTACAGATAGGCCTGTTTATAAGCAATTGACAAGGTTCCCTCTTTAAAAAAGAGCATCTCCACCTAACTTGCAGTAGGACATGCCAGTTTAACTTAAAGGTGCCATTTAGCACGTCATTGGCATAGAGAACGGTGAATATAGTAAGCTAGCTAGTAGGCTAGCCTGGAACTTGTCATCCTCCTGCCTCAGCTAGGATCACAGGTTTGTGCTACCATAACTGTCTTCTGACTTGATTTTTAATACACGCTCTATGAATCTAAACAAAGTGACTTCCAAAGAGGGACAGAATGTGCAGAATATTTTAGCCTGATACCTTTTGAAAAAGTAAGAGAAGAAAAACAAGAATGTCAACATGTATTTACTGGAAGAAAGCCAACACAAAAACATACAGAAGCCACTAAAAATGGAGTGGAGGGAAGTAAGCCTCTGGATTCAAGTGTAACGCTTTAGTCATGTCTATTTTACATGTCAAGGTAAGATGTAATAGACAATGGAAAAATGAAATGTTAAAAATCTTTAGAAACACAAATGAGCTCAACTAGCACAGGAAATCTAAGCTAATGTATTAGATTGGTTGTGCAGGGTTCCAGTAAACAGTACCTTTGTGTTTACATGTGTATACACTGTAGCATAGAATGTGGAGGTCACAGGACAGTCACGGGTGTCAGTCCTCACCTTCATCTTTGCTTGAGACAGTGTTATCCACTACTTCATGTGCCTGTGAGCCTCGCCTGCCCCTCTAACTCACATAAAGGTGAAAGGACAAAAACAAACAATAACAACACAAAACCAGCTCTCTAATGTGGTTCTCTGATATCTACTATGCTCTATGGCATGTGCATGTTCTGCTTCCACATGTACATCATTCACAATAGTAAAAAAATAAAATGTTTTTAAATATGCAAAATTACCTTTGAGGCTCACTATATAGCTCTGACTCTTCTGGAACTCATTATGTGGTCCCCAAACCAGACTGGTTCCATACCCACAGAGATTCATCTACCTCTGCCGGCCAAGTGCTGAGATTAAAGACATCACATATACCCAGCTTATTAGTCTTAAATTTTATAATACCATTGAGATTTGGTAGGAGAGTATCTTAATTCTTTATTCTCAGATGAATTCTGAATAATTTATTATAATTTTCATGTTTGTACCTATTTTTGCCTCTATATTATATGAAAGTATGCATGCACTTATATATGTGAGTGTATCATATAGCACATGAAAATTCAAAGGTTCATTCTAAATCAAGAGTATATACATATTTATTATACTGTTCTTTTGAAGTTTTCTTTCTGTGTTAAGAATGGTAAGTTTGGGGAAATAAAAGCTCCAGCAGTGGTACTAGGAGAGGAAGGTGAACAATCCTTTCTAACACATTACTAAAGTAATACATATGTTCTATGGAACAAGAGTCTACCATCATTAGTGCTAATTTTATCTTAAAATCTAGAGGTACCAGTAGATGCGTGTTAGGAGAGAGTAGGCTAGCATGATATGAGGGTAAGGCAATTAGGCCAAGTAGACATGGAAAGTTGGTCTGAATGTGTTTTACATTATGTTGTAAATTGTGGTTTTTAGAAGATTAGG
>NW_022196898.1:55696445-55760313 GCF_008632895.1 Mastomys coucha | reverse complement strand
CCTGTGGTTGGCAGCTGCTTGGTTGACTGCAACTCTAAGGGAGACAGTAGAAGCCAGTGAAGAGTTGTCTCTTGAAGAAAAGGGATAGTGGCTGATGGTAACACCACTTGTGCTTTGGGAAGTTTTCAAGTGTTGTCTCTCATGGTTTCAGTGATTCAGCTCTATGGGCCTGAGAGTACCTCGTTTTTCCTCACACTAACACCTGCCTTGACACATTATCACATTGAGTCTCATTTTGAAAGGCATAATTTGTCTGGCTGTGGAATTGGATTCTAGTAGTGTGTTATTGGTGACATAAAAGGATACAGTGGAGGGAGGATCTGTGTGTTGTGATTAGTCAGCCTACCCACCCACTCCCTCCTGGAAGCTCAGGCCCCATCTGGGGAGACTGAGAACTTAAGAAACTTGAGACAGAGGGAAGACAGAACAGCCAAAACCTGCTGGGTCTCAGAAAACGAAAGAGGCTGAAGGTGCCTAGTTTGGCTCTGTAGCTCAAAAATGATCCCTTTTCCATTCGTATTCTCTGATGTATGTGTGTGAGGACAAGTTATTGGAAAGAAAAGGCTCCCCCTTTTATTTATTTATTTATTTTATGTATATGAGTGTTGTTTTCATGAATACCAGAAAAGGGAATCAGATTCCATTGCAGATGGTTATGAGTCACCATATGGGTGCTAGGAATTGAACTCAGGACTTCCAGAAGAGTACTCAGTGCTCTTGACCGTGGAGCCATCTCTCTACTCCTCCTTTAGGAAACTATTTTTATCTAGCTGAAGAAAAAGATAGTAGACTTGGGTTTTTCTTGTTTGACAATATTGGTATTGTTTTTTGAAGGGGATACATTTAAAATGGGAGTCAGGCTGATCTCTGCTAAGAAGCAAAAGGAGATGCTGTATTGGGGAGGGAGACTAACTGTTTTGACTTCTTTGCTATCCTCTGAGAAGGTAATGGCTGGGAGTAGAGTCTTAAAAGGAATAATTAGCTGAAAGATGTATGGAGAAGGGATTTAGAAAAGATGTAGGAACCTTAGACAGTGTTTTAATATACATCTTAGTAATTGTCCTTGTTAAATTTTCTGTTTCTGATAGTCTTTTTGACTCAATGCTAATATCTAAGGAATATGCTACCCATAATTTCTAAACAGCAAAATTCTGTGCACAGTATGCACAGAAAGCAATGGGACAATTTTTTTTTAAATGCCTCAGAAAACCAAAAGAGGGATACTGCACCCTCAGATAATCTCAGTAGTTAGAAAGACTGGCCCTTCTATGCGCATCTAAGGTATGCTTTCTTAATGATTTGTTTTCCTAGTACTTGCTGTTTACCTTTGAGTCTAGTTCTTCACCCTTAGGAGAAAACCTTCCTGAGGAAATTAGAAGCTGTTAGTTAGATAGGTATGTGAAATAACAAAGTTAATAAGATGTCTGGCCTAACCTCTAATTTTTGGAGGGCCCACATTAAACAATATCTGGATAAGGCATAGACCCAAGTCATATGTACTAAACTATTTGAAAAGCTGCTTTAAAATAACACTTTAAACTGGCCTGAAATTTAATTAGATTTTAAAGATAGAACAAATAGACTTCCATGTTTGTGTGTGTTATGCTAGTCACCGTGTTCCTAGAGGAATGGTGACAGTTGATGGCTAAGCCATCTGTTACTATTGCATGGAGAGTCGAAGCACATTACACAGACTGTAGAGAGCCTTAGTGCTTTCATAGGATGAAATACTTAGTGCAAAGTGAATATGTTGACTAAAAGAATATAATGCACACTGTATATTGTCCTATCATTGTCACTTATCCATAGGGTCATAATAGTGTTTTAGTAGCTTTTAATTTCCTCTAATTGGATAGAGAGAAGGAAATTTTGAATTAGATATGGGAAGGAGGAAGCTGAGCTATTTACTTCTGAGGCTGTAGATCATACATTTTCAGAAGTAAACTCAACTTTGGGTAGTAAAAAGTATTAAGATCAATTAAACAAATAATTACAATTATTTTTCTTTTGAAGTTTATAACTTTTTGGGGTTGCCTGTGTTCCCTTTGTCTTGGTAAGTACTATACCATCTTGTAGATCACTCTGTCACTACACCCACCATAATGAACCCAAATTATCAGGTCAAACTTTTCCTAATGAGCCTCAGTGTTACAGGGAAGTCAGTCCAACCATCATAAGTTGTGCTATAACATAGCACACTATACTGATACATATATCCTATGCTGGCCTTCAGATGCAGCAAGTAGACATGTGTTTGATGTGCTCATGGGAGAATGGTGAGGTAGCTTATCCTTCCTCGGATATGCTGTCAATCTAAGAGTGGAGGCCAGCGGTATTTTGGGTACTTTGTCTACATTTCCTCCTTTCTTCCCTGTACTTACTACCTTATGCTAAAGCACCCCAATGAAAACCTAATAGTTGGAGGAAATCATTACAATAAGAAGTAAAACAACGGGCAGTGGTGGCACACGCCTTTAATCCCAGCACTTGGGAGGCAGAGGCAGGCGGATTTCTGAGTTCGAGGCCAGCCTGGTCTACAGAGTGAGTTCCAGGACAGCCAGGGCTACACAGAGAAACCCTGTCTCAGAAAACAAAAAAAAAAAAAAACAAACAAACAAAAAAAAACCAAAACAAAAAAAAGAAGTAAAAACAAGCCATGCTTTTGCAGTTGTCTTTGGGTTTTCTTTTATCCAAATGACCATATTTTTCCACTTAACTACACTGAGTTTAACCCAAACAGAAAGCTGCTATTAGATCTGGTTTCACTAGAAACCAGAAGTTGGTTTTGGCAGTATCCTTATTTACAGCATAAAGGTGAACAGCATGTGAAGATTCTTTCCACCAAGGGAGAAACAGCTGCTAGCTGGAAAGAACCTGTAGAGTTAGACTCCTGGAGAAAACTGGCAGAGCCACAGCATTCTGTAACAGCTGCCGAGAGACAAGTCTCCTCAGCTTGTAGTTCAGTGTAGCAGAAACGACAGGAGATCGATCGTTCATCTGTGTGCTGCTGGACCACCTTACAGACAGCTATCCACTATGCTATTACTTGAGTTAACACTGCCTACTTCAAATGTGGACGAGATCCATTATTTGAGAGATGGGGTGTTAGGAGCACTGCACATAGTAGTAAGCTACTTGCCATAGCCTACTATTTTTAGATGGGAAAGATTTTGCTAAGCTTTAGACTGCTGATAAGCTTTATTAATGCAAGGAGAGATTATGTCTATTAATCTCAGGTTGCTGAAGAAATATCTCTAGCTTGATACAACTGCTTCTCTGTTTTTTATCTAAAAATCTGCAAGTGTTACTGAAGTGCCTTCCCCCACCTCACCACAATGTAGGTGGTATCTGGAATCATGCCCAGAACCTTTTGAGAAAAAAAAAGAAGAGGAGGAGGAGAGGGAATCTAACAGCCAGGAGAAGGGAGCACTTCCGAACAGGCTGCCCATGCCGGCAGCAGGAGCCTGGTGGAGGAAGTGCTGCCTCTGGAAGCTGTTACTAGCCACTCATGGGCTCTTGACTATACTTTTTCCACTGCCAAAGTTAACTGCATATTATGTTGAAATTAATTGCTTTGGTCATCCTTGATATACATCTTGCCTACTGAGGAAGTAGTGAACATGTAATTGGAAATCCTATTTAGAAGGATTTAGTTTTTTGTTTTTCTTTTTGAAAAGCAGCTATGCATTTGAAGTACTTAAAGTTTTAGCATTTAAAGTAAAAGAAATATCTTGGACTTCATGATGATATTTGTTAATCATTCTGAAATGATATATGTGGCTGAGTTTGAGTTGTGATTGTCACTTATCTTTGAAGCTTGACCTAATGTACAAGAAAGGAGTTTTAAAGGTTCACTTATTCTGCAGATGTTTATTAAATACCTTCCTGCATGTGTGAAGCCCTTCCTGACTTGCTCTGAGGGTATGCAATTCTTCTTTATGCCTTCAGTGTCTTTTCAGACTTGATAAAACAGGATCTCCCTTTCTGTGTCAGAGTTGCCTGAAGAAAAAACTTCCACAGTTAGATGGTGAACCAAGATGAGTTCTAAATACCCAGATTTCTGTCTCTGGTGTGCTATTTGATTCTGTTCTCTGCATTTGTCCTTAGTGGGAACCATGCTAGATAGGAAGTTCAAAATACAAGCCAGTGTCCTCTTGTTTGCTACTCTATGACTGTAGAGTCCTACCAGTTCTGTTTTTCATTTGTTCATACTAACTGCCTATGCAAAGCTACAAACCAAAGCTTGGTTCTTACTGCAGTGCTACCCCAGCAGAGGATGTCTGTGTTGGAAAAGGAAGATTGTGCAGCTGTAGCTAATGTGGAGTTTACATTTTAAAATTTATTATATTGTGTGTATGAATGATTTGCCTGTCTGCATGTATGTGCACAACATGAGTTCAGTACCTTCAAAGGCCAGAGAAGGGAGTCAGGTCATCTTAGGCTGGAGTTACAGACAGTTATGAGCTGCCATATGGGGCCTGGGCATAGAACCCAGGTCCTCTGGGAAAGCATCCAGTGCTTTTACCACTGAACTATTGCCCCAGTTCCTGATTTACTCTTTCTAGCTTCAAAGTGTTGATGACTGGGCCATTTGTATTATGCAGGAAAACTTTTCACCTATGATAGAATACAGTTCCATAGATACTATTTGCTAATGACATAATTTGTTTCTCCATAGGAACCTTTTCAGAGTTCTGAATCTGAATCCAGGTTCTCAATTTGTACTCTTCTTTTTCAGGAATGTGAGCTTTATCTCAAATTTTATAGAAAGGTCATCAGAAGTAATGTGAGAGTTCTAGAGGAAAGGTTTAAGCAACTGATTCTCAACCTGTGCGTTTAGACCTATTTGTCAAACTTCTGTATCCAAAATTACTTGCTTAATGATCATAATTTTATGCTTGGGGGTTACCACAAATGAGGAACTATATTATAGGGTCAAAAAAGTAAGAAGGTGGGGCTGGAGAGATGGCTCAGCAGGTAAGAGCACTGACTGCTCTTCCGAAGGTCCAGAGTTCAAATCCCAGCAACCACATGGTGGCTTACAACCACCCATAATGAGATTTGACGCCCTCTTCTGGTGCATCTGAAGACAGCTACAGTGTACTTAATTATAATAAATAAATTTTTTTTAAAAAAAGGAAGGTTCAGAACCACTGGCTTAAGCCATTTAATTCCATATTTTCACACATTACTTTGTTTATAAATAATACTGATTGCAAATTATTTTTAATTTATTAAAGCCAGTGGTCCAAGTATTCTACCATGTAGATTCGGTGACACATACATATAGCCCTAACACTCAAGCTAATAGACTGATACAGGAGAATTGTGAGTTCTGAGCTAGCCTAGGTCTTTTAAAAGATCTTGTCATTAAAAAAATATATTGTGCAAATACCTAGTTCTGATTTATTCTACCTACAAAGACCTTTAAAACTTGTCATTATTTTCTTCTTTTAGATTCATCCTGATTAGTTAAAATTTAATTAATGGAGAATTTGGTGTTTGTTTTAAAACTTCTCTTTCATCTGTACACTCTGATGTTTTAATTTTTTTAAAGGTTTATTTATTTATTTTATGTATATGAGTACACTGTAGCTGTACAGATGGTTGTGAGCCTTCGTGTGGTTGTTGGGAATTTAATTTAGGACCACTGCTCCCTCCTGCCCAAATATTTATTTATTATTATAAATAAGTACACTGTAGCTGTCTTCAGACACACCAGAAGAGGGCGTCAGATCTCATTACAAGTGGCTGTGAGCCACCATATGGTTGCTGGGATTTGAACTTACGACCTTCGGAAGAGCAGTCAGTGCTCTTACCCGCTGAGCCATCTCTCCAACCCTGATATTTTAAATTTTTACTGGTGCTACAAAACTCTAGGGATACTACACTGGTTTTATGAACTACAGATGACATTGCTGGGCTGTAATGTGTTTTTGCCATTGCTAGACATCCTATTCAAAAGAAAAGGCACAGCCAAATTAAAAAAAAAAGAATATGCTACAAGAGAGTGTTCTTGAAGAAAATACAAAACCAGATATGAGATTATATCTGTTTTCTGATAGAATTGGGTGAAAGGACAAAGAGTTTAGTGTTTGTGTGTAAAAGTTAGATAAAAGAGAAGGGAGAAACTTAATGAGATGAAGGAAATTTAGTAAAATTGGATAGTTACTAAAATAAATGGCTTTTCAGAATTACCCTCTTCCCCTTCCAACCTAGGTCTTCCTGAAATAACTGGAAAGAGATAGTAGGTTTGTTGTTGTTGTTTTTTAAAGATTTATTTATATGAGTACACTGTCTCTGTCATCAGACATACCAGAAGAGGGCATCAGATTCCATTACAGATGGTTGTAGTTGCTGGGAATTAAACTCAGGAACTCTGGGAAAGCAGTCAGTGCTCTTAACTGCTGAGCCATCTCTCCAGCCCAAGACAGTAGTTTTAAAAGAGTTCAGACAGCAGCCTCTTCCTCACCCTCCAAGTGAGAGTTATTGCCATAGTAAGAACCACATGGTAATGCTGAGTTTTAGGAAAGTTAGAATATGGCTTTGGAAAAGGAAGTGTTTAGTACAGCAAGATGGTTCCAAGGGTGAAGATGCCTGCCTCCAAGGCTGACAAGTAAGTTCTATCTCCAGGACTCTCATGCTGAAGGGAGAGAACAGACTCCCACAATTTGCCTTCTGACTTCTTGTGTTTTCCCTGGTACATGCATGTGATAAATATGATCCATACAGTTCCCTTGTACTAAGTTTTCAGCTTTTTACCTTTCTCTTGTAGCAAATCCAGTTTGCTGATGACATGCAAGAGTTCACCAAATTTCCTACTAAGACTGGCCGGAGATCTTTGTCTCGCTCTATCTCACAATCCTCCACAGACAGCTACAGTTCAGGTAGGTGTGACTTTCATGTCCCCTCTGTCCTGTCTTGTTCACTGGCGCTCTGTGCTAATACTTAGAATGTGAGGCTCGTTCTCAGTAAGCCTTGTACCCGAGGATGCTTTTGCTGAGATGTCCTTTCCAGGCTGTTTTCTGTGTGGTCTGTGACCATTGCCTAGTTAGTGGCACTGGGAAGTTCCTATATCCACATTTGCAAGTGGGGAGAATCAGTGGTATTTTTGCTTTCAGAACTGGCATTTAAAAAGAAATATACTTTTAAACATAAGTTATTTGCATAAAACATATCCTTCCATCCATGTTTTTTGTTGCTAAGACAGCTTGAACTATGACAATAAAATTTGTATTTTTCTTTCCTTTTATTTACAAGATTACCCTTTATGTTAACATGTCTTTGCCTGTTAATTTCTGAAATGGGAAGATACAAAGTATTGTAATGTGACTCCAGCTGTTTTCCTACGCTCTTGTTTTAGCCATCTGTAGTAAGTCAAGTCTTTGTTCTGGTTAAATTGTGCCTATCTCAGCTGCAGGGAAGGTATTAGGAAGTAACTGGAAAGCTGTTTAGAGGCTGAGATGACTCAGACCTGAGTTCAATCCACATAAAAAGCTGGGTAGGCAACCAAAGAGCACACATGGAGGGACCCATGGCGCTGGCCGCATATGTGGCAGAAGATGGCCTTGTTGGACATCAGTGGGAGGAGAGACCTTTGGGCCTGAGGGTGTTTGATGCCTCAGTGTAAGGGAATGCCAGGGTGGAAAGACAGGAGTGGGTGAGTGGGTAGGGGAGCACCCTCATAGAGGCAGTGAGGGGTGGGATAGGGGGGGTTCCGAAGGGGAGACCCGGAAGTGGGAAAACATTTGAAATGTAAATAAAGAAAATACCGAATAAAAAATTAATAATGAAAAAAAGAAAAAATAACTGGGTGGGGTGATACATTCTTGTAATCCCAGTACTAGGAAAACAGGCAGATTTCTAGATTGACTGGCTGTCTAGCGCCTGTCCTAGCATAATCAGTGAGCTCCAGTTCCCAGTGATGGACCCCTGTGGCCCCTGAGATGAACTAAGGTTGACCTCTCTGACCTCCTGTGCACAGACATGCACTCAAAAAAGCTTCTGAATCATAGAAAAGAAACTAAAGAAAACATTTAGAAGCATCTAATACAACTCCATCATTCAACAAAAGAAATAGTTAAAAGATTAAAAGGCTTGCCTGAGTCCAGATTGCTGTTAATGTTAATGAGGATTTGTATGAAAAGCCCTTCATTGTTTCTTACCAGTGTTATTTGCATTGTTTTATTAAACTTCAAGGACTGGTTGTGAGGTTTAAGGAATGTAAAAATAAAAAATTATCAAAGAAAATTGTATCTCTTCTGTGTGACACTGATAACCAGTATAGGCAGGATAGGCAAACAAGAACAAATGTAGGTATGCAGGGTAAACTGAAAGAAATGGTGATAAAGATTCTGTGGGGCTGGAACATGCAAGAAACAATCCCAAATAGGATGTCTAACAAAAATAAAAAGATACCTGAAGCGACAAACTAAATTATTGTGAGATGAGCAGGGCACTTATAGGTAAACAGAGAGGGGAATTTCATGTGGGAAGATTGAGTTCTGGAAGGAAAACAGAGATGGAGGAAGTAAAGTTCTTAAAGGTCTTGGATGGTCATCTTACAGCAACCCATTAGAACATGTAAAGCCTAGACTAGAGCTGAATTGTTAGAGTGGAAAAGGTGACCTTTCCTGGTGTGTCTGTTGACTGAGGACATACCTGTGGGAGTCAATAAGAAAGCCATGGTGCAGTGACCAGGGAAATGTCCAGTTCAGAGAGGAAAGGAGAGACTGGAAAAGTAATGCATATTCATCTGAAGGATGGATTTAAATTTTTTGTGGTTTTTATCTCAGATTTATCTTCTTGACAGATTTTTTTTCCCATAGCTGTGAGAAAGATCTGCTTGTTTTCTGTCCTTTTCTGTATTCCTTGAGCACAGCCTGGTATAAAATCCCTTAGGAATTGCTTTTATCTATATTTATTTGATTTATATTACTGGTTCTCAGAAACAGTACTTGGAAACTTGTTGGAAATGCCACCTTGAATACCTCCCAAGACCTGCCAAATGCTAACTTTGGCCAGAAACCTAGCAATCTGTACTTTAACAAGCAGGTCATTCTGATAGATGTGTAAGTTGAGAACCAGTGATCTATAGAAATGGCATTCCTTATCACTGTTACTCCATTCTTGTAGAGTCTGGTTACAGTCCAGAGGAGCCAAGTAACTAATGAAAGATCACCACAGGTGGTACAGGATTAGGCTCCATACTTCTCTATCACACACACTGCTGGTGAAGTATCATAGGGTGAGTGAAAGAGCTGCAGTGTTAAGAGATAGAGTTTCATTCACACCAGCTGTTAGAGCCTGGAGGAGCAGAACTGATGACGTAAAAGGGACCTGCAATTAAAAGTGTTCGCTTCACTTAAATAACAGTCCCGTGGGAACTGCACTCAGTGGAGTTTGGGCCAATGACGTTTTTCTCTCCCTGTTTTTTTGCTGTCTCTAGCTGCATCCTATACAGATAGCTCTGATGATGAGGTTTCCCCCCGAGAGAAGCAGCAAACCAACTCGAAGGGGAGCAGCAATTTCTGTGTGAAGAACATCAAGCAGGCAGAGTTTGGACGCCGGGAGATTGAGATTGCAGAGCAAGGTAAAGGAGGGAGGGAGTGGAGGGCCAGAAGCACCCTTTGCACTCTTATCAAGACCTGGGCAATTTAAGTGTCCTGGAAAAGAGTTTCTCACACTTTGGCTAAACACTTCTCTCTATATGGGAACTGAGCCTTAGGATTCTTTTTTATGTTTTGGTTTTTTGTTTTTTTATTTGTTTGTTTTTTTTCCTATTCCCAGTGTATGGTAATTACAGAGTGGTTTCCCTTCTCTTCATGACATCATACTCACAGGTCTACAGTGCATAGTCAGCAAGTGTTGGATCATAACATAGTGGTTAGTTGTGTGGAATATTTTTCTAGCTGCCAATATCAGAGACCCAGAATTCCCAGAAGCAGCTGATGTGACAGGTTTCTAAGCTAAGGTGGTGGTAGCCTGAGGGCTCATTAAGTCCTAGACACCCTCAGCTGGTGCGTGCGGAATGCAGGTGACTGCAAGCTGCATCTTAGTTTCTCTCCTCCTCTACACTACTCCACGGGTCTCTGTTCTTTTGTCTTTTGTTTTTTTGTTTTTGTTTTTGTTTTTTCATGTTGAAGGTGTGTTTCAAGCTTGACAGGCTCAGATAAGATAACAGAGAAAATAGAAATGTCTTCCACTGAGTTCAAAGTCATTCCTCCTGGACCGATGAAGACATACACAAGTCTGTCCACTTTGGCCAGTTTTGGACGTTAAATTCATTCTCTGCTCAGGTCTTTGTATACATAAAGCAGAAGCAAGAACTGCCAGTTGTGCTTACATCATAACCTCCAGTTACTCCACTGGTGAAACTTCTAGTCATCAGGGAAATACGCTTGGCATTTTCTACCCCATTTCACCAGGGTCAGCAGACCTAACATGGCTTGGCTGGGCAGGAGCGAATGGTGTTGGTAGTGTGGACCTGGCTCAGATCCTCTGTTCTTCCACAGACATGTCTGCTCTGATTTCACTCAGGAAACGTGCTCAGGGAGAGAAGCCTTTGGCTGGTGCTAAAATAGTGGGCTGTACACACATCACGGCCCAGACAGCGGTGAGTTTGTTGGAAGAAAATAGAGGGACTTCTGATATACGGGGAAGAAAACTTTATTAAAAATAAACATGCCATCCCAGGCAGTCTGCAAAGTCTGCAAAGAGGCAGATGAATCTCGGTGAGCCGGAGGCCAGCCTGCTGTACAGAGTGAGTTCAAGGACAGACAGACAGACAGATGAAGGAACATGCCTTTTCTTCCTACCTAGCTGACTTAGGAGGGTGTAAAATGTTTGACGACTTTTAGGAATGTATCTTTGAGGCATAGATGAGTGACTATATGCCACACAGCTGACTTGTACCTTGTGTGCTTCTCAGTGCCGGGTCAGCGCGTTGATGTTACAGATGCTGTCCTCTTGCTGACACTTGTCCTCTGTTCCTGTGTAGCCCCACTTTCCTCACCCATCTTTCTGTACATCGTAGGTATTGATTGAGACACTTTGTGCCCTGGGGGCTCAGTGCCGCTGGTCTGCCTGCAACATCTATTCAACTCAGAATGAAGTAGCTGCAGCACTGGCTGAGGCTGGTAGGTTCCATTTTTTACCAGTTTTGCCCCTCAAGTAGTTAAATACAACGCAACAAATTGTCATATACCTTGTATATCTGGGGACTATAAACTTGGGCAGTCTTTAAACAACAGAGCCAGAATATAAAGCTTAATGGTGGAGTATTTCCCTGGCATGCAGTGCAACAGTGAGTTCAGTCCCCATTATCATGACAGGGATGAAGAGAACAGGAAGAAATTTATACTAGAACCAAGGTATACTTTAAAACAAAAACAAACACCTAAGAAAATACTCAATTCTAGGGCTGGAGAGATGGCTCAGAGGTTTAGAGCACTGGCTGCTCTTCCAAAGGCCCTGAGTTCAATTCCCAGCAACCACATGGTGGCTCACAGCCACCTATAATAAGATCTGGTGCCCTCTTCTGGCTCGCAAGCATACATGTAGGCAGAATGCTGTATACATAATAAATAAATAAATTTTTAAGAAAAGTTTAAAGAAAATACTCAATTCTAATGTTGAATGGATGAAGGAAGAACAGTAAATGTGAGCTCAGCTGCTCTCTTCTCCCCAAAAGTCTTATCAATTTTGAGAGAACACTGTAAGTAGTGTCTTTTGTATTGATGGTTAATGGATTATTTGGTATTTTGTAGTACACTAAAATATATGTGCTATAACTTTTAATTAAAAATAAAATAATTTTTATTAAATCAAAATGTTCAAAAGCACATCACCTTGAAGTTGGTCTGAGGACCTTCCACTCTCTAGGATCTTGAGAAAGCTACAGAATAGACTTTGTTTCTTTTCTAATAACTGTTTATTGTAGAAGATTTAAGAAATTAAAAAGGTTTACAAGCTTCTCTTTATGCATTTCATTGGTAAACCAAACGTTAGTATGTACACATTTTTTATAACAGAAATATTCCATCTTCAGAAGTAATTTATGATGTCACTGGAAAGTGACCACATCATTCATTCATATGGCCTGGCCACATGACTTGACGTCTTCATTTCCTAGAATTGCATTTTTAATTATTCTGAGACTCTGTTGAGTACAGTGCTCTAGGAGCTTTGTTTTACATACTTCACTTTGCCTCCTTAAGATGCAGTGTAAAGTATAAAATTGGCCTAAAGACAGTAATATTTTATGACTCTAAGATATTTTTAAAACAGAAATTTCTTAATTTCTTAACTAAAGTAATTTCTGAACTAAAAAGTATTATTTTGACTTTTACTCTTTAATTTTTCCCTCTTCAGAATTCTTTTCCCTTTCATTCTTCATATGGCTCTCAGAAGCTGATACTGATGTGCACATCAGAAGCAATATTAACTGATTTATTTCTTTCTCCATAGGAGTTGCAGTGTTTGCTTGGAAGGGCGAGTCAGAAGATGATTTCTGGTGGTGCATTGACCGCTGTGTCAACATGGATGGGTGGCAGGCTAATATGGTAATCATTCATGTCCATTCCATATTTTTTACTATGGATTTATTTCCTTTTCTCCCTTAAAGCATGGTTCCCTAAATATATTTTTGTATGTTTGGTCTTATATTGCTTATATGGCTATATTGCTAAAGTGTTCGTAGCACAATACCTACTGAGTATGGATCTAAGATGCACAAGGCCCTGGATTCAGTCACTAGTACCAATAAGAAAGGAAGGCTGGAAAGAAAAGAAAAGAAAGAAAGCAAGCTCTGAGAAGTGAATAGAAAGGTGGGGGAAGGGTGAGCTGAGATGGACACATGGCTCAAACACAGCAGAATAAACAGAAGGAAATGATGTGGTCCCTCTTTGGAGTAGGAGTCTTATTTCTTTCCTTCCTGCTCCACTTCTCCTTTTGCATTCAAAGGAGCCGTATATTTCAACTAGACTGAAAATGAGCCCATGATTTGTAATACTTATTTACTGTAGCTGGGCATGGCGCATGCCTGTAAGCCCAGCATTTGAGAGGCAGAAGCAGGAGGAATCCTCGAACTCAGGAATTTTAGACTAGCCTGAGCCACATAGCAAGATCCAGTCTCAAAAAAAGAGCTTTCCACTGTAGCCTAGAACTCACTTAGGAATTCTTTTAACCATTTTACACCAACAGATTTAACTATATTTCCACTGTCTAAGCCTATTCTGCAGAGCGTTAAGAAGTGCTCTTTCAAAATATCCAGGGCTCTCTCACTAGTGTAGAAAATGGGCTCAAAGTTCCCCCTAGCTCTAGCAGCCTGAATGCCCATAGAAGTCTTCTGGCTGTTCTGTAGATCCTGGATGATGGGGGAGACTTAACCCACTGGGTTTATAAGAAGTATCCAAACGTGTTTAAGAAGATCCGAGGCATTGTGGAAGAGAGCGTGACTGGTGTTCACAGGTAACAGATTCTGGAGTAGCTGCCCCTTGTGTCCTTGCCTCATCAAATTCTTCTGGTCTCTCCTAGACTTTAGGGCTGTGTTTCAGACTTAAAATAACCAAGTGGGATTGTCTTCATTAGATAAAACTGAGTTTTTACTTTTGCAAAATCAAAGTGACCATAGAAGGAATTTTGAAGGAATTTTTTTTTTCAAATTCTAATTCACATGTTCTTATCTCTCCCGTTTGCTCCACTGAGTAATTAACAGTATTTGGGGGTAAGGGTGTAGAGAGGAGTGTATCTTGGGAAACTTGTGCTCAATGTTGTATTATAATTTTTATATTTCAAATATGGAGGGAAAAGTCTATTGAAAACTACAGGTGATGCAACAAAAAGTAAAACTGGAGTTATACTCTTGGCTTGGGGAAAATAACTAAATGGTATCTAGGAGTATTGCTCTACAGGGCACAGTGTATGCGATTGCTCTCACAGACTCAGTAAACCACATCACAACTATTGTCATCTTTGTTTACCCAAAGTAGACATGAGTATTTAAAGTCAGAACAATGCTGCCCTAAGGTTATATATAATACTCCCTTTGCGGAAGAGCAGTAAATTACTTCAACTGAAATTTTTTTTTTCTTCCAAAATTAAAGGAGAAAATAGAAGGAAATGAGTTGAGGAGAGATGACTAGAAAATAGTCACGTTTCCAAAGAACTTCTGGGCATAAATAACTAAGGAGGGCAGCATGGAGTGCCAAGAGGCAGGGCAGACTTGCGCTGTTTATTGTTTATCACCTAACTAGTTGTGTGTTTGTTTTGTGGCTTCTTCTCCCTTTTAGGCTGTATCAGCTCTCCAAAGCTGGGAAGCTCTGTGTTCCAGCCATGAATGTCAATGATTCTGTTACCAAACAGAAGTTTGATAACTTGTACTGCTGCCGAGAATCCATTTTGGATGGGTATGTTGAAATGTATACATTCAGACTTGCAGGGACTAGTGATATTTGTTTGACGTATTAGTCTGATACCTATAGCTTGCCCTTGTAGTCTTCCTCCTTTACATGTTATTAAAGGGGCCCATTTCACACTGATCTCAGCCAGCTTTCAATTGAATTTCTCCTGGACACTGCCCTACCCTTGAATTTGGTATAAAGGGACTGAGTTGTAAGTGATGTTTGAGATGAGCCCTTGTCTGTTTCCACAGCCTGAAGAGGACCACGGATGTGATGTTTGGTGGGAAACAGGTGGTGGTGTGTGGCTATGGTGAGGTAAATAGTTGGCTCTTGTCTCTGTCTTATTAGAAGGGCTTTAGAGAAACATGGGATAGAGACAGTCTAGAAACACTGATGAATGTTTTTTGATGCTGTGCTTGGAAATAGTGGCAAAAGTCCTTTTTATATTCATGAATTAAAGGCAGAATGTATTAAATTTTCATATTTTACCAGTTTATCTTATTAATTGATGTCAGCATTACTGCCTCCAACTTAAAACCTTTTATAAAATAAAATTCAAGTGAATAAGTAACATTTTATCCCCATCTTATGACTTGCATTGTAATGCAGAAACTGAAATAACATTATAGTTGAATATCTTTAAACTGGACTAGGCCCTAGGAAGTTTCATTGTCTTCAGCAGTGGTTCACTGAAGTTCTTGGGCTGCTGGGTATTGAGTACACACATTGGAAGTGAGTTTTACCAGGTTTTTATGGAGTAAATCAGTTGTTCATGTTTGATCTTGTTTTCGTAATGGTAACTCTGACCCAAAGCCTCCCTCTTCCCACCTCTTGTTGTGACTTGTCTGCTAAGTTATCTCTAATTGAGGTTCGAAGCCTTGTGTGGGTTTCTTTCTGCCCCAGCTGGGCTGGAGTGTTCACTGGATGATGACTGATTTAAAGAAGCTAATTCCCACCTTCTCAAAAGCTTGTCTGCCCCAATGATCGTGCATGTCTTCTTAGACCTGGCAACTTGGACTTTCCTATATCCTGCAGGTAGGAAAGGGCTGCTGTGCTGCCCTCAAGGCCCTTGGAGCAATTGTCTACATCACAGAAATTGACCCCATCTGTGCTCTGCAGGCCTGGTAAGGTGGAGTACTGATAACACTGTTAGGTTTGATATCCATGCTTTGTATTTCTGAGAGCTGGTGGCTGATCCACTCTGTTGTTTTTGTAGAAATATTCCAGGAAAAGAGAGTAAGATACTTTATTCCCTTCACTCTAAGCCATTTATGGGACCTCTTGGCATTTTCTCTTCCTGAGTAGTCTTGTGGGGCTCGGCAGAAGCCAGTCTGTAGTTCACTATAGCTCATCATTTACCATTTCTGGGATGGAGCATTAGCTTTTACTTGAGAAGGGGATTTTGTTGTCTAATTTTGTGGCCATTTCAGAATGATTTGTCAGTGTGAGACACACAACACATTTTGCTTTGCTTATAGTGTGGCATTCTTTTCTTGCAGCATGGATGGGTTCAGGGTGGTGAAGCTAAATGAAGTCATCCGGCAGGTGGATGTTGTAATAACTTGCACAGGTGAGCAGCAGTGCTTTGGTGCATGGGGAACTTTGCTAACTCCCAGGCTAAATCTCAGAAGTGACACAGAAGGTGAGACCTTCTCGGTGTGCTCAGTGTTAGACTTAGAGTGAGTTCTCAGAACTTTTAGCATTTTCCAAAAGAGCTTTTTACCATGGTGATTTTTCATATTACTCAGTCTTAAGGCCAAATAATTGAGCTCAAGCATTTTCTGTGCACATCTTTCTCACAATGTGCACGAGATCTTTAATGGTTAGCAAGTACCTTCCAAGTTAGTATTCTTGTTGCCCAGCATCTCTTTTTCTTCAGACACTCTTCTTTATTTTTAGGAAATAAGAATGTAGTGACACGGGAGCACTTGGACCGAATGAAAAATAGTTGCATTGTATGCAATATGGGCCATTCCAACACGGAAATCGATGTGGTAAGGTTTCTCTCCATTACAGCTAGGCCTTCCTTTGCATTTATTTCACTAGAGCCACAACCAGCTGTCTGTTCTTCCTTCCAGACCAGCCTCCGCACTCCAGAGCTCACGTGGGAGCGCGTACGTTCTCAGGTGGACCATGTCATCTGGCCTGATGGCAAACGGGTTGTCCTTCTTGCAGAGGTAACACACCGCCGACTGCAGGCATGTGTTAGATGCATGAGTAAGGAAAGGGAAGGAGTGCAAATACTAGTTCTACGTTCTGGTGAATTCTGTCTTTGGATAAAAGATGTATTTTCCCAGTTGTCTGTCCCCTAAAAGAAAAGCACACCAAGAAAACCTCCTTTTTGTTAAGTACATGCACTATTTCCAGCCCTTAGCCAATTTCAGCCTTCACGATGATTTGTAAAGAGGGTAAAACCTACAGCCCTGATCTAAGTGGAGTGCAGAGAGGTGTAAAGTCTTTCCTGTTGGAAAGACTTTGGTGCCATTAGAATCTGGGAAAAGGCATGGCTCATCCTGTCTTTTCTCTTCCCAGGGTCGTTTACTCAATTTGAGCTGCTCCACAGTTCCTACCTTTGTTCTTTCCATCACGGCTACAACACAGGTATGTGGCAAGATGCCTGGTTTTCATCCACTGAGATGGGAGATGTGGGCACACACAGATAAGGGCTCTGATGACTTTTACTCTCTGTTCTTACTGACCTATTACCTTTTCCATGTCCTAAGTTGTTGAAATTCACATTTTTCCTTTGAAGATATGTGATTGTGTCTCTGAATTGCGCTCAGCTGAAATTATAGTGTTCCAGCTTAGTTATATTTAGTTTGTTCTTTTGTTTGAAACTAAACAAAAACATCACTTTCTCTTATATCATCTAGCCTTTATCTCAGGTCAGAATCCTGGGTGCACTCAGATGACCAATCAGTCATGCTTATCCTAAAGTGCTCTTAAATCTAGTTTTATTTTATGTCCTTGTCTAAGAAATGCTTTGTTCTCCTGCCCTCTGTCTTACCTTAGGCGTTGGCACTGATAGAACTTTATAATGCACCAGAGGGACGCTACAAACAGGATGTGTACTTGCTTCCTAAGAAAATGGGTGAGTGAATACTGAAGCCTGCATGGTTTTATAAAATGACTTTCCTAAAGCACTAGCTGTAGAGTCGGCTCTGGTTACTCTTGTACTGCCGGGGCTCAGGAGACACTCTATTAGCATCATGAGCCTCCATTTCTGTGAGAAGTAGTGTAAGAGTAGTACTTTGTAATTACAGAATTATAGTAAGAATCCAAGCTAAATAAGAAGATGCTCTTAATTCTCAAGCTCCTTCCAAAACTCACCATACTTCCCAGTGCAAGTAAGCACAGTGTAGACCAAAGTGAGAGAGACAGAAGCAAGTTGTACTATCCATCCAATGTCTGGATTGGCAGATCACCTCCATCCCAGCCTATGTGCCTCATAGAACTACTTACACTTTGCTCATGTGGCATAAAGCCTGTCTTGTCCTTTGCTTTTTACATACTGGCACCCACCCCATACTTAAGCCAGTTCACATGCCTGGCTTTACACTTAAAAACAATTTGCATATTGGGGAGATGCTAGTAGTTAAGAGTACTTACTACTTTTGCAGAGGACCCAGGCTCAGGTCCCAGCAGCCGTTTACTGTCTCACAACCATTTTGTACTGGGTAAGGAACTCTATGACTTCTTCTGGACTCAGAGAGCACCAGGCACAGATGTGGTCCAAGTGTATACATACAGGAAAACAGCGTGCATACACATAAAATTTTCTTAACTTATTTTATATTGCTTTTGGATATTTTGTTGTTGTGTATTTCTTTATGTGTATGAGTGTTTTACATACATATATACGTGACCACAGGCATTCCTGTTGCCTGTCAAAACCAGAAGAGGGTATCAAAATGGCTGGAACTGGATTTATAAATGGTTTGAGCTGCCACAGGGATGCTGGAAATCAAACGTGGGTCTTCTAAAAGAACAGCCAGTGCTTTTAACTGCTGAGTCATGTCTCTACTATGTAGTGTTTTTTGTTGTTGTTTTAAGAAATTATATTCATAAGTTAAGGAACAATACTAAATATGTATCTTAGAAATCCATCAGTCTAAGATAGGTGGCTTTAGGGATCCTCTGTTAAATAAATGTCGGTGACAGGAAGCTCTTTTAAGCCTATTGGATTCATTTTTATGGTTCATGATTTGATGATAGTTTAATAATAGTTAAAGAGGTTGCCACAGGAATCTGGGTATAGTATATGACATGGTTACCCATGGCAACTACTCAAGTAAAACCAAAATCTGAGGGGGAAGTACAAGGCACCCATTCGCCAACCTGGTACATGGCCCTCTGTTTGCCTAGTATATGTGCTTAAAAGAAATAATTTCCCAGAAGTACAGCTTTGAAAGCTTTCTTAATTAGGTAGCTATTTCAAGTTGTGGGTTCTATCAGGCTTGTTCCATTCCTCTTCTCTTCCCGAATAGTTTTAAGAAGTGAAAATAGAAGGAAGGCTGTACCTAAAGGCATGTCTGACGAGTCTACTGCCCTTACCACTTCTCTCCTCCCAGATGAATATGTTGCCAGCTTGCACCTGCCATCATTTGATGCCCACCTGACAGAGCTGACAGATGACCAAGCCAAGTATCTGGGACTCAACAAGAATGGGCCATTCAAACCTAATTATTACAGGTGACTCAAAAGAGAACAATGAAAAGCCCTCCCCCAGTATTAGGCCAACCACTTTAGCCAAGTTTCTTTAGGAAAGATAAGTGCCATGTCTGATATTTAAGAGTATAAAGCCACCACTGCAGGTTAGCAGGGCAATGACTAAGCTGCTCAGTATTGAATGCTTGCCTAGTGTAGTGAGGTTCAATCCCCAGCTCTGCAGAAAACCAGATTAACAAGGTAGTCAGAGAAAATGTGTATCCACCAGTAAATGTAAAGAAAGAACTAAGTATCTTAAGGTTTTTGAAGGTGAGCCTCACCCCAGAAGGAACCCACAAAAGAACCCCCAGTCTGGGCTAAGAGGAAGCTGGGAGGATGCTGGTCTCAGAAGGCATGTTTACAGGCCCGTCTCTCTCTTTCAGATACTAATGGACGCATTACAATGACCAGGCCACATGAACCACGCAACTCTGATAGAGTATTTTTTAAGATAACTTTTATTTTCTTCATATTACTTTCCTTTTGATTTTTTTCTATAATTACATTTTTGTTTTCTCATCTCATCATTTGAGTTTTGCAGACCACACAGGAACTTGCTCCATGGCTCTTTAGGTGAAGCTGAGGTCAAAGGTTTCTCACCCTAGTCACTAAAAGGTGTTAACTCTGCACTCCAGAAAGTCGATTCTTTAACCATTTCTGGGGACTTGATCGTATTTAGTTACCTTATTAACAGAAAATGCTACAGCATCTTCTGCTATGTGGGACAGTCTACAGTGTCTGAATTGCCTTAAAGGAGCCTGTTCCTAGCTGCTGGAACTAGAGCTCTTTCACTTCTGCAGAGGAGCCAGGATGGTACTTCCCAGCCAGGTAGGTTAGATGTAGGTGGTGCATGTCAACTTCCCGTAGACACTCCAAGCCCTGTTTCCTGTGTAAGGTGGCATGTCTGGCAGAGATGTGTTGCTTAAACTCAGTAGGTTCACTTGGGTTTGTAGTTCAGCCCTTTCACCAGTCTCTCTCATTGTTCTAGTTTTAACTAAACTGCATTCTATCAAGTTGAATTTTGTCCCTTAGCATTTATTTCTGTTATATTTCTTTTAATTAAGGAAAAAAAATTATTGTTACCCCCTGAGGAACAGCTCAGATGGTTAGTTACCAATATCTCTTTTGAACCTTTGAAGCAAAGTGTGAAGAGTTGAGGCTAGAAAAATACTAGTCTCAGACTCGGGTGTTTCCAGCTCATAGTTTATAGCGTCAGTGAACTGGAGCCATAAGCAAAATTTCTCAGCTCTGCCTCACGCAGCTTATGCTGACGGCTGATTTCCTGAGCCATTACTCAGTATAAAACACTGAGCCCTGTCTTTAGGGTTTATCCTTTAAGAGCAAACTTGTGGGCAGCTGTGCTTCTGCAACCTAAACTATTTGAAGGGAAGTCTGTATAGATGGAAGAAAGAATGATAAATTGGGCCAAGGTGAAACAAATACAACTGTATAATCTGTAGACCTTGTCTGGTGTTAGTTTTATAGACATGGTGCCACTTTTGATTGACACTTGCCACAAAAATAGAAAATAAAAATTATAAACTGAGATCTTAAAGAAGACTTGGAAAAGTACATTCTGATTCATGCTCTAAGAGAATTCCAAGAGGCCCTCTAAAAATTAGAGAGACTTTTTCCCAGGCCGTGCACCCCGCTTGCCAGTATCTCTGCATGGTCAAACGAGCTTCGTGCTCACAAGCTTTAAGTATATAATTATCCAGGATTTTAAGTCCTCAGCGTGTTCTAGCTTGTGATCCTTCAAAGATGGGTTATGTGTTAATGATAGGTACTAGAAATGTTTACTTCTCTCTTTCCGCTGATCAGAGAAACAGGCATTAAAAACACAAAAACAGGAAAGGAAAGCTTCTACCCTGCACCTTCCTTGCAGGGAACAATTATCTTGCCAAAACTTCTTTCCCCTACATCTCCCATTTCTCCATACTCAGTCCCTTCCTGCTCCTTGCCAATGTGATCATGCTTTCTTCTCTATAGATGCTAACATTTGAAGACCCCTTTCCTAGGGCACTTAACCATCCAGTCAGAACACCACATTCAGTAGGGACTTATCTTGGCTAACAGCAGTGTATCCATCTGGTCAGCCCTACTGAAGGGAAGGGGCCAAGTTCCTGCTGCCCTCTAATCTGCCCTCTGGTCCTCTATCTATTACTGTGTCCATAGGAATAATAGGTAAGGGCTAGTCTCTGTCAAGCCATGTAACAAAGGACACTGAAAAATGTCTGGCATCAGAGGGAACATTTGGAGACCAACTTGGGAGGAAAATATTCATTTTTGTGTTGAATGATTTTTAATGAATGCAATATTAATCCTTGCAGATGAGCAATAATCATTAAAATCAATTAAAGATGATATGACATTTGGTAGTCTTGTGTCTTTTTTGGTTAAATAGCAAAACTTCATTAGACCCTGTTTCCTAGGATGAGATAAGCCATTTGAAGACAAGGTATGTCTTATGTAAGCTGGCCTCAGACTTCTTGGATCAAGTCATCCTGACTCAGTCTTCCCAGTAGCTGGGACTATAGCATTAAACCAGTGCACCCTACTATCATTAATTAATGTCTTAAGTTGCTATGATATGAATATTGAATATCCTCCTAAAATCTGATGTCACTGTTGAGCAGTACACTGGAACCTTTAGGAGTCAGGACCTAGTGGAAGGTGTTAGGTCACTAGAAGTTTGCCCTTGGAAAGAATGGTATGCCATCACCCACTGACCTACCTAGTGAGACGAGCAGTTTTGTTTCCACCTTGAATTTTTGCTCTATTGTTCTGCCTTACATAGACCCCAAAGCAATGTGGCCAGTCAGTCATGGACTGAAACCTGCCTTTAGCACTATAAGCCAAAAAATTTTTATCTCTGTAAGTTAATTATTTTGGGTATTTTCATAGTGATGGAAAGCTGAGTAATGCATATGGATGTCTGTCGTAATTCTTGCTGCTGAAAAGAGCATTGATGTCTCAATTGATAAGTTCTTGCCTTGCAAGAATGAGGAAATAGATTTCTTTCCCAAAACCCAAGTAAAAAATGTGGGGTGTGTTGGCACTTATAATCCCAGCATTGGGGAGACAGACAAGGAGAATTCCTGGCACTCACTGGCTAGGCACTCTAGCCTAATTGGGGAGCTCCAGGTCTGTGAGCTGCCCTATCTTGAAAGAGGAGAATTCTGTACCTAATAATGACTCCTAGGATTATTCTCTGGTCAATAAATGCACACATATTCATATAAATAGGCCTGTATGTGTGCACACATAAACCAGTTTGTGAAGCTGGGCATTCTATAGAGAATAGAAATTTGCTCTCACATTTCTGGAAACTGAAATGTCCAGGATGAAGTAATCAGCAAACTGATGATTACAGACTATTCTCTATTTCCAAAATGGTCCCTCTCAGCATTGTCACAATGAGAATCCAAACAAGACCTAACACTTTCTCCTAGTCCATTCAAATGATGTAATAAAAAGCCACATATGTAATATCATATTGGTGAATCAGTTTCAACTGGATGAATTAAAAGGAGTACATTCAGGCCACAGCATTCTGCCCCAGCCTCCAAAATCCATAGGTTTGGTTGGTTCTTTAATCTAGAAAATAATCTCGTAGTTCCAAAAGTCTTAACTCCAGCACCAGCTCAAAAGTCTAAATCTAGAGGCTTGTCAGATTCAATATGGTAATAAGACATAATTCATCCTGAAACCAGTTGCTCTCCATCTGTGAGCCTGCAAAACTAAACATTGGGCATTTCCAAAGTGTACAGATAACATAGGCTTTGGATAGATACTCTTTCTTCAAAAGAGATGCAAAGAATAATTACAGGTCCCAATTAAAACCTATCTCCTGAGCTTCCCTAATTTAAAGCCTCGTTCACCTTAGTTGCTAAGAGGCAACTAAGACTACCAACCCCCAAACTATAACAGTGGGCTGTAGCAAACGTCCTAGGCAGTTTGTTCACCTGCCTTCAGGCTGTAGCATCCATCCACTTCTACTTGAAAAGGCTCTAAATCAACTTTGGGACAGCCTCTGAAGGTTCAGACTTCGCATCAAATACAAGGATGCCTAGAAGTGAAAGACCAGCTCTGACTGGAGGATGAGGCCTAACAAGATGTCAGACTCACTTGGGACCTAACTCCCAGTTCTTAGAGTCTGCCAGATCTTAGATCTGTCCACCTCATGCCTGCCCAGCACAACACTTGATTAGCTTACATGTGTAGGAACAATTGACATGATTTAAGAGATGAGCTGATTGAGTAAGAATGGTTTATTAATTGTAGGAGCTTTATAAAATATGAGGGACACACATGGAAAACCAGCTTACCTGTAATTTTTAGTTCTCGTGATCCAATGCCCTCTTCTGGTTTCTGCAGGTACCTGCACACACATACACATAAACACATGCAAACAGAGACTATTTAAAAAAAAAAAAAAAAAGATTACTCTTGCTTCAAGAGGGATGCCATGAGTTCCCTACTTGGCAAGGGACTTTCTTGAACTATTCAAATGACAAAAACTATTTCATTTAGTAACACAATATTGCAGGAGGACTTGACTCCAGTCCAAGTGAGTACATACCAGAGTAAGGATTGGCAGATGGCCTTCACCCACATCCCACCAACCCAAAGCTATACTTACCTCCTGGTCATTACTTATGATATGGAATACAGTCTCTTCTATAGTCCATGCTGGCCTTGAACTCACTGTCCTGCCCCAGCCTTCCAATTAGTGGGACTACAGGCTTGTTACCCTACCTGAGATAAAGGGGTCATTCTTTACTTTGAGTTACCAAGGCCCTGTGGAGCAGTAATAGGCCTTCCTTTACAGTGAAATACTCAACTGTCAGAGCCATCTAGGAGGCGCTAAGGCTAGCAGGTGACTTTCCTAGATATTTCCTAGAAAATAACTTTCCTAGGTATCTTTGATAGATATGATGGGTGAGCTCTGAGAGGTATCGTTCCCAGAGACTTCATCTCAGGATTGATTGTTGCTTGCAGCTGGTATGCCTTTTTGTGTCATTACTACATAGTCTAATGATTCCTGATAATAAGGAATACAGTGAGCTTTCATAATAACACTAAAGAGAGAAATAGGTTTGGGACGAATTTGTGATCAAGAAAAAACATTCTATGTCGGATCCAAGGACAAAACCACAAGTATGTACTATGATAAAGGGAAGTTATGGGAAACTATTGCTTTGAACTTATAATGAGCTTATAGAATGAAACACTACTTTGAACTTAACTATCAACCTCTTGTAATTTCCCCCTTTATCATTTTATCTATGAGGTAACTTTGTAAAGAACTTTTGTCTCAGAAGGTGTAAGAAGGCCAGAGAGAAGGACTACAGTGTGGCATTTGGGGCTGTGGCCCATCCACCCACCAAATGTATGTGTGTGGCTTGGGGGACTCTGCCCAATCCACCAAATGTATGTATGTATGTATGTATGTATATGTGTGTGTGTATGTATGTATATGTGTGTGTGTATGTATGTGTGTATATATGTAAATATGCATGAACACTTGTGGAGTTGATGAGACAAGTGGTCCAGCCCAACAAGGGGGTGTGTGTGTGTGTGTGTGTGTGTGTGTGTGTGTGTGTGTGTGTGTGTATTGCCTGTGTAAAAGATTTTAATTCTTTTTTTCTCTGGTTCATGAAGAGTTAATGAGTTCCAAACCTCTCTCCTGGCCAGCAAGAGGGAAAAGAAACCAGTGCTTAAAACCACAAAATAGTAAGAGAAAGTTACAGAGAAAGAAACCAGTCTCCTTGTTTGTTTGTTTGTTTGTTTGTTTGTTTGTTTTCGAGACAGGGTTTCTCTGTATGCCCTGGCTGCCCTGGAACTCACTCTGTAGACCAGGCTGGCCTCCAACTCAGAAATCTACCTGCCTCTGCCTCTCAACTGCTGGAATTAAAGGCGTGGACCACCACTGCCCCACGAAACCAGCCTTTTTAAAGCACAAATACTAAGAGAAAAGAAACCAGCAGGTAAGAGCACTGACTGCTCTTCCGAAGGTCCTGAGTTTGGATCGCAGCAATCACATGGTGGCTCACAACCACCCATAATGAGATCTGACGCCCTCTTCTGGTGTGTCTAAAGACAGCTACAATGAATTACACCAGAGCAAGTGGGGCCAAATAAAGTGAGGCTGGCAGAGGTCCTGAGTTCAATTCCCAGCAGCCATACACATGATGGCTCACAGCCATCTGTACAGCTACAATGTACTCATACATATAAAATACATAAATCTTTAAAAAAAAATAACAGTACTTATTAAAGCACAAACAATAAGATTATAAGGCCAGGGATCATCAGTCTTTCACCTTTATCTGATGCTGTGTTCCACCCAGTCCCGTTCCCCTACAGGCTGGGGCAGGCTCACGGCACCTAACAGGTCTCTTCTCTACTGAGAATCACCAATTACTTTTATGTAATATGGATAACATCAAAAATGCTAATTGGGTCAGGCAGTGGCGACACATGCTTTTAATCCCAGCACTTGGGAGGCAGAGGCAGGTGGATTTCTGAGTTTGAGGCCAGCCTGGTCTACAGAGTGAGTTCTAGGACAGCCAGGGCTACACAGAGAAACCCTGTCTCAAAACAACAACAACAAAACAAAACAAAAAACAAAAAAATGCTAATCATAGACATAAAACATCCTGCCCAAGTTATTTCAGAGAACTCAATCCTGACTAAAACTGCTCATCCATATGCCTTCTCTGGGTATGAAGAGTTCCTGATTCCTTAAAATGGTCCTTGTGAGGTACTATACAAATTGTTTTGTTTCTAGAAATCTTATCAGCTTCTGAGACATGAGGAATTTCTACTTAGTCCTAAGAGCTACAAGCCTGTTAAAAATGTGAAGGATCTAGGTGAGACTGATCAGTGGTTAAGAGCATTGACTGCTCTTGAAAAGGTCCTGAGTTCAATTCGCAGTAACTACATGGTGGCTCACAACCATCTATGTAATAGAATCGGATGCCCTCTTCTGGAATGCAAGAGTACATACAGACAGAGCACTCACACATAAAAAAATACAGAAGCAAAACAAAATGTGAAGGCTCATCCTCTGATGAGCTCTACTCTGAGTGGAAGGGTATCCCAGCCTTGTTGCTCCCACTACTGTGACTCTCAAGGGCTCACAGCAAAACAAAGATGACAGACTACCCTAACTAGTCCTGCAACCCTAGGGAAGGCTTCTCTTCAAAAGGGACTGTAGAAGCCAATTATCAGGTAAGTAATATGATTAAAGGCTTCTGCCTGGAGACCTCTTGAAGGTTTTCTTGTTAATAGTTTTTCTTAACTGGCTTTGCTGTTGCAGGCCAATCCTAACCCACTTCACCCCGCACTAACCTCTTTCTAAATCATGTTATCCTAATTCCCCCTAACAAATGATGGAATAATACTATTCACATCCTCCTCACCTGCTACAGTTTGGACTTTCCCCATAGCCTTGTGTGTCCAAACACTTGGTCTCCAGCTGATAGCTCTGTGTTGGGAGATTGTGAAACCTTTGGGGCATGAGCTCTAGCTGTTGTCTGTGGGTCACTGCAGGCAAGTCTCTGGGTAATTTGCTAAGATAACAGGCACTTCTCTATCCTGTGTTCAGACAAGATGCCAATGGTGTTGGACTGAAGCCATGAGTGGGAATCCTTATGTTGCTTCTGCCTGGTATTTTGTCACAGAATGGGGAGAAAAGTAAATTATAAAATAATAATAACAATGCTTCACAAAAGCCTTAGGCAAAAGTCTGGCTAGTTGCTGGATTTGCCACCAACATCCACATCTGGCTCTTTTTACTTGAAATTCTTGCAAACATAAAAGTAGTCTCTTTAGACATATTTTTTTCCAAGCAAAGCTTACCCACCCTAATCCTACAGTGTCTCTAGACAGCTAAACAAAATAATTTTTGTTCATTTCTATTCCAAATGGTCTGGCTTACTAACATAGTCACAGATACTAAATCAGAGACCACTTAATCTAAAAGGACTTACGCTATGAGAATGACCCCAGGAGATCCCAAGACCATTTTCTCAGGTACTTAGGGATGGAATTTTATTTGCTACTATAACCAATCCTCTGAAAAAAAAACAAACAAATAAAGCCAGCATCCTCCCACTCTGCCGCTTCCTTCACAAGGCCTCCATTGGTTGTATGCACCATCCTGTAAAATTGTTCTCTATCAAAAGACATTTGTCAATTGGGTGTGATATCACATGCCTCTACTCGCAGGCAGATCTCTGAATTCAAGGCCAGTGTGGTCTACAAGTGAGTTTCAGGTCATCCAGGGCTACACAGAGAAACCCTGTCTGGTGAAAAAAAAAGGGGGGGGGGACAAGATGGCTGGCCCCAGGTCTAATGACTTGAGTTGCTAGAACCCTTGTGGTAGGAGAGAACCAACTCTCCTGAGTTGTCAACTGACCTCCATGAGCATGCTATTACACACACACTAAGCATACGTAATTTTTAAAACATTTTTGGAACCACAGTAGGCAAGTACAAGTGATCACCAGATAAGAACACAAAGCACCAAAGAAGAATACCCTCAGACCGTTATCCTGGATGGGCTTTCTCCTCTTCATATCATTACTCTCTCAAAATCCCACCTTAAGAAAATCCTAACGTAAACCAGGGCATAACCTTCTTTTCCTCGGGCCTGACATGTTGTTTCTTGCCCAATTCCAGGCTAAGGGTTAGTTAGTCCATGTATCAGTTGGAGTCAAGCGGCAGAACATTCACCTCAAACAAAACTGTAACTGTTTCTAAACCATGCCTTTCTCCTGAACACTACTTTTTCATCCTCTGACCATGGTTAAATGATTGCCAGAGGAACTATATTATTATGAAAACCATTTCACTGCTAGTATTTGGTCCCTGTGTTTTTAACCTTGTGTCCTAGTTTGCTTTCTCTTGTGATAAAATGACCAAAAGCAATTCGGGGAGGAAAGGGTTTATGTAGCACATTTATCCTGATCACAGTCCATCACTGAAAGAAGACCCAGCCAGAACTGAGGCCAGGGCCATGGAGTCTTGCTGCTTAGTGGTTACTTGCTGCTTACTGTCCTAATGGCTTGCTCAGCCTGTTTTCTCCAGCACAGGACCACCCAGCCAGGGGTAGCACTGCCCACACTGGGCTGGGCCCTCACACCAGTCATTAAACAAACAAACAAACAAAAGCACTGCCCAGACTTGCCCACAGGCCAACCGGAACGGGGCATTTTCTCATCTGAGACTCCCCCTTCCCAGATGACTCTAATCTGACGACCAACCTGCACATCTTGTAAAGTCCGTCTTAGGAGGCTCAGTATTTTCATGCTAAAATAATGATTTGGTCAAGTTTTTAGTTGTCACAACTCAAAACCCCCCTGTGATGCTTCTGGCTAGCCTAGACTGAACAACCAGAGATTTCCACTCTCAAAGCCAGCCAAGTCGGCTGCCTTGACTTCAGCAGAAAGAAGTCCCGAATGCCAGATGTCTGCCCTTCGACAACCTTTCAATCTGGAAGGGTGGAAGTCTCTGAAGCAGTGGTTCTCAGCCTGGGTCTCAAAAGACCCTTTCATAGGGGTCGTCCAAGATCGTCAGAAAATGCAGATACTTCTACTACCATTCATAACAGTAGCAAAATGACAGTTATACAAAAATAATTTTATGGTTGGGAAACTGTATTAAGGGGTCGCTGCAGTAGGAAGGTTGAGAGCTACTTCTCTGAAATGAGATGAGACAGTTAGGATAGCATGGTCTAGACAACTTCAAGACGCCTAAAAGCTATGCAACCGCAGAGAACATTACATCAGGGCATCGTGTGACCGCTTAGAGAAAACCCTCCGCCAGAGACCACTGTGGTCAACAGACAAGTTCTAACTGTTCTTTGCTTTGTCACAATAGCATTTCCATATTATTAGCACTGTGGTTTTGACCAGTCCCATCATAGATCTGATGCCATGACACATCTAAAAACCACATGTAAGAAACAGGAAGGGGGAGCAAATCGTATTCTGAGAAAATTGCAGCCCATCTGGAAACTCCCCATCTTAGTCCATGAATAATCCTTCCCTCCATTGTCCATAAAATGTACTGTCCGGGGGTTAGAGAGATGGCTCAGTGGTTAAGAGCATTTATTGCTCTTGAAGAGGACCTGGCTTGGATTCCTAGCACCCACATGCTCACTCACAACTGCTGTGACTCCAGTTCCAGGAGATATCAGGCTTCTTCTGACCTCTGCAAGCTCCTCTACACATGATGCACATAATCCAGTCAGGCACCATGATCTGGCTCACAGTTCAGAGCGGTTTCAGTCAATCCAATGGAGAAGGCAGGGTGAAATGGCTCTGTCCACAGCAGTAGCAGTAGCTGATAACAGCTGCTTATGTGGAGGTGTACCCAGAGATGGAGTGAGCAACCAGCACCAGGGGCTTCGCTGTAGATTAGTAGTAGAGTTCTTGCCCAAAATGCACATGATTCTGTGCTTCAGCCTCAGTACCATGAAAATGAAATTAAATGAACTACTAGAACCCAGGCCTACTGAAACAAATTTTCTCTTTTTCTTTCTGTTTGTTTTTGGGCTTTTTTTTTTTTTTTTTTTTTTTTTTTTTTTTTTTTTTTTTTTTTTTTTTTTTTTTTTTTTTTTTTTTTTTTTTTTTTTTTTGGTTTTGTTTCGTTTTGAGACATGTCTCCTCTGTGTAGCCCTGGCTATACTGGAACTCACTCTGTAGACCAGGCTGGCTTTAACATCCTGAGTACTGGGATTAAAGGTATATGCCACCACTGTTGGGTGTCTGAAACAAATTTTCAAAGTCATGAAATTTTTGCAGTCAGCATCTCTCCAGATGAAACATGCATTTAATAGGGGGAGCTGGAACTTAGCCCCTAGACTTTGGGGCTCCCATGGCCTTTTCCTATGTTGTTCTGTATCTATGAAACTGCTCCCGATTCTCTTTGATATGAGACCTGTGTCCTGTATTGACAGTTTGGATCCCCAATGTGGGACCCCAAGAACGATCCGCATTCACCAGAGAAGTCACCCAGATTGGTACCAGGTACCAACGTAGGTTTGTTTGCCTGAGCATCCATGTCAGCTTCTCTAAGATGGTTGCTGACCTGACAACCTAACATTTGCCTCAGAACACTTGTTTACTTGAGTGCATTTTGGTCAGGACATTTCTTTGATAGTGTTGGCCTCTTTTTGTTTGGTTTTCCACATGCCAAGCCCTCAATATCTAAGTTCATGGCTTCCCTGCATCCTTTCCTACTCATTACAAATGCCTCTTAGTTTAGAAATTCTACCAGTGAGGAGTCATGAAGAAGAGGGTGCTGAGAGGTAGAGGCAGAACAAAGGTGTCAGGGGGAGCTAGCTCCTCAGGACATGCAGTGGCTGCATAGGGAACCCAAGACAGCATGCACTATTCCTGCATTGAAAGAAACCTTATTTCCTCAGCTCGGGAGATGTAAGAGGTGCTTACCCAGCGCCCTGACCTTTTGTGTTCTCAAAACTGTGTGGAATGAATCCAAAATGCAACAGGAGAAACCAACCTTGCAGTGACCCCTATGGGAGTTACATAAGCAGTATGGAAATCTGATCCAAAATGTGAATTTAGCTAACACAGAAGGCTGCAATTTTCAGGAAAAAATTAAAAGACATTAAAATAGGGGCTGGAGAGATGGCTCCGGGATTAAGAGCACTAACTGCTCTTCTAAAGGTCCTGAGTTCAATTCCCAGCAATCACATGGTGGCTCACAACTATCTGTACTGGAATCTGATGCCCTTCTTCTGGTGTGTCTGAAGACAGGGACAGTGTACTCACACATAATAAACAAACAACAAATGAATAAATAAATAAATAAATATTTTAAAAACTAAAATAGGAAACCAAAATTCAGGGAAGAAAGAAATGTTTGGAGAAAAAATGCCATTTGGTTTCCCAGATTTTTTTTATTTCTAATAACTATGATAATTTAACTTGCATTTTTTAAAAGTAGGGAACATTCCCAGATAGTGTGTGTGTATGCCTGTGTGTGTGTGTGTGTGTGTGTGTGTGTGTGTGTGTGTGTATACTCACACACACTTGCATTAAACTAAAAGTCCTGACAGTAGGACTAAATACTATAGGAGAACAGTCTATTTAAGTAACATGTAAGAAAAAAATAATAAAGTTTCTGATTTTCAAGGAATTTTGAGAGGCAGAGAGAGGAGGATTTCCATATGTTCCAGGGCCTACATGTTATGGCCTTCTCTCTCAAAAACAAAATGAACAGAGACAAATTTGGAAATTGTAGCAAGTGTTTTAAAGAGAGCTATTAAAGAAAAGCAAATTCATCTAAAACTTGTAGAGATTGTGTCAAAATTAAAAATGAAATCTGAGGAGCCCTAAATTACTCTCATCTCCTTCGATCTTGCCTCTTCCTCTCCTTCTGCTCTCTGCTCCCAGGGAGAAATGCTGTGTCAAAGTGCAAAGTTGTGGGGCTGGAGAAATGACTTTGCCAGTAAAAGCTCCTTGCCCAAGGCTGATGACCTGAATCCAGTTCCCAGGGCCCACAAAGTGGAAGGCAAGAACTGACTTCTATATGCACACCATGACATGTGTATGTTCTGTTCACATATGCACTCGTTAAATAAAAACATAATTTTTAAAACGAAAATATTGGTGTGCCTTTTTATAGTTCAGTCCTGCAGAGACTAGAGAAAAGAATCATTGGTTAAAAGAGCATTGCTGTTCTTCTAGAAAACCCAGGTTCAAGTCCCAGAACCTACTCAATACCCTGTAACCAGTTCCAGAGTACCACTCTTCTGGCCTCTGTGGGTACCAGACACATACACGGTACTCAGAAATACATGTAGGCAAAGTGCCTGTCTCAACTTGCGTTACTATACTGTGTGGAAACATTATGACCAAGAGCTAGTTCTGGAGAAAGACTTTATTTCACTCACACTTCTGAGTAACAATCACCTGAGGAAAGTCAAAACAGGAACACCAGCAGGGCAGGAACTTGGAGGCAGAAGCTGGTGCAGAGGCCACAGAGAGGTGCGGCTTACTGGCTTGCTCATCACGGCCTGCTCAACCTGCTTTCTCATAGAACCCTGGACCACCAGTGCAGGGGTGGCACCACCCACAATGGGTTGGGCCCTCCCCCATAAATCACTAATGAAGAAAACGCTCTACAGGCTGGCCTACAGTCAGATCTTATGGAGGCATTTTCTCAGTTGAGGCTCCCTCCTCTCTGATGATTCTAGCTTGTGTCAAGTTGATATAACACTAATCAGTACAATACCCATGTGCACGTAATATAAAATTTAAATTAAAAAAAAATATGAGATTAAGCCTGGAGGGAAAGGCAATCCTGATACTGTCTATGCACTTGGATTATATTATCTTGGTCCATGAGCATGAATGTTTGAGTGCCAAATTTTTGACACATTATATGTAGCATGCTTGTATTAAAAAAAAAAAATCTTCCCCCAAAATGTTCAATTCAAAATGGCTCATATGCAAGCAGTCATATGAATTGAGTCCAAATGCCTTTTAATTCATAGAACTTGTGGTAGTTTATATTGTCAACTTGGTAGATTGCAGAATCACCTGGGAGATAAGCCTATGGACACACATGGGGAGAACTATCTTGCTTATATTAACTAAGGTAAGAAGAACTGCCAACCATAGGTGTCTCCATTGCCTGACTGCGGTCCTGACTGATATTAGGGGAAGCTGAAAGGGAGCATGCTCTCATCCCCTCTGCTCTCTGAGTGTGGACTTGATGTGCCAAGATACTGCCGGCTGCCACCACCTCCGTGTCCCTGACACGATGGGCTGTACCCTGAACTGAGCCAGAAGGAGGGCTTCGCTCCCTGAGGCGACATAGCAACAGGAGAAGAAAGTAAGCGAGGACTTAACAAACCTAACAAACTAGCTCATTAAAATGTGTTGGTAAGAAAACCTACAAGTGCCTCCCAGAGAGCTGTGGTCACATTTGCCTGTGTTGATATTGTTATATATTTAAGGTATAATAGTCACATCTTATGTTTCAAATAGAGTCTTCTGGGGTTTTATTAAAATATAAAGTTATCTTATTGTCCTAAAAAGTAATTTTTATAAATTCAGAGATTTGTAAGGAAATCATGTATGAAAAAGAGGTATAGAAAGTTACAGGTATGGGATAGTATTTTGGTTTTGAAAAAAGGGTTTAAAGAGAAAAGAAAATGTTTTTAGATGAGAAAAGGCTCTGTATGTTATAATAAGATTTTGTCCTAAAGTTAAGAATTTTTTCCAGGGCTGGAGAGATGGTTCAGTGGTTAAGAGCACTGATTGCTCTCCCAAAGGTCCTGAGTTCAAATCCCAGCAACCACATGGTGGCTTACAACTATCTGTAATGAGATCAGATGCCCTCTTCTAGGGTGTCTGAAGACAGCTACAGTGTACTCACATATAATAAATAAATAAATCTTTAAAAAATAAAAAAAGAATTTTTTTCCAAAATGGAAAAGGAAAGATTTGGACCAAACTAAAAGTTTAAAGTATGTCAGAAGAAAGTTTGTGAAAAATAAAATTTAAGATAATATGTAAATTATTAACTTCCTCATAATTAAAGGCTATTAAAATCACCGTGGTTGGAGAGATTAGGAATCTTCCAGATAATCTGTGGTTAGGAATGCTTCCTGCTCTCCCAAAGGACCCACACTTGGTTCCCAGCACATATGTTGGGTGGCCCATAACTTCCTGTAATTCCAGTTCCAGAAGATCTAGAATCTTCTGTGGCCTCTTTGGGCATTGTATGGCAAACACTCACACAGACACATCAACAAAAATTTTAAGCATTTTTTTTTAGATATTTTCTTTATTTACATGTAAATTTCTCCTTTCCCAGTTTCCCCTCCAACAAACAAACAAACAAACAAAAACAACAAGAACAAACCCCTGTTGCCTCCTCCCTCCCCCTGCTTGCCACCCCATGCTCTTCCACTTATTGGCCCTGACATTCCCCTACACTGGGGCACAGAACCTTCACAGGGCCGAGGTCCTCTCCTCCTATTAATGATCAAATTTGCAATCCTCTACTATACACATGCTGCCAGAACAATCAGACCCACCATGTTCAGTCCTTGGTTGGTGGTTGAGACCCTGGGAGCACTGAGGGTTCTAGTTAGGTCATATTGTTGTTCGTCCTAAGGGTTCATCCAAACCTCTCAGCTCCATAGGTCTTTTCTCTAACTCCTTCATTGGGGACCCTGTACTCAGTTCAATGGATGGCTATGAGCCTCTACATCTGTATTAGTCAGGTACTGTCAGAGCCTCTCAGGAGATAGCTATATTTAGGCTGGCTTGTCCTTCCTTCAGTCTCTGCTCCTAGTTAATCTCTGCAACTCCTTCCGTGGGTATTTGGTTTCCCCTTTTAAGAAGGAATGAAGTGTCCACCTTTTGGTCTTCCTTCTTCTTGAGTTTCTGGTGGTTTGTGGGTTGTTCTTCCTGTATTCCAAACTTCTGGGCTAATAACCACTTATCAGAGAGTGCATACCATGTGTGTTCTTTTGTGGTTGGGTTACCTCACTCAGGATGATATTCTCCAGATCCATCCACTTCCCTAAGAATTTCATAAATTCATTGTTTTTAATAGCTGAGTAGTATTCCCTTGTTTAGATGTACCACAATTTCTGTATCCACTCCTCTGTTGAGGGAAAGCATTTTTTTTAAAGTTAGTATTTTGTTTTTAAAAAAAAAAAAACCCTAAGTACAAAATTAAACACAGATAACTAAAACTAAAACCTAATTTTCTACTTCTAGCAATAAGCCTTTACATTTACAAAAAAGCTTAAATAAAGAATGGGGATTTTATGTTTTGTTTCCTTATTGAATGGGCCATTTAAAACCTAGCAATTAGATTTTAATCCAGATTCCTCTGATTGGGATATAAAAGTGTGTATGTGTTCTCATTGGGTTGAAGTTTTCCCTCGACAGAAAGCTACTGCCTGAGAAGTGTAAAAAATTATTAGAAATAATTATTTCTATTTGGTGCATTTCTGCTAAATTATATAAGTATGGCACTTGTTTTACTCATCAAATGTTTAAATCTTTGTAAAATTTGGGCTATTGTACAATATTCTCATTGTATCTACAGTGATCTTTAATCCTCTGGATTGGTGGTTAAGTGAACATATAGTAACATAAAAAAATCAGTTGCTCTTCATATGCTTTGGCAGGTTGATATCCATGGGAGGCCTGCCCTTTTCTGAAGAGAAACAGAGGAAAATCAGATGGATTAGGGGGTGGGGTGGGGCAGGAGGGAAAACTGTGGTAAGGATATTAAAAAAAAAAAATCAGTTGCCAAAATTAACTGAAGCTCTCATCTTCCTTAGGCCAAAAATACACCCATTAATTCTAAATCCAATATTTACTTCTTTTGGGAAACATCAATTATCTCCTTGTAAAATAATTAATGGGTGTGCTGTATAGTTGTTATTTTCAGTTTGACATGAGCTAAAAAGCACCTGGAGGAGGAAACCTCAAGTGGAGAATGGCATGGGTCAGAAAGGCCTGTGAGTTGGTCTGTGGAACGAACATTTTCTTGCTTACTAATGGATGCAGGAGAGCCCAGCCCACTGTGGGTGGCACCATCCCTAGGCATCTATGGATGCAGGAGAGCCCAGCCCACTGTGGGTGGCACCATCCCTAGGCATCTATGGATGCAGGAGAGCCCAGCCCACTGTGGGTGGCACCATCCCTAGGCGTCTATGGATGCAGGAGAGCCCAACCCACTATAGGTGGTACCATCCCTAGGCATCTATGGATGCAGGTGAGCCCAGCCCACTGTGGGTGGCACCATCCCTAGGCATCTATGGATGCAGGTGAGCCCAGCACACTGTGGGTGGCACCATCCCTAGGCATCTATGGATGCAGGAGAACCCAGCACACTGTGGGTGGCACCATCCCTAGGCATCTAGTTTTGACAAGTATAAGAAAACAAGTAAAACAGAAGCCAGAGAGCCAGCAGCCAGTCAGCAGTCCTCTGTGGTTTCTGTCCCAGTGCCTGCCCGGACCTCCCTGGCTGTAACCTGAAAGTGTGAGAGGAAATAAACCCCTTTCTAACCTGAAGTTGCTTTTGGTCATAGTGTTTAGCATAGAAACAGAAAGGACAACAGGACAAAGGATTGAACTATTGCCCAAAGGGAAACATTGCACATTATTAGAAGAGACTGTTAAAATAATACCTATGGGCTAGAGAAATGGCTCAACAGTTAAGAGTACTGGGTGTTCTTCCAGAGGTCATGAATGATTCCCATCAACCACATGTGGCTGATAAGCAACTATAACATGGTCCAGTGTCCTCTTTTGGCATGCAGATGTGTGTGTGTGTGTGTGTACAGATAGAGCACTCATATACATAAAATACACAATAAATGGTCTTCAAAATAATAGCTACAACTCAAAATTGGTTACAGTCTTTCCACAAGGAGCTCCTAGCAGGCAACCAACTAAAGGGGGGAGAAGTAGAGCCAGGTAATGTTGTCAATTAAAAAAAGACAGTGCATCCAAGAAGAGAGGACCATGTCGGGAGCTTCTCACAGTCCCCAAAACTTCAGCATTTGTGTATCTCACCTCTAACTTTTGCCAACCTCTTCTAAGGACACAGCTAGGTGGACCCGAGAAAAGATGGCACATTTTCATCTACCTTAGCCATTAAGAACCCCAAGTAACTTAACCCAAAACTGTTGTCCCCCAACAGCTCTACCAAGTCTCTCTTTTATGACATAATTAAGTACCTTCACATTTAAATCTTTGTCCTAAAAGATTTCCCCCATCCCCTGGCTTTTTGAGACAGAGTTTCTCTGTGTAGCCCTTGGTATCCTGGAACTAGTTTTATAGACCAGGCTGGCCTCAAATTCAACAGAGATGCACCTGCTTCTGCCTCCCGAGTGCTGGGATTAAAGACATGCACTACCACCACCTAGCTAAAAGATTTACGTTTTTGTTTTATGTGTAAGGATGTGTGCCTGCACGTATGCCTGTGCACCATATGCCTGTAGTGTCTTTGTTTTATGTGTATGGATGTGTGCCTGTACATATGCCCGTGCACCATGTGCCTGTAGTGCCTTCGAAGTCTATAACTGTGTTGGGTAACCAGGAACTGGAGTTACCAGAAGTTGTGAGCCACCATGTAGGTGTTGGAAATGAAACTCAGGTCCTCCAGAAGAGCATCAATTGCTCTTAATCACCGAGCCATCTCTTTAGCCTCCTAGAGTGCCTCTAATTTAGCTGGTACTTCTAGAGCCAAAACAATAAACTTCTCTCTCCATTCCTCTGTAGAAAAACAAAAAAACAAAACAACAAAACAAACCTTACAAACAGAAAAGACTATTAGCTAGATCTGATCAATCATATGGATCACTATGCTGTTATTGATATGGGAAATGTTAAGATACGACAAATTTGTATTGGTCAGTGTGTTATAGCTGCCTGTATTTCCTGTCACTGTATAATCCATCCTGATTACTGTCTGCATGATGAATGTGGCTACATCCCCAATGGTATGGGTGTTAACCTTACCTATCAAACACACAAGCTCTAATTTATACGAGTGCCTTAATGAACTCAAATCCTAGATGCTATACACACTCCCATCAGGCCTGGAGTGTTCAGGAAGCCCTCTCATATACTAAGACTTTAGGTTGGTTAGGATGCCTGCTTCCTTCATCTGCTGCCTTTACTTCCTTAGGACATGGAACATTCTTGATTATTTTAACTTTGGATATAATAACTCCTATCATACATCCATGTACATGTTATGACAGATACAGAGGACAGAAAATGAGACCCACCCAGATCATGGTGACTAACGATGTTAAAACAACTCATCAACTTCCTCCTCAAGGCTTTCACAGCTATTTTCTTTCCAAGAGACTGCCTTCTTGCCCACTCTGTGTGATTTTTAAGGCAGCCTAGGAACCGGCCTTCCCAGCTCTGTAGAGTGTGAAAAACAAAAGAAAAAAAAAAAAGCCAACAACAACAACTCCCGTCCTCCAATGCTTTTTGCAGGTACAAGATGTGAAGCAACACCAGGAACTGACTACCCAGCCCTCCTCCCTCCAAAACCCCTCCATCTCCCAAAGCGGCAACTATGTTAAGAATTCTACAAGTTAGACTGTCTGATTATAACTTTGTTGTAGATAGTGAAAATGCTACAGGTGCTGAGCCAATTTGTCTTGGACTACTTCTGGTTCCCTAATTCATGATGTAACTCTCAACCTTCAGGGAGAACCTATGAGGTGAAACCTGTAACAGATGCTACCTTAAGAGACCACTGACTTGCATCAACCCAAAAGCTGAGACCATCATCAGGTTCTTAGCATCTGAGACCACTCCTAGCACCGACGTCAGACCATCCACAGCTGCATGTAACTCTAGCTCCAGGGCATCCAAGACCCCCTTCTGGACTCAGCAGGCTCCGTATCACATGTGCAATGCCTCGCCTCTGCCCCCAGCACCTCTCTCATGGTTAAAAAAAATGTTCATATAGCTACTCTCACCATGGAGCCTGCTTTTCACGGCAACCTAAATCGGAGTTCCCAGACAGTGGGAACCCATATTTGGTTGAGAATAAACTACCTCTTATTCCCTTTGGGGTGGTAGCTTTGTTTTCTCTATATTCAGGATTGAGCCAGCACTCTTTCTGGAAGTGCAACAGTTGTTGTCACCTTTTGCTACAATTCTTAATGTCTTCCTTATGGTTGTAACGCATGTAACAAGTGTCAGCCTGCTTCTCATCCAGGCGGTTGAGTTGGAGGCATCCAAACAAGACATCTGCAGATTCTGGACCAAAAGAAACCATGAGCTAATAGTTGTCGTTTTTAAACACTTAAGTGTTAGGGTATCTGACTTCTTACACCAGAAGCTACGGTATGCTGGATGCTGGCCACAAGCTCCTCTCCAGCACTGCTGTTGCTCGCTGCCACGAGTATTAAGCAGTCTTTCTCCAGTTATTCCCTGTAGTAAAGAAGCGACCTGGCCCCTCCTCCAAGGTCTTCTGCCAAGCGCTAGTCTGCGCAGGAACATAAGGACCGCCACTTGGCTTCTGCTGTGGGCAGATCTGAGGGTCATTTCATGGCAACTGGGTCATGGTTTTGACACGCCTATCCTCCACCGTTGTATCTTTCTCACCTCCCTGGGTACTACTACCAAGGACAATCCCAACACACCCGATAAACACAGATGACTGCCTGTGAGCCTGCCCTCTTGGAGAAACGTGACCCAAGTCAGCGGCAGAACAGTGAACAAGTATTCCGTATCTCGGTCTCTTCTGTCTGCAAAGGGAGAAGTGCCTTTGTTGTGAAGGCTAAGTGAATTTAGGTCCTTGACAGTGTGCCTGCCATACTGGCAGCCCACATCAATATTTGCCATTGTTGATATTAATATCTATAGAAATGGTAAATCAAGCCTCCTCCGACAGCCATCCCCTAAAAGACAGTCT
Organism: Mastomys coucha; assembly: GCF_008632895.1. NCBI lineage: Eukaryota > Metazoa > Chordata > Mammalia > Rodentia > Muridae > Mastomys > Mastomys coucha. Next base: position 55,720,750 of record NW_022196898.1, on the reverse strand, counting down.
GTGCAACCCAGCAAGAATGGCCTGGGAGAGGATAGTCATTGGGGCCCACGGAGCACGCGGAGAGTTCTTTGGAAAGCTGGTTATGTCAAATGATATTTTGCTGGGGCACATGGGTGAAAGGATGTCTTGCTAAAGCAAGCAAGTGAAAGACTGTTTTCCTGAAGCAGACACAGGCGAGAGGATGTTTGGATATAGCAAACACACGAAAGGACCCAGGATGAAGGAGTTTAAATATGACCCCACAAACAGTGGGAGACAGGCACTGAGCTTTGGCACCTCACTATTCTTCGCTAAAGACACACATGTTGGTATGCCTGACATAGTGTTGTTGAACTCAACGAACTGCTCGCGATGTTCCTGCGGAAGCTTGCTACCTCTGCAGCCTCACCTCAAACCTGTTGGCGAGCCTGGCAGTTTCTTCAGGAGTGAACTATATCTGCCTGGTTGTCTGCCTGCCTAGGACTGGTCTGCAGCTGCTAAGTCCTGTTTGATGTTTGTTAAGGGCCTGAACTGCTGCCAAAGAAGATGGAGCTCATTGCCAAAGAATTTTTGCTGAGCAGGTCCACTTCCCCCTTATCCTAATAACTTTTCTCTTCCACTACCTCTGCTGGGTGGTGGGCTAGAGGAGAGGCTGCAGAAAAATCAATCACACAAGAGTTTTATCACAGGAACTATTTTTTTTAAAAAAAACTGTCCAATTCTGTGGTTATTTTATCATATACAGAAATATATAATATATATATAATTTTAGTTCAAATGAAAATAGATGAATAAAGCAGTTAAGCTTAGAATTATCACAAAATTTTAGTTAATTTTGAAGTGGTTGCTTGCTCCCTTTGACTGTGTTATGTCTCCCAGGACAAGTATGACCTATCTCAATCTAAATAGCTACCATAGGAAGATTTATCTATGACCATCCACCAATAAGCCCAGTAAAAGAAAATAAGATACTTCCAGAGACTTAAGTACTAGATAATGGCTTTCTTATTTGACTGGGCAAAACAATTGGATGCTCAATAGGACATTATATGTTTCCGCAGAAGTCATAATAAATTTTTTTGATTGTTAAAAAATCTTTATTTGCCAGGCAGTGGTGGCACACGTCTTTAATCCCAGCACTTAGGAGGCAGAGAGAGATGGATTTCTGAGTTTGAGGCCAGCCTGGTCTACAGAGTGAGTTCCAGGACAGCCAGGGCTACACAGACACAGAGAAACCCTGTCTCGAAAAAAAAAATCTTTATTCTACATAAATTTTTATTGTATTGGTTGTCATGATTAGCTTGATTGGTTATTTACATTTTTCATATTTTTTTATCACTTTGACCTCAATTGTAGTAGCTACTACTTTATTGTTTTATCCTTTTTCCTTTTTTCTTTTATTCTTTTCTCATATGTTACATCCCTACCTCAGCTTCCCCTCCCTCCTCATCCCTTTCTCTCCCCCCAACCACCCCTTTCCCCCAGACCCATTCCTATCCCTCACTTGCTCTCAGAAAGGGGCAGGCCTCCGAGTGAGTCAAAGAAACTCAGCATGACAAACTACAAGGCCAGGCACAAGGCTGGACAAGGCAACTGAATAAGAGGAAAAGGGCCTCCAAATCAGGCAAAGAGAATCAAGGACAGCCCTCCAACTCCCATTGAGGATTCCAACAAGAACATCAAGCTACTCAGCCATAACATATGTGTAGAGGACCTGGGTCAGACGCCTACAAAAACTCCCTGATGAGCCCCCATGAGTCCCAGTTGGTTGACTCTGGCTGTGTTCTGGTATCCCTGACTCCTGGCTCCTCTGATCCTTCCTTGCCCTCTTCGGCAGGACTCCCCAAGCTCCTGCTAATGTTGGACTGCATCTGTACCCACTAGTTGCTGGATGAAGTCTCTCTAGTCTCTCTGATGACAATCCTGCTAAGCTCCAGTCCCAGAACACTCTGCAGGCAGGACAAACTGTAGCTCAAAGGTTTTGTGGCTGGCTTGGTGTTCTGGTCCCTCCACCTGAGGTCTTGCTCAGTATGGAAGATTGCTGAGTGGTTTAGGCTCCGACATCACAGGAACTTTAGGAGACTTCAGCCTAGAATGAGGAACAGCAGCAAAGATGCAGCACTGGAGAGACACAGATGGATAAGATGCCTGTGAGGGTTTTACTGGACAGAAACAGGTAACAGCAGTAATTATTAGCCAGTTCCTCTAGACATGTGATGGCCACCTCAGTGTGACATGTGAAACGGAAGTCTAGACTTCCCCCCCCCCCCCCCCCGAACCTGCTCTTTCTCTTCTGCCTTCCTTATTTGTCAAAGTGATACAACCATCTAACCAATTGCTCCAAGCAGATACCTAGGACTTCTCATTCTACTGGCAAATCTGGTCAAGTCTGCCATCATAGTTTCATATCTGCTGCTGTGATAAAACACCCAACAAACGTACCTTCAAGAGACATCAAGTTTATTTGGGTCACAGCTCCAAGCTGTAATCAATTATTTCAAGGAAGTCCAGGAAGGAATGTAAACCAACTAGCCCACTTCAATCTTTGAGAACAGAGAAAGAACCAATGTGCATGTGCTACCTGGCTCCCTTTCAATCTCACACAGTTCATGAAAGACCCAGGGAATGGTGTCAGCTGTTTTTTAAGTCAGGTCAGTCCCACATAGACTTACTATAGGTCAATTTTGATCTAGACAATTCCTGATTGAGAATTTATTCCTAGGGTGATTCTAAATTGTGTCAAGTTGACAGTTAAAGCTAACCATTGTATTGCCTACACAAGACAGAAATACCATTTCAAGCCAGTGTTCCACCCTGGCGCAAATACCATCGCCTCCGCCTACACAGTCTCCTACCGTCACTCACTCCTCCAGTGCCTCTGGTTCTTTTTTCCCAAAGCAGCCAGATTGAGTTGTAAGCATTAGACCATGATGTTGGCTTAGTTAACACTTAGAATAAAATGAAAGGCCAGTTCAAGGCCACGTATTTGTAGTCCCTACATTTTCTGAGTTCCATGATAACCTCAGGGCTCCTGCACTTAGCTGGTCCTTCTACCCATGTTCCCTTCCTGGATCTTGGCAGAGCTCTCCTATAATCTCGCAGAATGCCTCCAAAATTTCATGCTCAGGCCTGCCTTCCCTGGGCAGCCTACCCTGATCCGTAGCCACACAGTGCCATCTTCTGATCCCTTACACTTATTTCTTCTGATTAAAAACCTCTCTCTGTGAGAGGACTAGGGAGATGGCTCAGCAGTTAAGAGCACTGGCTATTCTTCCAGAGGTCCTGAGTTCAATTCCCAGCAACTACATGGTGGTTCACAACTATCTGTAATGGGATCTGATGTCCCCTTCTGGTGTACAGGTGTGCATGAAGATAGACCATTCATATACTCAAAATAATTCTTTTTTAAAAATCTCTCTCCTTTGAGCATAACTTTGTTCGGTGCGATAGCTAATCTTGGTTGTCAACCTGATTACATCTGCAGTCAACTAAAACCCAAGCAGCTGAGTGCACCTGTGAGGATTTTTCTTAATTAGTTTTTATTCATTCGCTTTTGTTTTGAGAAAGGGTCTCTCTTCATAGTCTTGGCTGTTCTGGAGCTTGCCACATAGACCAGGCTATCTTCAGACTGATAGAGAAACTTCTGCCTCTGCTTCCCGAGAGCTGCAATTAAAGGCGTGCACCACTTAGTTAGGGTTTCCATTGCTATGAAGAGACACCATGACCAAGAACTCTTATAAAGACAACATGACAATGGCACTGTGTGGCTATGGGTTCATAGATTCAGTCCATTATCATCAAGATGGGAGCATGGTAGCTAGCGTCCAGGCGGGCATGGTGCAGGTGGATCTGAGAGTTCTACATCTTCATCTGAGGCCTCTAGAGGACTAGCTTCCATGTGAGGAGGAGGAGGGCCACTTAAAGCCCACCCCCACAGTGACACACTTCCTCTAACAAGGCTACACCTCCTAACAGTACCACTCCTGATAGTACCCAGCATATTCAAACCACCACAACTGCCGTTCCTGAGTTTTGATTGGATCATTTTAGGTGATAAGACCCATCCTACATCTGGACCTTCAGTTAGCAGCCCACAGAAAAGAATATGGAAGAATGAAACTTGCTTACACTCACTTGTGTATCAAGTTCAAGACCAACATGGACTATATGAGAACCTGTCTCCAAAAAAAAATGTATGCAGGTAACCATATTTGGCAGAAATGCCTGCCAGGTGCCTTAAGAGACAAAGCTCTGGTTGTATAAAGAGAGTATTGAGAGAAATTTAGTCCACCATTGAAAATATAGGTGTCTCTTGTTCTCACAAAAATAATTTGTTTTGCTAAGAATGGCATATACTTATGGGTCTATGTGGTTTTATTTATCAGTAATGATACATTTTATGGTTAGAGACAATTGCATTGTCGGAAGTAAATTTTACAACTATGCTTTTTAAATAAAAAAAATTAACTCCGTTAGTAATTGAAAATTGAATCAATACCTTTAATAAAGTTTACTGCTTCCTTCTAAAACAAACAAACAAACAAACAAACTGAAAAAGTCAGCAGTTGTGCTGGGAATCTGTTATTGCTGTAACAAAAACAGAAGTCAAAATAACCCTTAACAGCACTAAGAAAATCCTGCCTTCCACACCAATGACTCACTGCAGTGAACATTTGCAAGTAAAGAAGTGTGGACAAAAGGGTATACTGTGTGACACACTGTGACACACACAGTACAGCTTCCACAACCAAGATTTGTTCTTCTTTGCGGAAGGAGATTGAAAGAATGGAGGGAGAGTCTGAGGGGGTCGGGAGATGAGTGGGCGCAATGCATGATGTGAAATTCACAAAGAACCAATAAAAAGGTGCGAGAGAAAGAGAGAGAGAGAGGGAGAGGGAGAGGCAGAGGGAGAGAGATAGAGATAGATCCTGGTTTCTATGTACCTGAAAAAATGATGCCAGGCATGGTAGCACACACCTGTACCCCCAGCACTGGGGATGCTGAAGCAGAATGATTTCTGTGAGTTTGAGGTTAGCTGGGTTACAACAAACTAACAGAAACAAACAGACAAACAGATGCTTAGTTTTAAAAGGGAACTTGTTCATTAAAAAAAAAGTAGTTTATTCAGAAAGTCTTAATTTTCTGAAATTGTAATTAAAACTTTTGAAGAAAAAAAAAAACCTTTGTGAGGTCTCAGGAGAAAACAACCTGTAGAGACATTATTATATCCTAACTGTGGGTCATGAAGTGAAAGTGTATTAGATTGTGTCTTAGCTTGCCTTTTATTGCTGGGATAAAAACAAACAAACAAAACCCACCAAGACCAAAAGCCACTTGAGGAGGGAAGGGTTTATTTGACTTACACTCCCTGATCACAGCCTATCATCAAACGAAGCCAGAGCAGGAAGTGGAGCAGAGGCCACTGCAATTGGCTTGCTCTCCGTGTTGCTCAGCCTGCATTCTTACACGCCCAGGAGCAGCTGCCCACCATGGCATTGTCAACAGCGGACGGTCCCTCCCACATCAATCATTAATCAAGAGAATTACTTATAGACTTGCCTACAAGACAATCTAATGGAGGCATATTTTCAGTTGAGGTCCACCGTCCCAGACGGCTAGCTCTTGCTATTATTTTGTCAAGCTGACAGAAAACTACCCAGGATGGATTGCCACCTGCTAACCGCAGGTGTCTAGTCATGGCAATCTATTAGCACCTGGCTTCATTCTTGACGACTGATTGGTGTATTGTTTAATCTACGTGACTGAACTTAGGATCACCTGGGAGGTAACCCTGTGAGCATGTCTGTCAAGGCATCTCCAGAGAGGATTAACTGACATGGGAAGACCTTCCTTAAGTTGGAAAGTGTCATCCTGGAGACTGAGACACACTCCTGTCACCAAATTTCTGCCATCATAGACTGTTCTCTTCAACTGTGAATCAAAACAAACCCTTCCTCTCTCTCTCCCTTCCTCCTTCTCTTCCTTCTTCCCTCTCTTCCTTCTTTCCTTCTTCCCTTCCTTCCTTCCTTCCTTCCCTCTTTTCTTCTTCTTTCCTCCCTCCCTCCCACTTTTCCTTCCTTCCTTCAGTTGATTTTGTTAGGTAATTTGTTACAGCAGTAAGAAGAGTGACAATCAAGGACTTAGCAACTTTGAACAGGAGCACATCGTTGGAGCTGGGAAGGAGCCATGAATCTTAAGGTCTGGGCAGTTTCTGAGGGCTGCATAGTGCCAAGCTCCTTCTGAGAGACACCTGCGGGAAGAGAGGTCTTTCTGGGCCTCTTCCCTGAGTGGAGAGTTCTCCCTAACTTCTGGGGCAGGAAGGCCTCACAGGCTCTGTATGAGGCCTTTCTGTTCTCTACATTTATCCTTCAGCTCCACAGGAACTTCTTTCGATGGATGATCTTCTTAGGTCCCTTCTTGTTGATGGTCTGTGTCCTGCCAGACTCCTCCCTTTCCCAGTCCAGAACTCTAGTCATTTGAGCTTTAGGTCCTACTGCTTTGGAAAGACACGGGAGTCTCCGAGAGACTAAGTACAAATAGACTGACTCTTTTATCTGTTCAGCTGTGCTTTGGAAGGATTCATACAGTTACTGCTTCATCCCAGTCACTCACCTAAGTGAAATCTAAGGCCTCCACAAACTGACCACTATAAGACAGATGCTACTTAAAACTCCTTTTACTTTTGTCCTAAAGATAAAACTTCAAAGCTAAAAAAAATAAATCAGCAAAAGCAAGTGGACAAAATAAAACACAAATTTAGAAAGCAAACAAGGGTCTTGGAACATATTTCAGTTGTCAAGTGCTTGCTAAGCATGAATGAGGTCTGGTGTTTAGTCTCGACTGAAACACAACCAACAAGGAGCATCAAAACTAACAAAACACACATACACACACACACACAGACATAAGGACACACACATACAGACACACATACAGATACACATAAAGATACACATACACACATACACACACGTACACACACACATACACATACACACACATATACACATGCACATGTGTACACACACACATACACACATACACACACATATACACATACACAGACATACACAGACATACACATACATACACACACATACACGCGCATACACACACATACACACACATACACACACATATACACATACACATACATACACACACATGTACACATACACACACATACACACACACACAGAGGCACATATACACACCACGCGCACACACACACACATTCACAGAGCATAAGAAAAACAGCTTACTTCTGTGTCATCTCTAGGACCTGATATATCCTGAAGAATTTAGGATTCAGGAAGAGTAGAGCAGTTGAAAAAGAGTCGGGGGTTGTGGGTGGGCTTCCAAAACAGATGGTTTTAAATCTTCCAAGTTTTCCCCACAGAGCCTCATAAGAAACTCTCTCTTCTTTGTGGGTAACCTGTTTTTTTTAAAGTTTATTAATTTATTTCATGTATGTGGGTACACTGTTGCTGTCTTCAGACACATCAGAAGAGAACATCGAATCCCATTCCAGATGGTTGTGAGCCACCATGTGGTTGCTGGGAATTGTACTCAGGACCTTTGGAAGAGCAGTCAGTGCTCTTAGCCGCTGAGCCATCTCTCCAGCCTTTATGGATAACCTTAACTTAATCCACCTGTCAGGACCATGACTTTGATCTAACTGTTCTATAATGGTGAGTTTGGTACAATTACTCCTGCCTAAAGGCTGACGTTTTGAGCTCTGTGATTTCTGTTTGCATCTGTCAATATGTTTATAGATTCTGTGTGTGCTATCCTCCTACCTCTTTAAAAACCTTGTAAGAGAGCTCTATTGAGTTAGCGTAAATCAAATAAGCTCTTATGTAATTAAGTATTCCTAAAACTCTCAGAAAACAAGAACTGACCCAAAACCTTAAGATTTTGAGTAATCTTTCTTAAAAGCATTGTTGGATTAGGGGAGAGATTTTGCAGTTGGGTGTGGTAGTGCATACTTGACCCAGGCTCTAAGGAGGTTAAGACAGGAGACTCACAAGTTTAAATGTATCCTGGAGCACTTAGTGAGTTCCAGGCCAGCCAGAGCTACCAATCATGGCTTTATCTCAAAATCAAACCAAAAACAAGCAAAGCCCCAGTAAAATAAGACACACACACACACACACACACACACAAAGGATTTCATCTCAGAGTTGTCAGTATTGAATATAATCCAGACATAGGACTTTGACAGCAGGCTGGTGAGATGACACAGCGGGTAAGAACACCGACTGCTTTTCCGAGGGTCCTGAGTTCAAATCCCAGCAACCACATGATGGCTCACACACACCCCCCTCCCGTAATGAGATCTGATGCCCTCTTCTGGTGAGTCTGAAGACAGCTACAGTGTACTTGTTTATAATAATAAACAAATCTTTGGGCCAGAGCAAGCAGGGCCTGATTGAGCAGAGGTCCTAAAAGTCAATTCCCAACAACCAGATGAAGGCTCACAACTATCTGTACAGCTACAGTGTGTGCTCGGATACATGAAATAAATAAATAAATCTTTAAAAAACAAACAAACAAACAAACAAAACTTTGACTCCATTTAGGTTTCCTAAATGGTAAATCCATGTAATTTCAGTCATGGAGTTTATGAGAATAAGATGATTTTTAAGTGGTTGATATCTTGAGTTTTTTATTGGTAAACCAACTATAATTGTTACAAATAAGTGAATGATTAGACTAAAGTAGATAAACAAAAATTTCAGCTATGACTACTGTATAATATGTCTACTTATAAATAATTTTCTAAACTGGGTTTGGTGGTTTACACTGCAGGCTGTTTCCTAATGGAAGCAGAGACTGAAGAACAAAGTCTAAAAACAAACAGACCAAACCTAAAATGATATAGAAAAAAGAGTAATCAAACTAAGCTTAAATGCACTTAGTTTACTTGTTTTGAAAAAAGCTTTATTATAAGAATACATTGATACAAAAGTAGAATTTGGTCTTCTTTCTGTCATGATGACAAAGTTTTCCTGCAGACTTAAGGTTGACTAAGATTGAGTAATACTGCCCCTTGGCAAAACTGGCCTGAAAGCTTGCTTTGAAATGTTCCCAGCCTTACAGGTAAGTAAAGAACATCACTTTCTGGCACTCCTAAAAACTCATGTCTATTTGGGAGATTCCCCCAAGGCAGAAGAACTCAAATCAAAGTCTAAGCTCCATGATGCCCTGTCTTCCAGTCCTTGAGGGGTTTTCAAAGTTCTTTCTGTGGCCTGGGAGATTGCTCAGTTAACAGAGACTTTGTCCTGCCTGAGGCCCTGGATATCACACACACGCACACACACACACACACACACACACCAGTCTCATATTCCATATGAAGAATCCCAGCTAATACTTACAGTGAGCCCATGGATGGGTCACCACTCTTGCTACACATCTGTAAACAGTCAGGCCACATTTAGTCTAATCTGATTATCTTTAGAAATGGGGGAGGCTGGCGTACAAGGCCCAGGGTTTAATTTCAATTCCAGTAACACGCATAAAGTTATCTCATCAAACTACAGTCCTGTATCTGTAACCCATGTGTTTAGGGCCAAAATGTTGGCTTTTGCATCTCTACTAGTTTAGGCTCCATCACCCATCTCAGTATACCCAATAGAGAAACAAGTGAAGGAGGAGGTAGGAAGAGGAGGAGGGAGGAAGAGGAAAAAGGAAGGAGAGGAGAAGGAGAAAACCAACAACACATAAAGGTTTCATTGATGTGAACACCGTAAAGAAAAACAGATAAAGGGTTTCCTGACCCCAAATCTGTCTTTGGGGGAACTTATTTTAGATTTAAATAGAAGAAGAATTGAGATTGGGGTGGCAAGAGGTAGGAATAGTCCAGCAGAGCTGGTCAAGGGTGGTTGGTTGATCATCCATCCTCTCAGTGTTGGTTCTATGAGATGGGAGAAGTCCTTTTTACTTGAGGGGACAGGCTGGTCCTCAGGAGGTGACTCTTTCTCCTCCAGGGTGCACACACCATGATAGGAAGAGCTGTCCATCATCTGGGGATGCTCTGTCCTGCGCGGCTTTGCCACTCCTGAGGGCCAGAGGGCTGAGGCCAGTGACCGAGAGTCTTTTACATGCTTCTTGGGGAGGAAGGTTTCTGGAAGAGGTCACTGTACAAAGTAACAATAAAAACATCTTGGTTACTACTATGTGTTTGGCACTAAGACATGAAGGAGAATGAGGTGAGATGCCACAGTTTTTGGACAATTGCTCCTTGAGTGAATACAGAGAGGTGAGCATAGTAAACAAGACAGCTACAAAATGAAGGCAGAAAAGCAAGGAGTTAATGCTTTTTAGCAAGAGCCATTTCAAAGTGATTATTAAACATACCCCTACTTCCTGCATGATTTCTCTGTTATATTTTCAATTTTAGTTTTATTTATTCATTTGTTTATCTCCCCCCATGTGAATGTAAACTCCCGAAGACTGGAATTCTATTTTTGTTCATTATTATATCCTTAAAGTATTTGTCAGTGGTTTGAGGACAGATACAAGTCCATAATGTCACCCTCAGCCCCACAAGGAGTTCCCCTAATCTTTTTGGAACATCAACACAGGACAAACCAGAATTTGTTGTTTTGACTATATATGAGGGTTTTTTTGTTTTTTGTTTTTTTGTTTTTGGCCTGCATCTATGCCTTTGCACTATGTGTATGCCTCAAGCCAGAATTAATGTCTTCAATGCAAAAAAGAATTTCGGGATTATCCATTCTGAAGCAGAGTTGGGGCTTGTAGTAAAAATGATCTAACGTAGACTTTAGGCATGAGGGTTAGAAGAAAGACGCTAAAAGGAAGTAATCATCCCTGGGTATGGGGATGTCCTCCCCAAAGGAGACTCTTCACTGGCTTAGTATTAGCCATACATACCATTTTGGGGCCTCAAGCTATAAAGTTAAGAAATCCTCACTCCACCCCTGTGCATCTTGTGTCTGTTGATAAGTGAGATTATTAACGTGGCTCCAGAGGTGTCTTGGATGGAATTGTCATCTGATAAGTAAAAAACCAGGAGTCCCTAGGTTTGCACAAGGTGTTTCTCATAGAGTCCTACAGACTTGGAGGTTTTTCAGTGGGAAGGTGGGAGAAAAGCCATAACCAGCTGTTAATTGCACAGAAAATCTTTGCTAGTAAACCGTTTCAACTAGACCCACGAGTAAGGGCTTCTTCTCACTACCGAAGACTTCCCTAATTTCCCCTTTCCTCTGGCCTCACCTTGAACCGGGAGGACTGTGAGGCCAGGCAAAGCGATGATCAGAGACAACTAATGGAGGTGTTAAGTCTCACAGATTAAAAAGACCTCTCAAGGGATTCCTGCGAGCCCCCGCCTCACGTCTGGGGCTTCGTTCCACGGGAGGGAGGGAGGAGAAACTAAACGACAAAGACGGGAAAGACCTTGGAAGGTGATTGGCGGCTGCGGCTTTCAACACACGCAGCCACACTGACTATGGCGATTGGGGAAAGTTCCTGGAGGAAATCACGCGAGAGTTGCCTGACGGAGGCCGTCCGCGAATTGAGCCGGGGGTGTGGAGCAGCCAAGATGGAGCCGGCAGCCGCCGGTCCAGGCCCTCTGATTGTGAACAACAAGCAGCCCCAGCCGCCACCCCCGCCGCCGCCTGCCACCGCACAGCCTCCTCCTGGGACGCCGAGGGCCGCCGGAGGCCTCCTGCCGGGGGGTAAAGCCCGCGAGTTCAACCGCAACCAGCGCAAAGACTCGGAGGTCAAAGCTGCAGGGGGGCGAGGCTGGCACCGGGCGGGTGGCAGAGGCGGGCCGGGGGCCGGGGCGGCATCCGGGCCCGGCCGGGCTTCCGGATGGCGTGACAGGGAGCCTGGGAGCTGTCCCTGAGAGCCGTGCAGTGAGCGAGGCTGGCAGCCGCCACAGCCCCGGGGAGGAGAGCCCGGAGCCCTGTCCCCAACTCTGCTGCGGCCCCCGGGGAGAAGGTCCCGGCGCCAGGGACGGCGAGTCTGCCCCCGGGGGCGTGGCCTGAGGCACAGCCCTCCCGGGGTGCAGAACCTGGTGGTCTGCTCGCTCGGTAGCGCCTCATCGTCTCCGACCTCTAATCTTAGGAGGGGGAGTGGGCGACCGCCAGTTGGCAGCGGAAGGGACCTAGGAGAGTTGAGGGGGCGCGTTGAACAAGAGCTTCCCCCTCTAGGGCTGCTCGGGCCCCAGGTTGTGTGAAGTAGCCCAGAGAGCGCACTGTGGCTTCCCTCCGAATTTTAGTCGGTGCAGGATCAAACCGCTGCCGGACGTGCCAAAGTATTTTTTGCATGCCCCGTGAGCCCAGTTGCTGAGCTGGGAAGGATCAGAAGTACACAAAGGGCGCAGGATTCTCCTTCTTGCTAGTGAGCTCTGATTCCCTTTTGCCCGCGCCCGTCTGGAGCTATTCACCTCGCCCCAAGTTAAAATTCCTCCCACTGCTTCCGTTTGCAGAATTCATGAATGAACACACGCCTGTCCTCGTCGCAGCATTTCAGGGCTTCTTAATCAGCACATTCATTCCCAGAGCGATTACTACGCAGTCTCCTCCACCTGGGACAACTTCCAGTGTGATGAACAGCCAGGCACTTACTGAGGGAATTCCTCAAATTCAAATTTGATGCTCCATCTCGTACCAGAGACCAAGGATGCTGTCTTTAAACCTATGAAATCGTTCCCTTCAAACATTTTTGTTGTTGTTGCAGCAGCTCAAATTCTGATAACACCTTGTCACAAATAAACAAGCCCAGAGTAGAGAGGATGAGCTCAGAGTGGCCTTTTTGAAAAAGATGGACCTTTTAGGAGCCTTTTATTGTGGAATGATCAGTGGCTACATCTCAGTGATCTCTCAAGTATGGAGGAGTATGGAAGTTAAGTTAGTGAGATCTTTAATGACCAGACTTGTCCAGTTTTTCTGAAGAGGACCCTGAGAATTGAACTACACTCTCAACTTTCTTTTTTAAATGTTTGAGTGAGCTGGAGAGATGGTTCAGTGATTAAAAGCACTTGCTGCTCTCTCAGAGGATCCCAGCACTCATGTTGGGCCACTCACAGCCTGTTACTCTAGCACCTAGGGATCCAGTACCCTCCTTCTGACCTCCATAGGCTTTTGTATGTACACATGCATACACACACAGATAGACACATAAATACATTTTTTAAAAAATTTACTCAGCAGGTAAAGAAGTTTTAAATTTTCCTAAGAAGCCACAAAATAGTCAGATAAATACCATTTTGTACATTTTATTTTATTTATTGTTTGTTTGTTTGGGGGTTTTTTGTTTTGTTTTTGTTTTTATTTTTGAGGCAGGGTTTCTCTGTGTAGCTTTGGCTGTCCTAGAACTCTTCTCTGTAGATGAGGCTGGCCTCAAACTCAACAGAGATTCATCTGCCTCTGCCTCTTGAGTGTTAGGATTAAAGGTGTGCACCACCACTGCCCAGTCTTCTTCTTCTTCTTCTTCTTCTTCTTCTTCTTATTATTATTATTATTATTATTATTATTATTATTATTATTATTATTATTATTTTGTGGTGCTGAGAATCAAATTCAGAGCCTTGTGCAAGGTAGGCAAACTGCTGAGGTATGTCCTCAGCCTCTATTATACATTTCTGTTTCTTTTCCTGCCCTTTAATTTCACTGGATTCAACATCTGGAGGGCCCATCAAATCGATCTGTCTCCTTGCATTGGAGGTGCTGATGCTGCACATTCCTCTGCTGACAGCTGAAGTCAGTAATTTGGGGATCTGATCAGTGCCTAGAGCACAAGGAGGCTGACATTGGAGGAGAGCTCAGTATGTGCCAAAGGCAGCCCAGCATGCTTCTAGTCTCAACACTCTGGAAGCTGAGCAAGGAGGATCAGAGTTCAAGGCCAGCCTGGGCTGCATAGTAAAAGCCTTGTCTCTACATAAACACATTGGGAGGGGCTAAGAAATGGTAATGGGTTTGGTGGTAAATAAGTATACAATACATTGTATAATGGATATGAAACTGTCAAAAAAAAAAAAAGTCTTAAGCTAAGTTCCAAGCAGAGTTTTGTCATTCCCATTCCGTAAATGAAACTCAACCTCAGTAATGTGTGCACTATTGATTTTATTTGTGTTTTAATGGTACTGGGACTTGAACCCAGGACCCTACACATGATAGGTAATCATTTTACCACTGAACTATATCTCTAGCCTAGAAGCTCAGTAGCATATGAAGGTGTCCACTAGTATCCATGAATAAGGAGTAGAGTTATCGTTTGTGGGCATATTATGTCATTTTGTCAGGGGTCATTATCTATTAGAAGGCTTTCCCTGACCCCACCCTCCATCTCACTCTCTCACCAACCCCCTACTCCCCCACCGCCCATGCTGAGAATTAAGTCAGGGTCTAGCACATACTAGGAAAGTACCCTATGCTGAATTGTACTCTCTGGTCTTCCAAGTACATTTTAGTCAGGACAGAGCTCCTCTCTTTAAGGCTTCCAAGATGGCATGTTCTCAGGAATCACCTATCCCTAACAGATTCTCATGGCATTCTCTCCTGTGTGTGGGAGGGAGGCCCGTCTGTTCCATTTCTGCTTTCTCTGTCAGTCCTCACTGAGAATTGAGGTGAGCAGGGTGGCTTCAGTGCTCCTTTTATCCTTAGCTGTTTCTAGTCCACAATTCAGAAAGAAAGGAAACTCCTAGATATTCGGTATTATATGGAGTGCTCAGTTATTGTACAAAGTACATAGAAGTTTCGTGTTTATTATTGAACAGATATATAACATATCAGTGGTCGGTAAAACAGAGTTCCTGTTTCGAGGAACTTGCTGTCTCATGGAGGGAGGACAGAAAAAGAGAGATTCAGTGAATAATTGTAGTGCAGAGTGGGTGCTTTGAAGGTGAAGTACAGGGAGCTGGACAGGGCATAAAGGGGACCTTCCGTTAGTCCAGGAGACAAAATATTATGATCAATAAAAAGTTGAGGCATTGATGTCACGCATTGCAGTCTCTGAGACGTGTGTGTTTACCCTTAAACATTCAGGGGAATCTTTATGTGACATTCTTTCCATTCACCAGGGCTATTCTGAGTCTCCAGACCTGGAATTTGAGTATGCCGACACAGACAAGTGGGCTGCAGAGCTCGCAGGTAAAGACGAACAGACCTTTGTGTTATATGACAGGAGTTTTGACTAGGTTCCTAAGAAGATTAAGACTGGCTGTTTTCCTACTTATTCCTAGTAATGATATTTGAAACATAAATTAGCTCTTCAAGTTGGACTATGTATCTGGCTGTTTGCAGTTGTCCTTTATATCCATGACAAGTCTGGTTTGAAGTCATCTGAATTGGTTAGCGCCCAGTCCCATGTAAGACAGTCAGTGGTACTCACTGACATACCAACTGAGCAGTGATCTCTCACACATTTGTGAGTCATGGGAATGCTAGCAACTGTGCTTGAATCTTGGCACATCCGTTGCTGCTACTGTTGTTGATGGAGAATGTGAGGTCAGCATGAGTTGCTTCTCCAGTCTTCATAATCCTACTCAGGGCGTGACACTAAAGACATATTCAGGGAGATAGTCAGCCTCTGATACAGCACAGTCTAATGATGCACATCTTATTAGAAATGCCCATATTTATAATCCACTGACATTGCAGTGGCTGGTGTTAGTTATCTCTTTGAGCACATCAGAAGACTAAGGCCTTCTTCACTCAGTAATTAGAAAGAGTAGTCTGAGAATCACTGTGACTCAGGCAGGAATAGAGTTGGGGCTGGAAAGGAAAGCCTGACTTTCTCTGCTGCATTTGAGACCTGATGTGGACTGTGGTGATAGGAGACTTTGCTCTTTGACAGAGCTTTACAGCTATACAGAAGGACCAGAATTCCTGATGAATCGAAAATGCTTTGAAGAGGACTTTCGGATTCATGGTAAGATCATTTCCCTCACTTCTTGGTTCTCTGCCCCATTAGGACAGCATAGGACAACACAGGACTTCTCTTCATTGTCTGACTGATCTAAGCCATGCAGGACTATGAAAAATTGTGCTACTTGTTTAAGGCCAGACTCGACATGTAGAGTAGGCATTCTGATGAGAGCAGTGTGACCTTATCCTTTATGAAAGAGTAACTTGTCCTTCTGGTCCTGTGACTGTCCTAATTTCAAAGGTCAACACAGTCCATTCCACTGTGAGGGATTGTGTGGGCTCAATTAGAAGTGTCTCTTGCTCTGCAGTGTCAGACAAGAAGTGGACTGAGCTGGATACCAACCAGCACCGTACCCATGCAATGAGGCTTCTGGATGGCTTGGAAGTCACTGCCCGAGAGAAAAGACTCAAGGTGGCCCGAGCAATTCTCTATGTTGCCCAAGGTACTGTGAGGATGTCCCCGGGCGCCTCTGGTAGTGATGGTGCCTGGTTGTGTATGGATGGGCTTGGTAAGCTCTGCCCTGTGTTTACAGGTACCTTTGGAGAGTGCAGTTCAGAGGCAGAAGTGCAATTCTGGATGCGCTACAACGTCTTTCTGCTCCTGGAGGTGGGCACGTTCAATGCCTTGGTGGAGCTTCTGAACATGGAAATAGAGTGAGCACTTCTATTGAGGGGCTTACGCACGGAAGGGAGCAGTGGGAAGTGGGCCTGAGCTTATAGAACTAACATTTGAGACAGATAAATAGGGTCTGTTCCAGGCTGTTTGGAATATGCAAGGTTAAATAATGGAGAACCTACTTATTCCTTGGAAAATAATATAATAAAGAGATGAGAAAATAAACTTGTAGAGAAGGGTGAGAAGTTCCCATGCTGATACCAAGTAATGAGGGGTTCTTGTGCTGGCTCCACATACTCTGTAATGCTAGACCATTGTACCCGGGCAGATCCTGCCCAGGCCCAAAACACCCCCACAGGAAACTTCTCATCTTGAACCCTTTGATCCTGTGGACCCCCTCTGTATATCCTCTTCATCAGGACACCAAGCCCAAATATGACATGTAGGTACAACAAAGCCTGTTGCCTCTGGTCCTTTGTTTCACGGTCAGGTCAGCTACTGCTCATTTAAGGATACCAGCTATCATAAATAAGGAAGATAGCTACAAGTCAGAGGTCAGCCTGATCTACATAGTGAGTTTCAGGGTAGCAGAGCTACTTAGTGAGACCATATCCAAAACCAAACAACAAAATTAAAATAAATACAGTAGAAGGTGAAAGCACTCACTGAGTACTGCGTCTACAGGCAGTACTCAGTAATGTTCTCAGGACATTACATATTAATTCATGTTGATGACTCAAGTGCTGTTATCACTCTGATTTTGTAGATGAGGCAACTAGACACAAGGAAATTAGCTCTACTTTGCCCACATATACATAACTAGTAAATGTTAGAGCCAGAATTCACACTTTGAGACTTGACAGTCTGGTTCAGGGCTTGAGTTCTTAACCACAGTGGTGTCCTAAGGTCTCGTGTAAACACACACAGCATCATGTTGCCTGGTAGGATGGTACTGTCAAGGACGTCACTTACCTCCCTCACCCTGTCAAGCTGATTCAGATCTCTCCTGCAGTAACAGTGCCGCATGCAGCAGTGCAGTGAGGAAGCCTGCCATCTCCCTGGCTGACAGCACAGACCTGAGGTGAGATGAACTACAAGCCTGGTACCCTGAGCCAGAAAGTGAGCTCAGAGCAAGGCTGAGCATTTCTTAGCTATGTGTGCATTGTTTTTGCACACATTAATCAGCTCAAGTGATAGGCTCACTGGGAGTCATTAGTAGGCCTTGATGAGGTGTTAGGGGAGAGGGCAGCCTGGAAAATCCAGCGGAAATCATCTGCTAAGAAGCTGGCTATGGAATACCTTACATGTGGAGAAAACCCAGGAGCTTGCTCTTGGGCTCCCACCACCCACTGTGCACAGTGTGTTGCCCATCCACATTGAGTTATCCTGACAGTGCTTCGTGATTGCACAGGAATAGCAGCTGCTAAACAGTGGGGTAGTCTTTCCATGTCTTAGGGTCGAAATCTGTTTTTGGAATTTAAACCATGGTTCTCCTCCCTGTAATTAGGGTCTCTGCATTTCACCTCCTGTTCTCCACTCTACCTGGTCGGCTCTGCCCTCCTTTCTGTAATCCTTCCCTGCTTTGACCTCAGTAGCTTACTCTGAGTAGTGTTGTTTTTCTTTAGGACAGTGAATTCTTTAGGCCATTCTTGTTCACATTTGTCAGCTTTGAGTAAGCTCCTTTAGACACTGGAGATACAGGGTGAGTTATAGTCTGGGGAGAAAGAGCCAGACACCCTTCTACTCTTCAGGGTCTCAGGTGTCATTCCTTTTTTCGGATTTCTCTATATTACAGCCATACATCCCTACCACACACATAGATGTTTTCATCTTAGCCAGGAAGTGAGAAATCCCAAGGGCTCCTCCCTCACATTTTTGTTTGTTTGAGATTGTCTTCATACCTTAAGGTTTAGGCTAGCCTAGAGCTCACTGTGCAACCCAGGCTGACCTAAAACTTGAGACCCTCTTGCCTCAGCTTTCTAAGACCTGGTATTACAAGCATGCACTACCACTCCTGGCTGAACGTGCCTCTGGTCCTGTCTTACTTTCTTATGAGCTGGTTCTTGTGCTCAGGGTCCTGCTCAACATCATGTACCTGATTGTGGAGACTGTTCACCAGGACTGTGATGGTGACAAAGCCGAGTGGAGAACAATGCGACATACCTTCAGAGCTGAGCTGGGTAGGCCCCTGGGGATGCTCTCCTAAGGCCTTGCTTGGGAGCCGAGACTGGAGGGCTTTGGGTGGGTCCTGTTGCTGCCTGGAGTCCTGATATCTTTGAGTCACTTCCAGGTTCCCCTCTGTACAACAACGAGCCATTTGCCATCATGCTATTTGGGATGGTGACCAAATTTTGCAGTGGCCATGCCCCCCACTTCCCCATGAAGAAAGTTCTCTTGCTGCTCTGGAAGACTGTACTGGTGAGCACCTTCTTGGGGCACTCATATGCTAGGACACTGGGCAGGAAAGAGACATCTTTATACAGTTGGCCTCTGGACCTGTAGATTCACATCCATATATGCGTCCAAATGCAGGTCATAGAATGAGGTTTGCATCTGTATTGACTATATAGATCTTGTTATTATTCCCTAACTAGTATACCAATAATTTATGTACCATTAGGTTTTAGACATAATCTAGGGATGAATTCATGCTTGCAGAAAGTTGTACATAGGTTAAACACAAGTACCATTCCATCTAATGAGAGATGTGATATCTACCTATGAGAGAAGGGTGGGAGAAAATTCTCAGAGCCGGTCTCCCATGGATAATGATGAATATCTACATTCCTTTTTGAATACTGAATTATGTGAATATGTAGCTACTTGGTTTCAAAAGTATTTGTTTAGTGGTGTTATAGACTGAACCTAGGACCTTGTTGTGCATGCTAGGCAAACAGACTTTGCTGAACTACATCACTGGAGCTCTTTTTTTAAAATTTATTTATTTTAATTTTATGTGCACTGGTGTTTTCTGTGTAAAGATGCCAGATACCCTGGAAATGGAGTTACAGACAGGTGTGAGCTGCTGTGTGCATAGGAATTGAACCCAGGTTCTCTGGAAGAGCAGCCAGTGATCTTAACCACTGAGCTATCTCTCCAGATCACCCATTGGTGCTCTTTCTACTTTTTATTTACTTGCTTATTTCCTGTGCATGTAGGTGTGCATTTGGTACATGTGTCTGTGCACACCGTTGTGCAGCTGCACACACCCTTGTGCAGAGACCAGAGGAGACATCAGTGTCCTGCTCTGCCATTCTTGGTTGTATTCCCTTACCACAGGGTCTCTAATAGAACCTGGTCCTAGGCTGGCATCCAGCAAGCACTCCCAGAAATCTCACTGTTTCTACCCAGCTCTGTTGGGGTTACAGTCTTACATGCGGCTCGTCTGGCTTTTTACATGAACACTGGGGATTCAGTCCTCATCTTTTCGAAACAAGTGCTCTTACCCACTAAGCCATTTTCTCAGTCAGTTACCTTTTTATGACAGAAGGCCTGGTCTTAAAATTGAGGTATTCCTGCCTCAGCCTCATCAGTATCTGCTACCAGGCTCAGTTTTTTTGTAAAAGTTCTAGAAAAGAGATGAAAAAGAAATACAGGACGTGGTGGCACACGCCTTTAGTCTCAGCACTCAGGAGGCTGAGGCAGGCAGATCTCTATGAGTCTGAGGCCAGCAAAGGCTACATGGTAATAAGACCTTGTCTCAAAAAAAAAAAAAGCTGGGGGTTAGAGGCTGGCATTCAAGATACTAGATTGGTTCCCTGACTTGTTAAAGCTGTTTTCTCAGTCATGCAACAGCTTCACCCTCAGACAAGGTGCTTCTTTGGAAACCACTCCCAAACCTGTATTTGTGGTTTGGGGCAACAAAAACCCACTGGGCAGATGACTTTTGCTACTTGAGTTGTGAGCCTAGCCTTGAACATCAGAGCTCTCTCTCTAACCCCATGAAGAAGTCGTTTAAAGGAAGCAAGAGTGAGCCTCTAGATGGTCGGGTTCCTGAGGATGTGTTGTGAGATGGACTCTGTTTCTACCCGGGGAGAGAATGGTTGCTGAGTGGTGGACTATCATACTTAGGATGGGGACATTGTCAGAAACCAAGCCCCAGGCAAGCATGGAGCTCTCTCTCCAGAAGGAGCACTGTGCTCAGCAGCCAGTTAGAGCCTCATAGGGTATGTATAAGCTTTATCTTGACCAGACCTGCTGGTTCCTCAGGAAGCCTTACTTAGGCTAAGAGGAAAGCTGAGTCACTTGGAATCCTGTCACTGAGCAGCCAGTGACTCCAGGCTAGAGCCTGGGCTTCTAGTGAGGACGTCAAACCACTTTCTGTTTTATTTTACTATATTATTTCATTTGAGCTACACACAGTATGTTTTAGTCTTATTGGAAGATTGACATGTGCAGTTTTGAAGTATTAGTCTGCTGATGTTTGAAAGAACTGGCTCTACTTTGTTTGTTTGTTTGTTTGGTTGGTTGGTTGATTGGTTGGTTGGTTTAAAAACATGGTCTCTATATAGCCTTGGCTTGCCTGGAACTTGCCATGCATCCTAGGCTGGACTTAAAATTATGGTGATCCTCCTTCTGGGGATTATCAGTCTGTGCCAAAATTATGGTGATCCTCCTTCTGGGGATTATCAGTCTGTGCCACCACTCCATGCTCAACCTGTTTCTTTTTAAAGTTAGAGACTTCTTTTTAAAATTAGATACACATACAGAGCTGTGTGTATCATGTGCCAGCTTCTATCAGCCAGTGTTTAATTTTTTCCTTCATTATTTTTCTCTTAGCCCTTATAGAGAGCACTAGACTCCCCTTGAAAGCTTTAGTTTTTATCCAAGTGGCTATGTGGGTCTCTATAAAGACCTGGGTTCCCACGATGTCATGCATGCTTTTTAGCATAATGATGTCAAAAAGGACATGGCGACCTAAGCTCTGCACCCCCATTTTACACAGTGCACGCTGGGTGGCTTTGAGGAGCTACAGAGCATGAAGGCTGAGAAGCGCACTCTCTTGGGCCTTCCCCCTCTGCCTGAGGACAGCATTAAGGTGATCCGGAACATGCGGGCTGCCTCCCCACCAGCCTCTGCCTCAGACCTGATTGAGCAGCAGCAGAAGCGGGGCCGGCGGGAGCACAAGGTGAGGCAACCGAGGGCCCCAGGCCTCCTGAGAGATCTCAGAGTACATACTCAGGGAGTGGGGTCGGGTACGTGATCCCTGGGGCCAGCAGGTTATTAGAAGAGCTGACGAGGAGTCGTGCCTCCATAGCAGGGACACTATTCCCAGCCTCAGGCCCAGCATTTGTGGACACTTAACATCATGGCAGCTTCTGAGTGCTGGAGAAGTGACTTGTCACTTCATTCCAGTCCTAACTCCTCCATATTCCTCCTGATCTCAGGGTCCATCTGTTCCATTTGAACTCTGTCCCTTGGCCACCATCTCATTGGTTGGCTGCTTCTCTCAGCTCTTCCCTGTGCTTTTAGGCTCTGATAAAGCAGGACAATCTTGATGCCTTCAACGAGCGGGATCCCTATAAGGCTGATGACTCTCGGGAGGAGGAAGAGGAGAATGACGATGACAACAGCCTGGAGGGGGAGGCTTTTCCCCTGGAGCGAGACGAGGTGATGCCTCCCCCACTACAGCACCCTCAGACCGACAGACTCACCTGCCCAAAAGGGCTCCCTTGGGCTCCCAAGGTTAGGTGAGTCTCAGAGTTCTAGAATATTCTTGAAGTGAGAACCTCTATGTCCTCAGACTAGTGCTGGCCTGGAGTAGTCCTCTGCAAGGCTAAGATGACCTTAAGTTACCCTGAGCTGTCCTGTGCACTTTTGTGAGGATGGCCTTGCTGATGTCACACAGAATAACCCTTGTGTGCTTCCTCTGTCAGTAGTTTGAACTGGTCAAACTTGAGTGAACAAAGACAAAGGAAAAAAATGAGTATTTAGGCAAATCTATCCCCATTCATCTTGGAGTTATATGTAGCTTTTTATTTAAAAATGATAGATGAAGAGTTTTTTAAAAAATCCAATGTATTAAACAATATGCTTGGGTAAATTAAAAAATGGAAAGGTAGCTGGAAATGTTAAATGGTGAATGTTAAATGGTAGCTGGGCATGGTGGCACATGCCTTTAATCCTATCACTAGAGAGGCAGAGGCAGCTGTATCTCTGAGAGTTTGAGGCCAGCCTGGTCTACAAAAAAAGTCCAGGACAGCCAAGGCTAGGGCTACACAGAAAAACCCTGTCTCAAAAACAAAACAAATGAAAAAAAGAAATATATTTGGTAGGCAGCATCTTAATAAAGAGATGTGTATGTGAACTGATATAAAAGAGGGTATGTCCTCAGCTTTCTATGTTGTGTGAGAAGAATGTAGAACAGGTCACCCTCAAAGCCAAAGTGTTTCTGTTGAGACAAGAAAATGACCTGTTTAAAGTCAGTAGTTTATGTCTGTTACACTTCTTGGTGTTTAAAAGTGTTAAATATTACTATTGTTTGAATAAGCTGTGCTTTTGAGTTTTATATGTGTCCCTAATTTTGAGTCAACTGGCCATGCTTATTATAGAGATAGAAATATGCTTTAAATTTATGAACAAAATTGTATAAAAAACAAAGTAACCAGAATTCAGATTTTCCCCTTATGGTAAGAGACCTTTACCTGTCTTGGAATAAGCATCTGGAGATGCTTTGTCTATTAGAACAGAGGCCTATGACTGGCACACCTTGAAACAGTACTTGATAAAATCTGCCCTTCTTTCTTGCTTGGTAGAGAGAAAGACATTGAGATGTTCCTTGAATCCAGCCGCAGCAAGTTCATAGGCTACACGCTAGGAAGGTGAGTGTGACCCAAAGTCCCTTTGAAGTGCCCTCACCTGGCTTTGGGGCAGCAGACCGGTGAGTGGCACTCTGGGCTCAGCATAAGGCTTTCTTTATTCTCCAGTGACACCAACACAGTGGTGGGGCTGCCAAGGCCAATCCACGAAAGCATCAAGACACTGAAACAAGTAAGTGGTGCTAAGGGAACTTTTGGCTTTGTTTAGTCCCAGGAGAATAAAGTGAGCCTGGGCCAAGGGAGAAGCCTTTCAGGGCTATTGTCTGCCAGCAAGAGCCTGGGAAGCTTCTCTTCATAAGGATGACATTGGTTACAGATATGTACATACTGGTCTTTAGAGTTCAAGGAGTCCACGAGTAGCCTTCCCTTTTCTTTAGCCAAGTTCTAAGGCAATTGAGAGGAGTTGGCAGATGGAAATGATGTTGACAGCTTCTACTGTTCATAGAATGGCTGAAGAGCAAGGCTAAAGAGCATCATAGTGAGCCAGGCAGGGGTGGCACACACCTTTAATCTCAGCACTTGGGAGGCAGAGGCAGGTAGATTTCTGAGTTCGAGGCCAGCCTGGTCTACAGAGTGAGTTCCAGGACAGCCAGGGCTACACAGAGAAACCCTGTCTCAAAAACAAACAAAACAAAAAAAAAGAGCATCATGGTACGTGTGCTCTAGCATACACCAAGCAGGCTTAGTTACCCAGGCCCAGACAGCTCGAGGGCAGACAGGACCCAGACTCTCAGCAGGCTGGCAGGTGGAGTCTCAGACTACCCTGTTTTCCTCTTGTGCTCACTGCTCAGAGGGAGCTGGGGGAGCTGGGGGTGTAAGATTAGCAGGGAGAAGACACCAAGGGTCAGGAGTCTTTCCAGTGTGTTTATAAACTGTAAAATTTCTAAGTCCAGTTTTGAAATTGGTAGTGCTAGGCGGTCTCTGCACTAGGCTTTTGAGAACACAGTTTTCCCTGTGATGTCTCTCTCCTGATTTTTTTTTTCTTTTTTTTTTTTT
>NW_022196898.1:55660185-55696389 GCF_008632895.1 Mastomys coucha | reverse complement strand
TTTTTTTTTTTTTGCTTCTGAAAGCTCTTTCCTCTTTATTTTGCTTTTCGCTAACCACTATGGGCTTTTCACACAGGCTGTGAGAAGTAGATTGCAGTTTTAAGTTAGGAATCTTTGTTGTGGCTTAGCCCTCTCTCAGAAGACTGAAATAAAATCTTGGGTTTTTGCCAGGTGAGGGGGAGTCTGGCCAGAGGAAGGGTGTTTTCCCTCAGCATCTTCTTTCCTGCCTCTCTTTCCAGCACAAGTACACATCGATTGCAGAGGTCCAGGCACAGATGGAGGAGGAATACCTTCGCTCTCCTCTCTCAGGGGTGAGTTAAGAGGCCACAAAGTCCCCAGCTACTCTCAGTCTGTGAGCAGAGTGGGGCCCACAAGGCTGCTCCAGGAGTTGGCCTCTTCTTGAAGAGATTCCCATCCATGTCTTTCTTTCAGTCTGCGAATGGCACCGTGAGCATAGAACTCAATCTCTCTGTGCTTTGTTTCCTACCTGTAAAAGAAGACCAGTGTTAGGCTAGTGCCTTCTCTCTTCGTTATCTATTTGTTTATTTGAGATAACATCTGTTTGTATCCCAGATAACCTCAGACACTTTTCTCAGCCTTACTGGTGCTGGGTTGCCAGTGTTTGCTAGCATGCATGACTGTGGTACCTTATGAAGAATTAGTTAAACTGTTCCAAATGACATTCTTGGGATGCCATATGTTTCAGATCCTCCTGTCTGTGTCACCAACGTCACTCTTCATTTTGATACTTAGAGATTCTATTCCAGCCAGCTAGTAAACTGGCTCAGGAGACTGTAGCCTGAGCATAGGTTTTGTGTTAAAGGGAGAAGAGGAAGTTGAACAAGTTCCTGCAGAAACCCTCTATCAAGGCTTGCTCCCCAGCCTGCCTCAGTATATGGTGAGTGCTCTGTGTCTCAGACCTCTGTCTCAGTAAGCACCTGTGGTGAGACCATGAAGGAGCACGGGCTGGTCTCCTTCACCCTACGAGGCCCCTGCCACCTGAAGACCCTCAGGAGTCCCACTTCTCAGGGCTTCATTATGGTCCTAGGTTCTGATGTTCATCTGAGTGGTCTGTTTATCCCAGATTGCCCTCCTGAAGATCCTACTGGCTGCAGCTCCCACATCAAAAGCCAAAACAGACTCGATTAACATCCTGGCAGATGTTCTGCCTGAGGAGATGCCGTGAGTATCAGTGCTGTGAGTGGAACAGGTTGAGTGGAAGGTGGAAGGGCAGGCCCAGGAATGGGTGGGTTTCTTTCCTTGGCCCAGCTTTGCTGCAGGTGAAGTCTAGGGTATTTCTGATTCAGACAAAGGAATCGATTAGATAGGTTTCACTAGGTAGAGAGATGGCTTGGCCTAAATGCCAACACAGGCTGTCACTGAGTGAACTTGTAAGTTAATTAGGAATGACAGTTTTCCTTTGTAAATAGATGGGCAGTAGACTTTCTCAGAGCCCTTCTTCTAGAGTGGTTGGCACACTTTTCATGGGATGGGTAACTCCTGGTCGGTTTGCCAGCCACCACCGAGCCTGTTCCTGTGTGGAGTTTCTCCTACTGACCAGTCAACTGGCAGGCAGAACCCTGAGGAGAGAGTGAAAGTCTTAGCTGTTCTTCCTCTCTGACTGGCAGGTCTTTTCAAGAGAACAGCCTGAGGCCATATTCTACATTGAGGACAGACCCAGGCCTTATTCTGACCTGATCCCCAGGTCTGGTGGTGGTGGTGGTGGTGGTGGTGGTCAGGTGAGAAAGAGGCAGGGATTGGCTCATACCAGAGGGAAGTTCACAGAACAGTAGGCCATCTTGATAATCCTAGGAAATATGATCAAATACTGACTGCATTTCTTCTGAAGATTTGCAATGAGAAGTCCTGAATTAAGAAACAGATATAATTCAGTGCTTCCTAAATCTAACTTCAGTATCTTCCAACCTGCCACTGTAGAGTGAAATTTCCCCACATACTGGTGTTCTGCAGAGCACACTTTGGGGAACTCAGGTTAATAGAGTGACAAGCAACAGATCAGGTGTGGATTATGGGCCTTTGCCTGAGGGTTCTGGAGTCCTTTCCTCTGTGGACACCCAGGAAGGAGGTGCTGTATGCTGGTGACTAACCCAGGCACTTGTGTCTCTAGCACCACAGTCTTGCAGAGCATGAAGCTGGGGGTGGATGTGAACCGCCACAAAGAGGTCATCGTTAAGGCCATTTCTGCTGTGCTGCTGCTGCTGCTCAAGCACTTTAAGTTGAACCACATCTACCAGGTACCTGTCGGGTCTGGCTGCCTTCCTGTGGGCTGGGCAGGGCCCCAGCCAGTGCAACTCCCCTGGCCCTAGAGGGTAGGGCTTCACTTCTGAGCCCACTTGAGCTTTGCACGGTGAGGGCCTCCAACCAAGGCTTTTTATTTCTAGACAAAAGAGAGCAAGGGCTATGCTTATTTTTCTTCTGTTGGTTTCAGTTTGAATACATGGCCCAGCACCTGGTATTTGCCAACTGCATCCCTTTGATCCTGAAGTTCTTCAATCAAAACATCATGTCCTACATCACTGCCAAGAACAGGTGATAAGGACCAGAGACCAAGACAGGTGGCAGGACTTCCAGCTGTCTCTCCATGGAGACTATAAAGCAGACTTTTTTTTTAAAACCTCTATGAGTTAACATTTTGTCAGGCCTCAGGAGACAAGATGAATGACAGTGTGTCAGTTATGACTTTGTGTCTGATCCGGAGGCTCTCATCCTAAGCTCTAGAATCACTCACCACTTGTGTCCTTCCTCCCTTTCCCTTCCAGTTCTCTGTACAGAGCTTGGCCTTGTGCATGGCAAAGCTTTGTATGATGATGCTTGTGTACTCTTAATACTCACCTTGTGCCCACTGTACCTGGTAGCACCTGCTTGTCAGTGTGAGACATTACTAGGGAACGGTCTAGTTAGCTGTGGCCTCTAAGAGGGCTTGGCATAAATCAACTGTCTTGAGCCCCACCTCCCAGATTCATGTTCAGGGAAAAGCTGCAATAGTGTCTCTGCCTCTTACAGTTACTAATTACATTACAAACTCATTCAGTCACAGAGAGACTGTACATACTGTCTTGTAGCAGGTATTTCTTCATCTTATAGTCAGGAAAACCAGGTTAGAGCAAGTAATGTAGATTGCTACTTCTTTAGCTCAGTCATGGCTGCTCTGACAGATCCAGCCTTTGCTCACAGTCTTTTTGCATTCTGTAGCATTTCCGTCTTGGATTACCCTCACTGCGTGGTGAATGAGCTTCCAGAGCTAACTGCAGAGAGTCTGGTGAGTGGCCCAGATCTCTCTGGCTGTCCCTTTGATATGAGTGTTACCTCCCCCAACACAACAGTTGTCTTCTAGAAGAGGTCACCTTTGGCTTTTAAAGTACCAGAAATGGCCAGAGAGTTGGAGAGAGGGACACTGTGGAGCAGAGCAATTGGGGATTGAGTGTATAGTTAGTCGGGCGTGTTCTGCTGGGCTGCTGACCTAGAACTTGCCCACTCACGCTGCCTACATCTTCCCACTGAAGTCTGGGGCCCTGCTGCCTAGTTTTCTGGCTCTCTGCAGGAAATGTCTATTGAGTCCTGGATGCTCTGTCAACGTGTGGGTGGAGTTCCCCTGTGACTGTTAGATGGGCGTTCTGTGGTAGAGTCGTTGAAATGGGTCAAGGCCTCTGAACGCTGCTGCTGAGCAACTCACAGCCACGATGGTTGTGTTTGTCTCTGGCTTTCCTGCAGGAAGCTGGTGACAACAACCAGTTTTGCTGGAGGAATCTCTTTTCTTGCATCAATCTGCTTCGAATCTTGAACAAGCTAACAAAGTGGAAACACTCGAGGACCATGGTGAGTTGGTGCTGCAGCCAGCCTGGAGCATGCTGTGCCTGCCTTATCTGGGGTGTGGTCCTCAGGGTGGGGCTTCCCAGGCAGCATCGCCCTTGCTCAGGTCTGCAGACATCTGGTTCTTTGATGAGTACAACCAGAAGCTGGAAGAGACTCTCAGTCATGCCTTGAAACAAACCCCCAATCACAGACACTTTCTGATCCTCCTGATCCTGGGTGGGAAATGATAGCCAGGAGTCAGGAGCCACCTTAGCCCTGGGATGCCTCTGGAACAAGGAAGGTCCATGAGTTCTCAGAAGTTAGATTACAGAGTGACCCGTAATTAGGGTGACCAACCTTTGTGGTTTGCCTATAGCTCTGCTAGTTTTAGTACCTAAAGCTCCATGTGCCAGCAAACTAGTGAGTTCAAGAGAAACTGCATGGCTCGTTGCCCTGTTTGCTACCCCAGAAGTGCTAAGTGACCATGTATTGGCACTCACACTTACTGCTTTCTCTCCTCTGCTGCTGCCATGGCCGTCCAGATGCTGGTGGTGTTCAAGTCGGCGCCCATCCTGAAGCGCGCCCTGAAGGTGAAGCAGGCCATGATGCAGCTCTACGTGCTGAAGCTGCTCAAGGTGCAGACCAAGTATTTGGGGCGACAGTGGCGCAAGAGCAACATGAAGACGATGTCTGCCATCTACCAGAAGGTGCGGCACCGGCTGAACGATGACTGGGCGTACGGCAATGGTGAGGCCACATATGATGCAGGAGTGGAAGAGGGGAGGACAAGGGACGACTTGGACTCCTTACCTGTGGTACCTTAGTTTTCTCTGCTCATAGGCACTGAGCAGGGCCTGGACCTAGTTTTAGTGGCTCTGGGGAAGACTTTGGGAAACTATTCAGTATCTGTGTCCATCTATTTCTCTGTCCCTTCATCCTAAATCCTGTCTTTTCTAGAAATTGCTCTAAGATTCTGCCCCCTCTTTATCCCTCCTGCAGCTGCCTACTGGCTGCCTAAATCTAATAGATCCTCACTGGCTCTGCCTCTAGTTTCTCCTCCTTTGTTGGCCTCAGATTTGGCTCCTGTAATCTTTTCAACATATCCATCCTATGCTGTTGCCCCCTGAGTAAAATTCCGACTAGCTTTCTAGTTCCCATAGGAATGAAATCAAACATTAAGACAGGGAGGGGCATTCCCTCACTTCCCTGGTCCCATAGTCTGCAGCTTTCTTTTCAAGCCCATTGTGTGCTGGCACCCAGTCTCTGTCACACCCAAGACTCCAGGACAGAGTGTGGAACCTCAGTACCTGCTGAGGATTGCCTGCAGAAGTTCTGCAGACCTCAGCAGCCACAGGTGCCCATGCTCGCCAGTGTGCCTGTGCCTGAGCATAGACTGCACAGGTACAGAGGGAAGCTACACTTAGTCCCTGAGCGTTAGCTGTGGTGCCTCCTGCTCCTGGGCCCCTGTAGACTGTTGGATATCTAAGACATCTTTTCCCAGTCTCACTGTTGTCTGCCTAGTGTTGCTGTGTCACACTGTTGCAGTTACATCACTGTGTAACTCTACCTCGCATCTGGATATATGACATTTTTTCATGGAGGTGAGAGGATGAACAGATGAGGGAGTATCAGCATTATATCTCTGTCCCTAGAACCAAGGGGAGACTGTGCTTTAAAAGGAGTTTTCATGTTTGGGGGAACAAGTCTCTTTCTCAGAGTTATAAATTTTCTTATATTTGACTCTCCTCTGCTGGGAAAGAATTTCTATTCATCTTCCTGAGGATAGGGTTTGGAGGTGATCTTCTGGTTAAAATCATGCTCTTACACAAGGAGAGCTGCTATAGGGCTGACTCCTAATGGAGTTTTTCTGGTTTGCCCCAGATCTTGATGCCCGGCCATGGGACTTCCAGGCAGAGGAGTGTGCTCTCCGTGCCAACATTGAACGCTTCAATGCCCGGCGCTATGATCGGACCCACAGCAACCCTGACTTCTTGCCAGTGGACAATTGCCTGCAGAGCGTCTTGGGCCAGCGGGTAGATCTTCCTGAGGACTTCCAGATGAACTATGACCTATGGCTAGAAAGGGAGGTCTTCTCTAAGCCCATTTCCTGGGAAGAGCTGCTACAGTGAGTAGGGCTGAAAAAGACCTTATCTCTCTCACACCCAAGGGACTGTCCTCACCATTGCTGCAGTGCTCCTGTTCCCCTCCAGATGGCAGCACAGCTCCATTGGTCCTCCACAGCCAGCCCTGGGCCTGCCAGTGAACCCAGGTTAGCCTCTGGTGGGTTCCCAGCATCCTACTCAGGAGCAGTCATCTCCAAGCTGGGATCTACTCTTCCTCCACTTCCCCAGCTTCTACCCTCCTCTCTTGGATATGATTGATTGGAACTCATTTCACAGTTAGCCCTCGGCTGGGAAAAGCTGAGATGGGCCTTGCATCCCTTCTCATCAGCAGCTGTATCTTGAGGTCATGCTGACCCCTGAGCAACTTTGGCATGTCAGTTGGTCAAGAAGGACGGTTGGCATGAGGGCCAAGAACAGAGTCAGCACCTTGGCTGTGCTCTAGGGGTATCTCGTGCCATTCCAGCATCCTGCTGAGTTTTGTCCAGAAGTGATAGATACCACAGCCTCTGCACCCTGGTTTTGGATGTGGTCAAAGGTGGAGTGGGGCTTCCCGAAACCAGAGGTGCTGGTTTCCTCTCGATGGCCATGACCTGTAAATATACAAAACTCTGTGTGATCTCTTGTGTCATGGTGGGGTTTTTAATGTGTTTGTGTATTCTGTTTACATTAAAAAAAAGCAAAGCTGTCCCTGTTGCCTTGTCTGTAGATGCAGGCTCTGGGCCTGGGAATGTAGCACAGGTGCTACGGTGCTTACTTGGCAGGTAAGAAGCCCTGGGTTCCATCCACAGCACTGCATAAGCCAGGCGTCGTGGTACACTCACTTGTAATCTCAGGACTGGAGAGGTAGAAGCAGGCGAATCACAAGTTCTAGGTCAGCCTTGGCTACATGATTCTCTCTTAGAAATATGGTCTTTGAAAATTGCAGTTCATTAAAGTATCTCTTCCCTCCAGCATGCTAGGCCACCTGTTAAGCTCTTGCCTGCCTGCCTTCCTGCCTTTCCTACCTGTTGTAGAGGGAAGGAGGAGTTAGTACTTTGGTCATCTACCCACGTCAGTCTGAGATTGCTTTAGGGTCTGGGTTTGCTGAGGATCAGTGTTTCTGACTACGGGGCTTGCTGTAGTTTCAGTAGAAATGTCAAGTGTCTCGGGATGACATTCCATAGCTGTCCTCGGTCAAGCCAGTTAGAGCTAGGTTTAGTAAAGTCGGTTGAGTCTTCAGTGGGACAGAGGTATTTGGGACAAAGAGGATAGTTGTGTGTTTGGAGCTATCAGGAATCAGTTCCATGGTGGGAGAATGATGGAGAGCACAGGTGTCTCCTATGGCTAAGGGAGAAATAAGGGAAATATGGGTCCATTTAAGTCCTAGACCCTCACTTGGGTCAGATACCAGCCTTGGCCTCTTTTTCTTCAGGCTTAATCTCCTTGTGATTTTAGTGACAGGACTGCTCTTTTTCGTAATTCCTAGAAGCTCCCTGTAGGTAAGGTGTATGAGGTCTTGGTCTTAAATCTATGGGAGAGCCTCGACTGAGAAAGGAAGTGTTCTGGGCAAGTCTGTTTTGTTGGTATTTAAATACAGTGCCTGCTGGTCTGCAACCTGCTGAGCCCCGGGTGTGCTTTAATGTGGCAGCATGGTTAATAATAGCCAGGTGGAAGGGTCTGAACATGAAAGTCACCTAGCCTTATGGGCTGGAAAGTCCCAATGACTGGCTCTTCCCCCACCCACCCACCCACTCCGACAGTAACCTGCATAGGACAGTGGAGTTTCACCACTCTTGTTCGCATGGTGGATGGCCTGCTGCATGCTGGAACTAACAGGAAGTACAGATGCTGAGATTTCTATCTGAGGAAGGTGAGTTCCACATTCTTAATCCAACATGCAGCTAGCTCTCAGACATTGCTTAGCCTGGGGCTTTGACCTCTCCTGCTCCTCTTTGCAGTCATCCCCAGACTCTCTTCTTCCTTGTAGAAGAAAAACAAAACACAAACCACGAGGCCAGTGAACCAGGGCAGCTGAATCCCTTCATCTTTAGATTGAGGTACCAGCCCCAAGGAAGAGGGCATGTACTGTCATGTTCCCTTTAGAACCCAGGTCCTTGTGTGTAAATATCTTGGAGACACCCAATTGCTTGCTATTTCACCTGGGTAATGAAATGAACATGAACTCTGAAAATGGTTGAGTTACACCAAAGGGTCCAGTGCTCTTTAATGTACCAAGGGATGAATTACCCTGTGGAACAGTGGACCATGCCAGGAGACTTAGTAAGTTTGAGTGGGTCCAAGATCCCAGCATCTAGGTACCCACCTGAGGCAGTAGGCATTTCCCCGCTCACTCCTAGATTTCCTGGCCCAGAACACATGCCACACTTCCCACATAGGAACCGTTACCACATGGTTTTTGGGACTATGATGCCGTAGGTCATGTAGCCCAAAACGGAGTTCTCCATGCTAATGAGGTACCTAGAGGCCCTGAGGGTTTAGCCAATAAGCTTCCCTTCCCAGACATTCCTTCCTGCAAAAGGTATTTAATCTCTGGTCTACCCTAAGGAGTTGGTATGCATCATTTTCCAGAATCAACAGTCATTAAATATGTGGGTACACATGGACTGTCTCTTTCATCAAGAATCGAAGTGGGGAGCATGGAGAAAGCCTTCGACTACCAAGCCACTGCCTAAATCTCCCGCAGAATGCCTCTCTGTGCTCCCAGAAAATCATCACTAAGCTAAGGACTTTTGCTGATGAGCTAAGTCTTAGTCCTCAGTCTGCAGGCCCCCAACTCTGTTACCACTTTCTCTGGGTGGAACCCGAGCAGTAACTGGATTCTCTGGAGTCAGGGAACCCCAGCTTCAGCCTCCCACATTCTCGGCTGCAGTCTTCCCACCCCCAGAACTGCATCTCAGTGCCTCCCTAAAGCCTAGCACCTGACAAGCATTGCAGGGTAAACACAGTCTAGTCCTCCCCACTTTTTGCCTCCCCAGCGGCACTTCCACACTGACCCACGGCCCACATGACCCCAAGACTTGTATCATCTCAAAAGATTCACTATTAGGTGTCTTAGTCGAATTCTCTACATAGTGATTCGCAGTTAACAGAACATCTGCATGATAGCCCTGTGTGATGGTTCCTCGCCACTATCAACTTGACTGGATTTAGAAATCACCTAAAAAAGACACTTGTGTGTGTGTGTGTGTGTGTGTGTGTGTGTGTGTGTGTGTCTGTGGGGACATTTCTAGAGAGGTTTAACGGAGGAAGGAAGGCTTACCCTAAATGTGGGTGTCCCCACTGCATCAGCTGAAAAAAGGAAAAAGTGAGAAAGTGTACTGAGCACCAGTGTTCATCTGTTTTCTGTGAACAACAGAATGTGACCAGCCACCCCACCCACACTCCATTCACCATGCCTCCTCCACAATGGCTGTATCCCCTAAAACTAGGAGCCAAACAAGCCCTTCTTTAAGTTGCTTTTGCCACATATGATGCCACAGCAACAAGAGAAGGATGGAACGTACTACGACAAGTAAATGCTACCACACTCCCCGTTTTGTAGATGTGCAAACTGGCACAAAGAACTTGCCCAAGGGCATACAGAAATAAGGGGTAGGGCCAGGATTCAAACACAGTCTCCACGGTAAACATGTCCTCCCCACCTCCACCCTCTTAATCATTGCCATCCTTGGGCACTGCTCAGTTGTTCATTTGTAAGCCATCCTTGCTTGGTATTGGCTCTGGCATGGTCCCTAGTGCAGAAGATTCATGGCAAATGTCCCTTGCTTTAGGCCCTAACTGGGCCACCCAGGCTTAGCCTTGTCTTAGCTATTGGCTAACCCTGAGTGTACCCTCAAAGGAACTTGGATTACTGCTGTGTTTTTTTTTTTTTTTCTGTTTTGGTTTTGTTTTGTTTGACCCATTAGTGGTTGAATCCAGGGCTTTATACACACTAGGGGAGCGCTCTGCCGCTGGAATCCATCTCCAGCACTCTCTACTTTTTATTTTGAGGCAAGGTCTCAGGAACTCTATCCAGACTGGCCTTGAACTGACCTGGAACCCAGCAAGACCTTGACCTTGTAATCCTCCTGCCTCAGCCTTCCAAATAATTGGGAATTACAGGTCTGTGCCATTTGGTCCAGCTTTGAGCCTCACTTTGTACCTTCCCTGGTCAGCTACCTCTGTTGTACATGTTGAGCTTATCTCTCGGGATGCTGTTTTCCTGCCAGTTGTGTAATAAACTGATTAGCTTCACAGCAGCTGCTATCTTCATTTAACACTTGGCTCAGACAGCCTTGGGCTGCTGCTCTGAAAAGAGGTTCACTCCCTTGGGAGTCAAACAACCTTGACTCTCCCCCCACTCCACTCCACCCCTTCTGAGACAGGGTCTTACCATGGAGATGGTCTCCCTATGTAGTGTCGTGGCAGACTGGAGCTAACATCATACCTCGACCTCGCCTCTCAAGTGCTGGATGAAAACTGTGTGGTACCACACCCAGCTCCCCCTGACATTAACCTAACTCTTTACCTTTACTTACTGGATATCTTGGAAGTTCATGTCACTCGCTCTAAGCCTCAGCTGGCTTATCTGTAATGTCTGCCTTAACAATAGCCCTGTTGCAAAGGCTGAATTAGGTAGAGAGTATTAGAGACTCATACCTGGCTGACAAGGGACAACTAGAAATGGGTAACCATTAGCATTGCTTTTAATTCTGACCTGTGAATTTGCATACACTCCCTGGGTCTCCTAGAACAAAAATCCTCTAAGGGCAGAACCTCCTGCCATCCTCTGCTCTAGGCCAGGTGCTGTACCAGGTGCCTTGGAGATCCAGGGGAAGAGGGTATGACACTTTACCACTTCCATCCACAGGCCCCACCTTCCATCCACCATGGCCCCCAAGTCCCAGTCCATGCCTTCTTCCTGGACAAGAGATGGGCTGGGGGAGCCTCCAGTCATGGAGTGGGAAGGGAGCCATAGAAGCTGGGCTTAGGGTAAGGTATGTGCTTCCTCGCGACTGGGTCAGGGAAATGGCTACTCAAGTCCTGCCTGCTCTGGGCTCTGCTCCTGCCTGGGGCTGCAGAGAGTCTGTACAGTTGGGTTGTAATTCAGGTTGATGCTTTGCTGGCTGAGGAAGCTGGGGAAGAAGGACTAAATGCCTCTGATGGGAAACAGTCTCCACCGCTGACTGAGGTAGAAGCCTGGACTAATGTGTCACCCTGAACAGGGCCTTCCTTGCAGTTCTTCTGTGGAGTCAATATGCATGCCACAACTGAGATTTAATTATAGAATCTAAGACCTTCCTACCTCTGTCTCTTCAACAGACCCTGCTGGTGTATGTCACCACAACTGGCATAAGGCTTGATTTCTTTGGATGGCTCTCATGGGACCTAGAAGGGCCTCAGCAAAGCCACACTGTGTGCAATGACTCTCCTGATGTTGGGATTCCAGGTGGAATCACTTCTGTTTCCCTGCCCAGGAGTGAACGGAACCCCAGCCTGACCTTAGTAAACTACAGGATCTAGCAGGGGGAAGGGGGAAGGGGTGTGGCCAGGATAACCTCTAGAGTGAACTTGGAGGCAGGGTCTTGGGAGACCTGGGGGCTGTGTCTTAAAGGCATGGAGGAGGAGGGGAACATGGCTAATGGGAAGCAGGTGAGGGGCTGTCTGTGCCCCAGCCAGGGGACAGGCTGGCTGGGATGACCCAGTCAGTGGGAGGATCTGTCAGCTCACAGATAATCCCATGAGACAGGCTCCGGGGTGCCCATTCGTATTCATTATGTGTGAAGTAGGCGGTTGTAAAGTTAGCTTTCTCTTCATTGAGTTGTCACTGGACTGAAAAATATGAGCTGTGGGTAGATGCACCTGGATAGGAGCCAGTAGCCAGCGTCCAGCCTCCCTGTGCCTGCGCCACTGTCCCTTTTCAGCTGATGCCCATGGCCTTTGTGGAATCTACCACTCTTGCTGACTTTATCTTGAACTTGATGTTACTGTCTTCTGTCTGGTCCCATCCTTATTTCAGACCCCCTTTGTTTGGGTGTCACAATCTCTCCTTCTGTCTTTCTATCTTTATAAACTAGGAGTTGAGAACATGTGTGTTCCTTGACCATTGCTGTCTTGGGCCCAGCACAGTGCCCACCCAGCTCACAGTAAGATTTTAACATGTTTCTAGGATAAACCAAACTCTTTCTGCCTCTGTGGCCAGTACCATCCCACAGGCTGGAACCCCAGACCTGGGATGCAGGAAAACGAGGAAGGCAAGCTGAGTGGCAGAATGTGTCTGTGAGTCCTGACTGTGAACCCGATGTGACCAGCTGCTGTGAGTTCTGGCCACCATGCTTCCTCCAGCATGGTGAACTATGCCTTTAAAAACTGTACCATGAGCCCGAATCCAGTCTTCTTTCCTTAAGTTGTGCTTCTGTTGTGTATTCTGTAACAGCAAGAGAACCAACTAATACGAGTCGCTCTCTGGCTTTTGTAGGACCTAAGGGCTAAAATTTCACTGCCCATTCCATGTGTGAACACATTTCTAATGAACTGCTGAGTATCCTGGAATTACAGAAAGGGACTCGAGCCCCGATCCCCTTACAGGTCAGTGGGTAAGTGTCTAGTGGCTTACCAGTGGTAGTTCTAGACGCTACTCTCTTTCTACCAGGGTCAGGTTAGAGAAGGCAGAAGTTGCCAGTGACTTTCTCGTCACCAGTTTGTGAAAAGAAAAAAGATCATAGAAGATGCTGGCTTCTATGGAGATTCATGGCCACTTCACAGTCACTGTCTTGGCTAGGAAATCGGATGGAGGACTTGGTCCCTGCTTGGGAACGTTGTGTCTTTGCGTGCTTAGGTTTCTCTGTGCCTGAAAGATGAGGCATGGGGTGGGGGATGGCTGGGCTGAACTGAGTGGAATTCTTCTGAGCAATGTGGTTGTGTTTACTGGGAGGGTGGGAGGGCCAGGCCTGCTTTTTGCCTGCCTTCCAGGCTCCAGAGATAAGGCAGAAAGTGGGGATGAGGGAGAGAATGGGTAATACTCTAAAACCACAAGAAAGAGTTCTGGCTTTCGTCTCTGCCCCCAGAGCTCAGACATGCTCTCTGGGGCATCTGGGAGGAGACAGCTGCCCCACCCCCCAGCACTTGGGGTCCCAGCCCACAGGCACTCAAAACCTCCATACGATCCCTGCCCCTCCATTCTCTCCGTGGTCAGCTCAACCACAAGCTTACTCTCATTCCCACCCTCAAATTTCCCTGCCAAATAAGCCCCACACTAGAGGCTCTGAGGACCTGCCAAAGCCAAGGAGCTTATGCAGGTGACAGAGCCAGGCACGGCATACTTTGACCTTGAGGGTTCTACACTGACTCCACACCTTTTATTATAGGCTTCTGGGTTCTTGCTGTCCCCACAGGAGAGTTTGGCCCAACCTAGGTCCTATATACAACTTAGCCCTAAAGCAACTGAGGACCACACCCTGGGGATAGACAGCCTAGAATGAAAAACACCACTGTGTTTATTACTGCGCTGGGCAGCACACTACAACAAAACAAAAGTATCTTTACAAAGATTGGGGACTGGGTCTCGGGGGCTCAGAGACTGGAAAAAACATTTTTTTTTTATTTTGGTCGACGGCCAGTATGGTTTTCATGGCATATCCCTGATCCCATGAAAGCAAATCCAAATATTTAATGTTTGGTGGAATTTCTTCTCCCTACTTGGAGAAAATGACTTTATAGTATCTCGGTAGATTGGCACAGGGTAGAAGTTAGGGATGTTTGAACTAGAGGAGAACTCCCACCTATTAATGAGCTGATCTTCACCTTCTGGGATCCTGTTAGTCCCAGGAGTTGAGCGTACCGCCCCCTGGTGGTAAGAAGGCAAAAGTGAGGTCAACCCTAAGAACCGCAGAGAGCTCCTCCCTGTTGGGTCCTCCTCCCATCTTCCTGGGCTCCCTGGACTTAGAAACAGTCTTCTGAAAACAGGGGGCATCTGTCACCTTTTCTCCAGCCCAATTTAAATGAGGGGACCCATTTTATAAGGAAGAGTCCTGCCTGCTTTGAAGTCCCTCTCTCCTAGGCAGCCCCACCTATTTGAAGAGCTAAGACCCTGTAGCCCGTTCCCTGCAGGAGCTGAGGGCCCCAGCTCCTCCCCCAAGCTTCTGGAACCACCCAGGTTACAGAGGTAAAAGGCTTTGCTGTTTGGTGTCCAGGTAGAGAGATGGGCTAGGAGCAGGCCAGAGCAGGAAGAGAAGCGGACAGCTCAGTCCGTGTCCATGTAACCCATCACGTGGTCCAGTTCAGCAGGCCAGGGGGCTCTTTGGGCTTCATCCTGAGCGAGACGAGGCTTGGGGACTTGTAGTCACCATCCGGAGAGGGCTCAAAGCTGTGCCCTCCCAGGGCAGGAGGAAAGCCATGGATAGAATAGATCCCAGGGTGGGCTGCAGGGGAGGCTGGCACCCCCATGAAGCCAGCCACATTTCCATGGGAGTGGGAGTATGGGGACATGCATGGAGAGGGGATGCCCTCTGGAGACATGAGGCAGGGCCCCCCTGGGCTCCCAGATCCTGGACTGGGCCACAGGGAGTTTTGTAGCTGAAGAGAAAAGGAGAAAGAAGGTATGTGAGCTACTTGTCCGGAAGCTGTCTGCCTTACCCTGGCGGCTCTCGGTATTCTTGAAGCTTCAAGAGCTTTCTAGACATCTCCACTTGGTCCAGACCCATTCTCCCCTACCACCCACTCTGGCTTCCAGGGTGTCCCAGCCATGGCTTCTCAGAACTGTACCTTCCTGTTTGATTTTTTCTATGTTCTATATGTATCAGAGTGAGCAACAGCTCTGTTCTGTGGAGGAAGAGGTGATTCGCCCACGCTCTACAGCCTCCTCTCCTCCTCCACACTCTGCAGCCTCCTCTCCTCCTCCAGGGCCGGTGTTCTCACTGGCATCTCAGGAGCAGGCCTTGATGAAGGGTGGGACTAAAGGTCTCACCTGAGGATGGCTGTCAGTTCTGGGCAGCACAGAGATGTCATAGGCCGTAGTGAAGGGGTTCCGCCCCTCCTGCATCTTCCCATACCGCTCACGCTTCCGCCACTTGGCTCTTCGGTTCTGGAACCAGACCTGGGGACCATCGGGAAGGGTTAAGGGGTGCAGGAGCAGCCCTGAGGCCTAAGGGGTGAGGGTAATCACTGAGCCCTTTTCCTGCGATCTAGATCCAAGCCGCAGAGTCCCAAGTGGCAGGAGCTTAGAAATCCACACTGCTCCCAGGGCCAAGGGAGCCTGAGAGAGGCCCAATCCCAGAGCAGTATTACTGGCCTCAGAGCCCCAGCAACCGTTCCCTAGGCTGAGTCACGCTCCTCATCTCCAGCCTGACTAGATCTTTTCACAATGTTATAGGGGAAGGGGAGCCGTGGGCCTCAGAGTGTGCCACTGTGTGGGTGAGTCTCGTCCTCTTGGCTTCTCGGATTGATCTGCCTTGTAGATTCAGGTTGAGGTTTTGTTTAACCCCTCGGTGGTTCCCTGCAACACCTGGCCTAAAGCCCAGTTCCTGGCAAGGCTGCTTAGGTACAGTCCCCACCCTCATCACAGTGTCATGTCCAGCCAGGCAGCAGCACTTGGCTCTTCCTAGATGGTTCCCAATCTCCCACCCATGCCTCTGTTAAGATACCTGCTGGGTCACCTGTGAGTGAGCTTCCATTCCTGGGCTACCCATCTCTTCAGCATCCAGGCTGGGTTCTTCCACCGGGGCTCTATTATTGTCCACACTTCTCAGTGCACTCTGTTCTGTGCCCATGATCTCTTGAGAGCCTACTTCTCAATCATTTATGAGTTCTTGGCAGGTGTGTACGTCTGTGTGTGTGTGTGTGTGTGATGTATTTTATACACATCTGAGTGTATATGTGATAAATTTGGCATAAACTTGATCCAATTTCATTTCCTTGTATTGGTATATATGATTTTATTTCTTTCATTTAAAAAAAAAAAAGACTGTGTCAGATGTTGGAAATATCAAAACCAAGCCAAGGTGAGTGTAACGGTGCCTGTTTGTAATCCGAGAACTTGGCAAGTGGAGGCTAGAGGAATAGATGTTCAAGGCCAGCTTCAACTACATATTGAGTTTGAAGCCAGCCCAAGATACATGGAACCCTGGCAATCCAAAGCCAAAGCCCAAACCAACCCCACCAATCACATACAGACCAGCTCCACCAATCACATACAAACCAGCTACTGTTTCCTAGGGAATCCAACTAGAAATAAAAATTAAAACAAAACAAAACCAAACCCGTGCCTGTGCTTATATGTCTCCCTGACTGGGATGAGAACACCTCAGCCCTCATCTAGTCCTTGCTCCACGGTCACCCTCACTCACCCAGGCCAGTAATTTGAGAGCTAAGAAGAGGCTGTGCATCCTCCCTCCCGTGTTCTCCTGGCTTCTGGGTTGTTGTGATACCAGGGCAGGCCTGGCCAAGATCAAGAATTGCCTCCCCTCTCCCCACCTCTCTCCCCTCCTCAGGCAGACAGGCCTCTATGGGGAGTCACTTTCCTGTCACCACCCATTCTCCCTGGAGCCTCTCCACTGTGGCTCTCTTCCTGGGCTTGGGACTTGCCCTCTCCATTGTCCCATGTGTGGTCTTAATTAGTCCCCTTCATGGGGTGGAGCTTTTGGTGAGCGGTCATGCTCCTGTCAGAGAAAAAACCTCCCAACTCTCTAGGGCTGTGGCGGTTGGGGAGGCTCTGGATGGGGTTTGGGAGTCTCATGACTACACTTGTATTCTTCCAGGGTCGAAAAGGCCTCAGAGCTGGGCCTGGTGGCTCATGCCTATAACATGTTCATGCTTAGTGTGAACTAGAGGAGTTCAGCCTGGTTGTCAACTGAAGACTGGAACAGCCTAAGTTCTAGACAGAGTGAGACCCCATTTCCAAATACCCCTCAATTAAAATAAAAAGAAAAGGGAAAAGATGGGGAGGAACTAGGAGAGGATGAGGGAGAGCTTAGGAAAGGAGAGGGAGGGCCTAGGAGAAGACAGGGAGGGCCTAGGAGAGAAGTGAGAAAAGTCTGCACCCCCAAACACACACTCATCTTGCAATTCTACCAGGAAGAGAAATTCAGACAGTACTCCAACATCATATTCCTTGTTCTGAACTCTCTTGGCTTGTAAAATCTGGGGTTGTTCCCATAGCTCAGAAAACCATGACGGACAGTCATGGAGGACGGTTTTATCTGCCACCTAGACAGAACAGGAAAGCAGGACACAGCAGAGGAGAGAAATAGCCAAAAGAATGCTCCTCTGGTCTGGATCTGGCTGTCAGGTCTGCTTTGATTG
Source organism: Mastomys coucha (assembly GCF_008632895.1). Classification (NCBI taxonomy): domain Eukaryota; kingdom Metazoa; phylum Chordata; class Mammalia; order Rodentia; family Muridae; genus Mastomys; species Mastomys coucha. Next base: position 55,679,176 of record NW_022196898.1, on the reverse strand, counting down.
ATGGATGGTTCTGGCTTCTGTCTGTGGGGCCCCATTGCCTGCTAGAGCTGGCCTCCACTCTAGCATCTTCCCAAGAGTCGGTGGAAGGGGTCCATCAGGGAGCGGCTAACAGGGGCTCCATCCCTCCTCTTCCCTCAGTGTGGGAGCAGTTGGTTCCTCTGCCAAGGCAGCCACCTTACCTTTCTCTAGAATGACAAACACCCCTTCCAGTGCCTTCTTTTCTGCCACTGGGGAGCCTGCTCTGACTAAACCATGGTCAAAGCAAGGCCACACATGTTCAGTCTTTCTCTTGCCTCTCCATCACAGTCTTGCTTGCCACCTGCATGTGCTCCATTGCTTCTAACACAGTTGGCCATGGCTTTCCTTCTCTCTTTCTGAGCATCCACCCACCCCTCTCTCTCCCTTCCTATTGGCCAGGTTCCCCATCACATGAAGCGGGTGACCTTAGGCAAAGACCCTAAGGGGTTTTCTCTGTACAGAAGGACTTGTTGAAGTAGGGAAAGGGTTCCTGGTCATGTTCTAACTAGGAGCTTCTTGTATACCCTTCAGTGACCCTCTCGTCCTGGCCAGCCACCTTAGAAGTAGTACATTAAGCACTTACTTCTTCCAAAATGCTGCTCAACTGGTGACCCTTGAGGATTCTCTGGCTTGCTACTGGTACCCCTTTTCCAAATGTAGGCAACAGAAATCCATTGAGTGACATGTACCAAATCCCCTGGCTAGCTAGTAAATAGGGCTCCTAGACAGATATTTGGACTCCAAGCCTGTGCCTAAGCCTTGACCCAATGAAAATACAGAAAAGTCTATGACCACAGCAGAGCTGAGCCTGAAGGTTGAGCTCCAAAAGGCCAGGTCCCAGCAGGGCCTGGGCAAGGCAACTTTGTGGGACACTAGTGCCCACCTGTCCTAGCTCCTCTGTGGTCTGGTCCATGGCCTGAGTGTCTGTGGCAGCCAGAGAGTCTGATGCCCACCATGCCCTCACCTGTACCCTGGCCTCCGTCAGGTCCGTTCGTAAAGCCAGCTGCTCCCGAGCATACACATCAGGGTAGTGGGTTTTCTGGAAGACTTTCTCTAGCTCTTCCAGCTGGAACGTGCTGAAGGTTGTGCGGTTCCGGCGCTTCTTGCTCTTGCTCTTGGCCAACTCCATGGAGTCAGGGAGTCCCGGGGAAAGAGGGACACTCAGGCTGGCCAGGCAGGGGCCCGGGGAACCTTGCACATTAGAGGGTCCGTCTCTAGGACCCCCTCGGCAATCCACTGGCAGCTGGGGGAAGCTGGCAGCTTTGGAGGCCTTCTCTTCAGCTGCAATGGAAACAGAAAGGAGGATGGAAACCCAACCAAGGGTTTTGTGGGTGGGATGGAGGGAGGGGAAGCCTTGAAGCTTCAGTCTCCTCCCCCTTCCCCTGCCCTTCCTCCTGGCAGCCACCCTCCCTCGGAGCCTGGCATTCAGAGGTCTGACTGCTGGGCCTCCAGCTGGGGAGGGGGCCCTAGGGAGCTATGTGCTCTGTGGTCTGGGAAGATGTGATGGGGCCAGAGGAGAGGTTCATTTCGGGGAAGAGCTCTGTGGTGGTGTGTCCCACAGGGTATGGAGGTGCCAGGATTGGCGCCACAGCGGGGACTGCCACCCTGGCGGGGCCAAGAGTGGGGGCAGGGGTTAAGGATGGCGTGGTTGACATCTCCCACCCTTTCTAGAGTGCTCTCTTGTTCTGGCTGTGCTGGACTTGGTTCCCAGGCCCTCGGGCTCATGCCTCTGCTACCCAGATCCAGGCAGGCAAGGACAGAGATGCACAGAGCACCTCTGGCTGCTTTCCCTGTGCCTCTGTTCTTTGAAGCCCAAGTCTCACAGCAACTCTGTGGTAGAAGAGCAAGCTAGGACAGTGATGATTCCATAAGGAATCACCTGTCCTCATTCATCCTAAAGTTGTGACACCTGGGCAAGAACTCAAGCTCCAGCATAAAGGGTGGAAGCCAGATAGGCTGGACTTTGGAGGAGTTAATGAGGGACCAGTACCACAACCCCCTTTCCCCATTATCCTAAGCGTTGTCTGCCCCTCCCAACTCAGTAGTTTCTGATGGCTTCCTCATCACCTCCATTAGCAGTCAGGGAGGGTTCCGGAGCAGGCTGGGAACAGTCCCCAGCAGCCTCACTCTGATATGCTGTCACTCAGAAACCCCATATGACCCACCTGGCATGGTAAAAAGTAGGTCACCATGATCATCCCCCACCCTTCCCCTCTGGAAAGGACCCCCAGCAATGTCCCCATAAAGTTCCTCCTTAACAGGGATGGAAGCCACTAAGTCACAAAGACACCCTGCTGACTCAGAGGGCCCCTTCTTTGGCCCCAGGCCCAGCTCCAACTTGGGGCCTGGCCCCCAGGAGGCCTAGCTAGCTGGTACCAAAGAAGCAGTTTCCTCTTGGGGACTTCATGTCAGGATTACAGCTCTGTGTGTGGAGGGGGGAGGGGTACACAGAATCAGATGAATCCCTGTCTGGAGGACAAGTTGGTAGTCTTTTCAGCTGGAAGATGGTCAGTGACTCTCTGGGCCACCCAGACTATGAAATAAGCTTCCCACGTGTGTCCTCAAGACCTGGGAGAGTCTGGCAAGGCCTGGCCTCTGGCTATCCCAGCCTGGAGCAATAATCTCCTTCATGACCCACAGGCAATGCAGAGAGGAATCTCACTGCATCCCTTACACTCTCTCTCTGTTTTCCATCATCACAGTTTGGTTGGAGACAGTCCTGTTTGCTAGGACAGAGAGATGGATGATGTCAAACAAACAAGAGGAAATTGTCAGACGGAGTGGAGAGCCTGGAATGGTTCACCTTAGAGACATCAGACCTTCAAAATGGCCTGGCAGGGAAGAGTCTTGGTGTCCTGGATTCTCAGGAAACTGAAGATGGACTTCAGGCAGACATGGGTGGGAGGACCTCAGGGCAGGGGCTTGAGGGTACCAACCCCACTCTACAGAACTCCCCATGGTCCAGACCCTTGCTTTCTGCTTCCTTACCCTTAATTTCTGTTCCCATAAGATCCAGCTCAGAAGGAATACTCAGTTCTAGATCCCAGGCACTTGCTTTTCCTAACCGTGAGCCCATAAGCTGATAAAGTTAAGAGATCAAAACACAATGCAGCAGCTATTCTCTTCCAAGAGCGACCAAGCCTGCTGGCCTCTGCTCCTCTCTCCTGTCTGCTCCCTCTACAGTCCTCTCCAAGGGACACACAACTGCCTCCCTCTTTGTTAGTTTCCCTAAAACTTCCCTGGTCTCGCTGGAGGACTCTGAGGACATGGCCACTTTTCAGAAGTTCCCAAGCAGCCTCCTGAGTAGTAAGTAAGGCCCAGGGAGAGCAGAGACAAAAGGTTCTGAGAAATGAAGCCAGCAGGCCAAGTTGAAGCTTGCCAGGGGAAGGCTGTTCTGTTAAGGAGGGCCCATTTGAAGTTTGAACTATTGTCATTACTACCACTCTGGGGGTGGTCCAGGGAGTATAGAAGTTGGTTATTGGTCACTGGGAGCCTTTACAACCACAGGAATGCAATAATGCTCCGTAGGAGTGAAATCCAGGTGCAAGGGCTGGGACCTCTAACGAGCCAACAGGGGGCAGATTCTTTATCTCCGACCTTTCCTTCAAACCCATGCTTCCGGGATGTGGAGAATCTCACCACAGCCTTATCACATGCTGTCTCAAAGCCAGCAGAAGCTTGGTCTGTGTGCAGCTCCTCTCCTGGCTGCTTCCAAGTTCAGATCCGTGGTATCTGCAGAATCAGCCACCTGGCTTTCCTTTCACAGCAGCCTTGTTTCTAAGGTGTGCTGTTTTCTGTCGTCGTCCTGGGGTCGCTAAATGAGCCATAGTAGGCTCTGAAGCCCGGTTTCCTCAGCGGCGACTTCAGTGGAAGATCTTAAGTCCTTACTTAATAAGCGCCAAGGGCAGGGATGCTAGCCAGGCATCCTTATAGGTTTTTAGCCAAGGACTTAAATTCTCCGGGGTCGGCCCGGTCTTCAGGCTATGGATTTCCACCGAGGCAGGTGGGCAGAACTCCAGCAGGAGTCTTTCGTTTCCACACCAGTCAGCGTAGAGACAAAACTGTTGGAGCCAGGAGGAACCATCCCTGCGCACACAGCTGATGCGTAGGGTGCATAGGTGACTGGAAAGGACGAAACGAGGCCTTCTGAAGGAGAAGGGCAGGGCGCAAAGTGTGGTCAAGGGCAGCGGGATGCGGGCGCGGGACGAGAGAGAAGCGATGTGCGCCAGGCCCTGCGCAAAAAAACGGGTCTCAGTACAGACCAGTCGACCTTCCGAGACCGGCATTTTAAAGGCAGGGATATCGGGATGTGGGTGTGTGTTTGGGGGTTACCTTTACTAAGAATCCCTCGTGCAGCCAAGACCAGGATAGCGTCAAGACGGAGCAGCGGCCAGGATTTCAGCTCAGGCTAGAGCTCCTTAGGCTGAGCCTTCTTTGCGTTTGACCTGTCCCTACGCGGCCTGAATCGTTAATTTTCGTATACTTGTTCATATTTCGGTGTGCTCTATCCTTTTAGGAAATGCCCTCTTCCTTCCTTCGTTCTCTCTCTCTCTCTCTCTCTCTCTCTCTCTCTCTCTCTCTTCTCTCCTCTCTCCTCTTTCGTCTTTTTCTTCCTCGTTTACCCGCTTCGTTCGATCTGCTGTTCGCCCTTTTCGTTCGTCCTTTTACTCCCTTTCGTTCCTCTCCCCATCTCACCAACGGCCTGTTACCTTTGTGCTTCAGACTGTAATCCGTTGTTTTGTTCCATTTCCCTCTCTCCCTTTGGACTGATTGCATCGTTTGACTTTCCGGGATTTCTTTCGCCTTGTTTCGTTGCGACAACAGACTCACTGCCGGCCCATTCAACCCCATTGTTTTTCGTTCTGCGACCAGACCCACGGCTGTCCAAGAACCGAACAATAGTGCAAGAGGCTGTGCAGTGGCTGGACTGTGGTGGGGTGCTGCGGGGTGCAATACCGGCCCAGACGGGTACCTGTCCCTGGCGGTGCTCTGGGCGCTGCGTGGCTGCCGCCGTCTGGCAGGGATCAGAGGAGCCAGACCAACTGCTTCTCATTAAGTCCCAACTGTGGTTTTTATCAGGAGAGCCCTTTTCAAACGGCATTAGACGCGAAGCTCCGCGGACTTGCTCATTTCCTCCGATGACCCCAACACACCTCCCGGGCCTCTCCTGCACACTCCCACCACCCGGACCGGACGAAGCCGAGAGCTGCTCGCTGCTCAGCCTCTCTGAGGAGCAGGCGACTGCCGCATTTGGAGGATCTCCCGGGATCTAGTTTTGGGGCTAGGCTACGAAATGTAGCAGCATACAAGGGATGGGCTTGGGTGCTGAGCCACTCGTGTGGGTCAGCGAGTACAGTGGGCGGCATTAGTCTTGGCAGGCCGTGCAGTTCAGGCGCATTCTCAGATCCTAGCATGGTCCGACCCGCCTTAGAACACGGGACACCGTCCCCGGAGCGGGATGCGCCCTGGGATTTAGTACTGTTTAGCTGTTTAGCCGCTTCCGACGGCTCAGCGGTGATGATTCGGTGCCGAGATGCCAACTGCAAGAAGGGCAGCCATCCCCGCGGCGATGGGGAGGCCAAGTTAATCTGAGAAACAAGAACATAATTATTTGATCTTGAAGACAGTCCCAGTACTGAGGGGGAGCAGCCACCGCCACTCAGCGGAGCGTCTAACGGCACCGGAAAACCTTTTCCTGCAGAGGCTGGGCCCGAGGACGAGAGCTGGGTAAGTCTAAGTCGCAACCTTTCCTTCGCTGAGTCCAGCTTGGCCACTAAGTGGAGGCCCAGTCTCTACGCCCTCAGCGGGCGCCATGCACAAAAGCCGAGCTCTTCTCTTCCAGCTTTGGGGCCCAGTTAGGCTCCCGGGCCCTCCACCCAGTCCCTTTTTCTGGGTTGGCGGCAGCAGAGGCTCGGCTCAGGATGAGCATACTCTATCCTCCCAGGCTTAATCGCTTTGGGGGTCGGAAAGGGCCCAAGATCATCGCTACTCCAGCCTCCTTTGACCTCCCGCCCCCCCCCCCAATTGCCTCTGCGGGCCGGGGACAAGGACGATTCTGCCGTCCCCAATGCCCTGGCCTTGCCTGCCCCGGCCAGCAGCGAATCGTGGGAAATGCGAGACGGACCCAAGGTTGAGAAGCAAGAAAGCGGGAAAGAGAATCGGGGAGATCAAGAAGGGCCGGGGAGGGGACGACATGGGGTTCCCCCAGCGCCCCGCAAGTTACCTTCCGCGGAGCCCTCGTAGAAGTGGCCGCCGTTGAGCACCGGGCCGGGCCCGAGGTCCTGCAGGTACTTGGCGGGCGGCTTGGCGGGCTCTGGGAGGTAGGGTTCCAGGGGCCCGCAGGCCGGGAAGCCGCTCAGGCGCGGACCACGGGGTGGCGCGGGGTGCAGGTGAGGCGCGGCATCGGGAGTCCCTTGGGGACCCGGAGCCTCGTCGCCCGCGGCCGCGTAAGGACCGGCCGCCGGCCCCACAGCGAAAGGCGCGCAGCGCTCGGGGTCCATGCCAGCTCCGGCTCACAGGCCGCCGGAGCTCCGGGGCTCCCGCTAACCCGCGCGGCTTGTGAGCGCCTGCCAAGGGGGAGGGACCTGGGCTCGGGGGCGCGGAGCCCCCGGGAGCGGCGCGCGCCGCGGGGGGTGGGGGGCAGGAGAGGGGGCCCGCGCCTCTGACTTAATGCTGGAACCATCCACGTCACGTGCGGCCCTGTGCGGGTTAACCCCTCGGAGCCCAGGAACACCCCCACCCCACCCCATTCACCACCACCCCCCCAGCCTGGTATCACAAGCAGTTGGAAGAGAAGAGAGGGAAGCTGCTTCCTTTCGAGGGCAGGATCCCTTTTGTCTAGCAGTCCGGGTGAGTCCTCGGCTCTGAGCTGCACCCTCAAGTCCTGATATCCATCTTAGTGGCTCTTGGCCCTGGGGAGGTGAGCCGGTGAGGGCAGACATCCTCTCCCCTCGCCCCTCACCCCGTCCCCGTCCCCGCCCCCGCCCGTCCCTCATCCCTCCTCCAACATTCTCTTTGGGGCCTGATCTGACATCAGTCTGAGAAGAGAGGCCTCAACTGTGGTAGAGTTTCCCCTTCACCTGGCTCGGTTTATTTTTGCTGTGAGCTGGAAAAAACCAAGGACATCTCCCTAAGACACTTGTTTTGCCTGGCCATCCTAGTGATTGGACACTGTGGAAACAGTGGGAGCTTTCGGGGACTTGGACCTGAATACTATCATCGATTATCTGTGTCTTGAACCTATCACTTAGTGTTTTCATCTGACTGTGGTCCTTCCACACAGTTCCAAAGCCAAGGCAGGCCAGAGCAGACAGATGTCTAGGTTTTGCGGTGGTCTGCCCAGGTAGCTTTTTGGGGCAGGTATGGAAGGGCAGAAGGGCCATTGTCCTTCTGAGCAGCATGAAATGAATGTCATCCAGATTGTCCAGGGATCCACTGCAAACGGGCTGCTTCAGACCTGCCATTTTGGACATAGTGAGGGTAGGATTGCATCTCCTAAGAGGTGAGTCTCCCTAGCCCAAAGGAAGCCTAGGATTAGGGCATAGCTCAGCCTTTCTGAAACTGAACAATCCTCACTGCACCTAAGATCTGGGAAGAAATACCAGAGGTCCTTTGGACCCGAGCTTAAAGATCCCTTAGGTCCGGGTTAAAAACGTTTATATTTTTAGTACCCCTGGAGATTAGCAAGAGGGGTAGGGAATCAAACATCATTTGTATTCTATTTGAATTCTCATTTTTAAAAAGGAATCTAAGAGGCCTGGTGTGAACACCTCCCTCTTCCGTTGGAGGCTTAGAGGAGGTTTCTTGGCTGTCCTCAGCCAGAGTTGGGCTGTAAATCAAGGCCAAACAGGAACCAGAAGCCTTGCATCTCACAAGGAGTCATTAAGCCATTATTAAACATACCGTAACTTTTCTGAAGCCTTATTGGCTTAAACACCACATTGGAGGCATTATGGCCATTAGGGCCCCTAATCACAGACTGCAGGCTGGGCAGAGATGGGAGCACCTGGGGCTGATATTTCCAGCTAGAGAAACTTGGCTTAAAAGGAGGTTTTTCCCTCTGCCTGTACCAGAGGGGAGTCCACTGTAGACACTGTTGAACTGATTATTAATAGAAGTTTTTCCATAATTGTCAATTAGGTAGTGTTGACTGTCCAGAAGGTTGTATCATTTCAGGGCATCTAATCAACAAAGTGACCAAGCAGCTTAATTTGGAAGATGAAACTATGACACAAGAACAATGTCATCAACAAATTAAACAAGGCAGCTTGGATTCAATGCTGGGCCTTTTGCTCTAAGTGCCTCAGTTTTCTTGTCATAAAAATGGGTCACACATATAGACTGGGTATTTGAGAAGCACTCGTATTTTGCCCTACCATGTTAATTTAATGACAATAGTGATTTATCAAGAAAATGGGAACCCAGATTTCAGAGTTCTATCACTGAATCTATGGAAGTCTCCTGACTCCAGATTGAAAGGTCCTGACACTGGAGCTGAACAAAGGATTCTGTCGCCCCACAGACGCACCCACACCCTCCCCAGCTCTAGAAATTCCTCCTTTTGCTCTGAACAGAGGCAACTTCCATGCCACAATGCGGTTACTGATTGGATTAAGGAGATAGGAGGTCCCGATGGCATCTGAGTGGGGTGGACTTGCATCTTCTAGAAGGGTTTTGTCCCAGAACTGTGGAAAGCAAGAAGCCCAGAGGAGCTTCTCCTGTTCCCTTTGAATCACTGATCCAAATTCAGGCCATAGTCTGTCCTTGGTTGAAGGCAGTCTGGTGGAGCGGGTGCATAGAAACCATAGGAAACCTTCCAAGGACTTATTTTCCTTCTTAGATGGTTTGAGAGTTGGGGGAGCACTGGGAGATCCAGGAACCCTCATTTCACAGCCCTTTGCTTGTATGCAGTGTGCTGGACTTTTATGTACCCAACATGCATGGGTTTATTTTTTCTTCCCAACAACCCACAAAGTAGGCACAATTATCAGGCCCCGTTTACAGAATAAGCCATTTGTTCAATGTGGACATAACTAGTTAGTATCAGAACCAGAAATCGCGCTCCAATGCATTCTTCCAGCCTACGAGACTGTCCGTTCTTCAGCTAACAAGGCAAGGTAGAGATCAGTTCTATACATCTCACTTTTCCAATGGGAAGGCTGGGACTTGTTCCCCAAAGGGAAGTTTAGACCAAATGGGGTTGGGGACAGGGTTCCTTTGAGATGAGCAGCTGTGGTGGCCAAAAACAGGGAGGGAGGAAGGAGGGTGACTTCTGCTAAACTGAGACCAAACAAAACAATGCCTAACACCTGAGTGATTTTATGACTGATTTAGATGTGGGACAGGGTTTTAAGAGAATTCATGAATTTGTTGTTTGGGCCATTTAATAACCACTAAGTTAATAGCATTTGTCGCTGGTTCATTCTCAACAGAGGTAAGAGATGAGCCCATAAGTGATCCAGAGAATTCTAAGTCCTGTAATTAACACAAACAAACAAACAAATACTCTATAAAAATCTTTCCATTTGTTAAGCAAAACAAGTTTTAAAATAGACATTATACTTTTATTGATGATGGTTTAATCCGTTCATCTCCCAGGAGGGTCTGCTGGTGACAGCTGAGACCACGTACAGAGGGTCCCCACCTACATGGTGCTTATGCTTTGCTGAATTGAAGCAGCCTGTCTCTTGTGTGGATGGCCATTAGTGTGTCTCAGTCCCAGCACCTACCCAAGAGTTAGGTCAGCTCTCTGATTAGGGAACTATCAATTGCAGCTATATTTTCTCCTTTACTTTCTGTATCCCTCTGACTCCACCACAGGAAGGTGAATATCTGTCTGTGGGTACCCAAGAGGAGCCAGAACAATGGTACAAATGTAACCCTGCATTTGAGATTTCCTTAATGTATACAAAACTGCCTTCCAGTTGCTTGCTTTTGCTGTGGAAGGGATGGCAGTCAGCGCTGCCCTTACTCTATTTGGACACCGAAATCCTAAGTTGATCCTTATGAAAATTCTGGGTTGGGAAGCCCAAGTGGATTGTTTCTTATTAGCTACATTCTTCCTGGAAGGTCAGGCTAAGGAATGGTAAATAAACCTTAAGATCCGGTGTACCTCGCCCTTGAATGATATTTTAAAGAAAGGTTTGTACTGTGGAAGCCAGAATCCTTGACTAGGCTCTAACAATACAGGCTGAATCCTATTATTTAGAGTGAAATTTCTGGGAAGTTTAAGGACTTTTTTTTCCCTCTATCAATTTGATGTGTTTGATTGAAAAGCCATGTAACCTCTCCATACCTAAGTTTCTTTGCTGGAAAAGTGTAAGGAATGATTTTGTGGTCAGCTTTACTGAACTGAGTGAGCGAGTGTTTACACAGATGTTTCTTAAGCCTAGAGATCCACCTTTAAGCACACACACACACACACACTATATATATATGTATATGTATATACATATATATATAAATATATACAAGCATATGTATACCTTTGAACACACATTTCATATATATGTGTATATATAATATATATTCTAGGTGGAGTGGTGCCCGTAGTGTGGCTGTGTTCAGAGGACCCGAGATAATACAGCAGACTTACTGGTTTTATGTGAAAATTTGTGAATTCTCTAGCAAGTACCCCGTGTGGGCCATGTTGTGGAGTTTTATGAACTTATTCTTGCTATAACACAGAAATAGATATTATTAGACTCTGGGGGGGGGAGTTCTAATACCTTGATTAATCTTATGCAATGATGAATAGTCATCAGACATTTGTTGAATGCCTGCTATATGGCAGAGAGAGGGACAACACAGAGGATTGGACCAGAGATACTATCACTTACATTCGGGGGCGGGGGGCTTTCCAAATGACTGGGAGAAGGAAGCAAAGCAACAGGCTTTTATCTCAAAGTGTGTGATTGCATGCAGGATGCTGTAAGGGACAAGGCAAGGTGCCCAACCCAGTAATAGTGGCAGCAGGAGACAGGTGATCATGAGGTACTCTAAGATTGAATCCAAAAAGAAGAGTGGGGGTTGCCCAAGTAATGTGAATGGAGGGGCAGGAAGGAAGAGTAACCCAGAAAGGGTGGATCCTAGGTAAGAGAGGAAGCTATGGGGGAGGAGCGCTTAGATGTAGTAAATTTTGCTGGGCCTAGCTTGGGGGAGGAGGAGGAGCCAACAGAACCTAGAGACATTCTGGAGAGCAGGAGATTAGTTCCAGGGACATCACTCTAGTCTCTAGTATCTCCTAAATACAGCTTCCAGCCTGGTCTTCACCTACAGGAGGGGGAGAAGAGAACGCCTCGGTCCCTAGGGAAATCCCCTCTACTCCAAGAGGAGGGGCTCCCAAGACCAACCTCCAGCAGGCACACTAAGTCCGCAGAGAAGTAATAATGATAAGAAGAGTGAGGACAGAGAGCCAGCAATTACAATGGAAGCCTTGAAGTGGAGAGAGGAGTGGAAGGGTTGAGTGTGTGGTGGGGGCTGGGTGAGGCCTTCTGTGAAGCCTTCTGTAGCAGGGTTTTGGCTCTTACAGAGAGTGCTGGCTAGGGCACCCCTTGAACTCATTTCAGCAGGAAATCCATTGGTTCCAGAGTGCAGATTCCAGATTTGTTATTTTACAGGGCTAATAAGTATGTAATTATCACATTTGGAGCCCTTGGAAAGAAACCCAAACATACACCCCTGAACACCCTGAAAAATGTGAGTGGACCTACCCAAGAGTTCTCGAAGGAACTCATCACCATGGTTAGGTACATCCACTCCTGACCAGGGTCTCGCAGGAATGAAGGGGGAGAGAGCTGAGACTGGGGCTGCACTTTAAAAGGTATCAAGAGGGGCATGGGGTAGCACCGCAGAAAAGGCTGGGCCCAACCTCCTCAGTGCTTCTGGAATCTTTGGCAAGGACAGGAAGTGAATGGGGATACTACCCACATCCATTGTTTACAGAATGCCTGCCATGTGTCAGTCCAGCTTAATCTTTACAATGCTATAAACTTAGTGCTAACATTCCCATCTCACAAACGGAGAAAATGATTTAGAGCTATATCCCATCAGTTATCTGTTAATATTCAACACTCAGAGTCAGTTAATAGTCCATTCCCGAGGGGAACGATGGGTACCATGGGATTCAGGAATGGTTTGAATGGTTGTGGTTCTAGCTGGGGATTGCTCAGGATCCCAACTTAGATTAAGTTTGACTGGGGATAGGAGATGTCTCCAAGTGACTTGCTCACAGGGTTGACAAGTTAGTGCTGGCTCACCCTGTGGTTGGTTGAATGTCACCAAGCACAGCCAAAGTGGCCCTCCCACCCAGCGAATGGTCTGAGAAACCGTTCTGGCAGTGCAATTTGTGGCCTAGGAATTATCAACAATTACTGCTTTTTTTTTTCTTTCCTTTGTACGTGTGTGTGTGTGTGTGTGTGTGTTAGTGTGTGTTTTGAGACAAGGTCTCCTGTAACCAAGGCTGACCTTTAATTCTTGATTCTCCTCCTTCTTCTACCTCCCAACTGCTGGGATTATATGTATACACCACCATATGCAGCTCAACACACCATGGCTTCTGCCACCGTCTACTGGCTACCTAGGTCCCAATTTAGTGTAAACAAGGATTGTGTGAGGCAGAGCTCCTTGGAGGCCACTTCAGAGGCTGGCTACAATAGACAGATTCAAAATACTGCTTGTTATCTTACCACTGCCCCATGCTACTGGGATTCTCTCAGTCCGGTGCTGGTCCCACATGTTGAGTCCGAGGAATGACTATTGATGGTGGGTTAAGGTGGCTGAAAAGGGCATAAGGGTGTTTGGTAAACCAGTGTCAAAGCCCACTGGATGATAACTGTCTGTCTCTGAGGAAGCCTAAGAGGTTCCAATAATGGGGAAAAGTGTGTTCTGGGTTTCTCTTCGCTCTGTGTGCAGTTGTCATGGCAAGCAAGCTTCCAACTAGCTGGAGATTAGCACTTCTGATTATGGGGTCTGTAGCTATGCAACTCTGTCCTTCTCCCTGTGGGTCTCTCAGCCTGCGCATGCAGAGGAAGGAAACAAGCTCATCTCTGTGCTTTACAGAGGAGAATGAGAAGAGTGCTTGGACTCACACATTCTCTGCTGTAAAGTTGTGGAAGGGAGGCCATGACACTTGTGTGGTAAGCTTGACACATTCTCCTCCGCTGTAAGTTGTGGAAGGGAGGCCATGACACTTGTGTGGTGAGCTTGACACATTCTCCGCTGTAAGTTGTGGAAGGGAGGCCATGACACTTGTGTGGTGAGCTTGCAGCTCTCAGCAGGCAATGCTGCCAGAATCAGAATCACCTCACATGAATAGTGAATAGCGTAGCAGCTATTTTCTCTTTGTAGCCTCGATCCAAAGGGTCTGAGCATTCAGTGGAGCAGAGTTTGTACCAACAGAATGAGGAGACTAAAGTTACACTCTCGTGGCATGGCCTGGCTGGATCCTTCTTACCAGGCGCTCTTCCCCTCCCACTTGGGTAGAGGAGATTTAGAATTATGAATGACTCCCTAGAAACATAGGATGTTGGCTAAATGTGAACACTTGCCCTTGATGAAAACTAGAGTCAGGAGAGGGCTGGCATACTCCCAGGTGACTTTCAAGTAGAGAAAGAACCCACCAGGTGGTCGTGAGATGTTTCTAGACTACAGAAGCTAAAGCGAAGGAGCACCACCCCTCCTCCGCACACTTCCCAGAGAATCCTCAGAGATTTTTTGTTTGTTTGTTTCAGCCTGAGAAAACATGAAGATTTTTTTTCTTCTGATTTCATGTGTGAAAGGACATGCGAGGAGGGGGGCTGGCAGGGAACCTCTTACTGCCTCTATCAGAGGAGCCAGGAGCAGCAGAGGTGATGGGTAGGGTGGGCAGGATGTGAACAATGGCTGTTTTGTTTTAGACAGTAGGAAGCCATTGATGAGTGTTTCGATGCAATTGGAGCAGGGCCTGGCCCTGTTAGTATTCAGTAGGCATATTATTACCATTCTTGTTCTTTAGTAGGTAGCTGAGAGATGTGCTTTGGGAAGATAATTTTGGAAGCTTGACCAGAATAATGATTATAAAGATGAGTGAGACCTAATATTTGTTGAACACTTGCTTATGAGAGAGAAGCCTTCTGTACTTTGCTTTTATTTATTTAATTTCCCTCCTCCTTATAAAATAGTTCTCATTTTTACAGAGAAGGTAACTTTCCCAAGTTAGCTGGTGGGTGGAAGCAGAGTGAATATACTCAGCAGGAAAAAGATTGGTCCAGGAAGGTGATGTGAAGGCCTACACTGGAATGTGATTAAGGAAATGGGCGGAAGATGACTAGGGAAAAGAGGTATTCATCAGAAGAAATGACAAGACTCATTTTCACATTGGAGTAAGGTTCATGTGTGTGTGTGTGTGTGTGTGTGTGTGTGTGTGTGTGTGTGTGTGTGTGGTGTGTTAGGGAGGTGTATATTTGATCCAAAGGCCAGGCAATAGGAGGGAACCACAGAGCCCCTCTGGCATTAAAAGGAGGGATAGGCGATTTTCCTAGGCTAGAGGACAGAAATAGGTCTTTAGGAGTACATTTTGAACCTCTAAGCCAGATTTATGAAGGGAGGATGCCTGTCGCCAGTATGCATTGGAAACAGTAAAGGTAAAGCATTTGCAAGGCCCAGGGTGACCTCTGGAATTTAGGAGCTCCCTTAAAGCGGAAAGGGACAGCTTAGGTCAGCTTTGCCATGCCCAGGACCAGTACCACCCAGTTACTGATGGGTTTAGCCCTCTGAGTTGATATGATTTCTGCAATACAAGCAGGATGGTTGAGGGAGGAGGCAAAAGCTGGGAGCGACCAGGCCTGTGGCTGTTTTGAGTTTCCTTGTGAAATACACACACACACACACACACACACACACACACACATGTTCCCTTTAAAGGGGTGCAGAAAGTCCAAGTCTCGCCTGCATGGGATGGGGCTCTCTCCACAGAGATCCCAAACTTTTAGACTGAGATAGTAGTGGTGATTTTAAGAGCAGCTCCTGCTGTTGGGATGGGCACAGTGCCAGGATGGGGGTGTACAGAGAGACTAGTCTGCCGTGGTGCTCGGAGCTCTCCCGTGGGTGCGTGTGCACATGTGTCTGTGCGACCCTCTTCAGGAGAAGTCCTGAAGTCCTGCATCTGCTCTGGAGCCCCTTGCAGCAAGAAATGCACAAACCCTGGATTTTGCAGGGTACTCACAGGGAAGGAGATCCGTATCTACACACAGAGCCCAGGGCGTCTGGAGGGACGCAGATCTGTAGGCACATTCGCACCAGATCCATAGGACAAAGAGACCGGATATTTTGCCGTTTGATAAACTTCATAAAACAGTGGAGCTGAGTGATTTTGCTGCTGTCTGAATGGAAGTATCCTAAGAACCCATGCCAAGAAGATAAATAAGACCGGGGCTCCAGGAGAGGAGCCGAAACAAATGTGCAGTGAGAGGTACATCAAAGCAAATCTAGTTCTCTTACTGGGGCTCCGTGTGTGGTGAAGTGTGTGTATGTGAGCATGTGTGCACACAGGCTTGTGTGTGTGTGTGTGTGTGTGTGTGCTGGGCAACTGTTTGGCAGATACTAGGCCACAATGAGGGGGCCTGGAGATGTTGCCAGCCCTTCTCAAGGCTGCTGTCTATCTGCCAGGCCTGCCCAGAACTTAGCTAGGGTTAGGCTCAGCTTTGCAATGTCACAAAGGAAAACCAGTATTGGCCACTGTTGGAATACTTGCTCCTATAATCATCCAGCTGAGGGGCAATTCGAACTGGGGAGTCTGTGCTCCATGATCAGGAATCCCTTAGTGGGCAGGGTAGTCAGGCCATGTTTTGCTAAGAACTTCCTTTTGCGTGGATGGCAGGAGCCTCAAGCCTGGCATACAACATCCATCTGCTCATGTTTGGCTTCAAGCTGTCCAGGGGCTCTTTGAGAAATATAAGGACACAAACTTGAAGAGAATGTGACACCTGGTTATGTGTTTAAATGTTATCTGTTGCAAAGGTTCTCAAACTGTCATCCTCAGGTCAGCACCAACAGCATCATAGAACATGTTAGAAACATTGGGCCCCACCTTGGACTAAGTAAACGATTCCTTGTTGTAGCATTTTCTTCTACCGCCCCCCTCCCCCCACCCACCGAAGGTGACAATGTTGCATTCTGAAGTTCTGAGAGCCACTGATCTAGTCTGTCCTCTTGACTTAGGGGTCCAGAGGCCCAGAGAGGGGACTTTGGCCAACAGCACATAGCTAATTAGGTCACCACCACTTTCCCCCTCACCCATATGGTCTCAGCTTTTTCTTTTGCAAATTACATGAGGAGGGATTTTTAATAACTTTTTCCTTAGAGGTAATTGTGTGCTTATGTATTTTCCACTTGTTAATAAGCTATTTAGGTCAGTTGGATCCCTGGTGCCCAAATTGTGTGCCCCCACCTTATGGTGCTGGGAATTCAGTTCAGGGCCTTGTACAGGTAAGGTAAACACTCCAATGCAGTGTCACACATCCGGCTAAACACTGAAGTTGTTTGCTTTAAAGTTCAGGCTCTAGGGAGGCTACCAGGTCCCTTTCTACTTCCACCCCAAGCCCAAGCATGTGCCCTGTTTCCATAGCTGGTCCCTAAGGCACCAATATCATTCTCTTGCTGGGCCGATGCTCTCTGTAACTAGTCCACAAGCCCTGTGGCCTCACACTGCAGATGTTTTGCTCAATAATCCCTCCCTCAGTCTCTTCTGGCCAAGTGAGGGTGGACTTCGTTTCACCGTTTCACCGGCTGCTGCCTTCCTGAGGAGAACAACTTCTCTTTCCGGCTCTCACAAGTGGGCCCAGCATGTTTCCAATCTCACACCAGTGTTTTCTTCAGCAGAGTAACTCCGTAGTGGGTCAGACTTGTTCTCTGTGTGGAAACATGTGGGTTCTTGTCAGAGGGCATGAGAATGAGTACAGTGAGCATGAGTGGATCGCCCCCACATCTGGCTTCCCTAGCTGATGAGCTCAGAAGGGCAGTTTCCTACAGCCTGCCTGCGTGGTAAGGAATGAGGGCCTCTCTGAGACTTTGGGGTGAAGAGCTCCTTTAAAGGAGTAGACCCACCATAGACAGTGTTCACCTTGAATTTTCTAGCAAACAGAGAAGAAGCAAGTTTGCTTTGTCCAGTAAACTGTACCTTGTTGGAGGATTTTTAAATGCTCTTAAGAAAAAAAAAATCAGGTCCTTCCTCCTCCGAAGGTTTGAAAAGAGATGGATGACGTGGGTTTTGAAGGTGGAAACCCAGTGTGGGACAGAGTTCCTGTCCTTTTTGTTAAGATTTTTTTCCTCTGGCCTCATAGCTCACTAAACCAAGCCTCTGCCCTCCTGGGAATTTCTTTTATTTTGTTTTCTTTCTTTTTGCTCCCCCCTCACCCCCCCCCAAAAATTCCAGAGCTTTCTGAAGAAGGCACTCTTGCCTCAGTAAGCCCTGATGCTGAGGGAGCCTTGCTGGGCTCACGAACAATCCAAGGGTCTGGATTTTGTAGTAATTAGTATTGATTCAGTTCATTTTTGAGGGATTCACAAAGCCCTAGAGATGAGCCCTGTCTCTCTGGAGTGTTACAAAAGCAGGTTTGGAAATGTCAGATGAACAGAACTCCCAGCTAGTGAATGGCAGACAAAGGACGCTCAACCCAGAGGAGATGAAGGCAACTTTAGTTTCCACTGAGTCTCCCCGGATGTCTGGTTGGTGATGAAACAAGCGTTGGTTTCTCCTCATCAGAACTGAAGTTGGAAGGAGACAAAAGTCTACACCAGTCAGCACAAAAAAAAAAAAAAAAAAAAAAAGAGTCTCTCTGGGCCTCCTCACCCAGACAAGGACAAGCATTATCTCTCGAAGAGACACTCTACCCAAACCTTCTTTCCTGCCATCCCAAGTATACTGGACTCGAGGGAAGCCCCTGTTTATGATTTCAAAGTCGGCTGTTTTGATTCTGGCCCCTAAAACCTTGCCTCCTGCCCCGGAAGATTTATTTTATTAAGTGGTCCACACCTGAAAGTAATTGAGTCTTGGCGTGGGTGCACAGGGCGGGGGGGGCATTCAAAGGGGGGGCTACAGAGTGAAGATTGCAGAGGCAGCTCATAGCATTTGGGGAACCTCCCGGTGCCCAAGTCTCTCCGCTGCCCCTCAACCTTGCGCCTCCCAGAGTCAGTTATTATTTTGAGGGGAGGCAGCGGGGCGCATGTTAGGGGAAGGAGGGGTGTGTGGAGAAAGTGGGGGCTAAGTGTGGATATGATGAAGGGGCTGCTCCCAGAGCCGCTCCCGCGCCGCAACGCGGGAAGGCCGGATTGCTCTGTCCCCTCCCTAGTATCCTAGCGGGCCAGCAGGGGTTGATACACACCGGGCACAGTTCACCTCCAAAATGAGAAAGAGAGAGAGAGATTGAGATAGATAAAAAGCCTTCGAAGTTTAATGTCAACTTCAAGCCTCTATAAAATTAGATCAAAGGGAACAGGCGCTTGGCTTCCTCCGGGATCGCCAGGGGGCTCGGGGCGCTCGCTAAGTCCAGCCCGCGGCTGGCCGCGGGGCGCGCTCTTCTCTCCAGCGGGGGCCGAGGACTCGGACGAGGGCCGCGGCGGCGTGGGGCTGGAGTCGCACGCGATTGCCTCTGGGAGCGGTGCCTGTGAACTGGGGGCCGCCGCAGGGTGACATCGGACCTCCCGGCCGGCCCGAAATCGAGGCGGCGGGAAGGTTGAAACGCGTGAACCGGGAGCGCGACTAGCCTCCCGCCACTAACCTACGGGATCGGAAGGACCTCGAGGGGCGGGTGCGTGATGCTCGCACCGGGTCTCCGCTGCCACTCCTTCTGGTCACAGGCGGCAGCGAGGCTCCAAATAGCCGGCACCGAAGCGTTCAATCCCGTCGGTTGTTCGTGCTGGCGACACGGGCTCCAGTGCCTTCCGGGGACATTTGGGGCCCAGGCTGTACGTGCGCTTTCGTTTTTTTTTTTTTTTT
>NW_022196898.1:55637934-55659386 GCF_008632895.1 Mastomys coucha | reverse complement strand
AGAGAGAGAGAGAGAGAGAGAGAGGAGAGAGAGAGAGGAGAGAGGAGAGAGAGGAGAGAGAGGCGCACTCACTGAAGTAATGGAGAGTCACAGCGATTCTGAAGTGAAAAAGGAATGGAGATGGAAAAAGAGAGAAGAAAAAAGAGAAAGGCACAAATGCAAAAGAAATACATCAAGAGGTTTGAAGAAACAAAAGGCCCTTGCTCAAACTGGGGCTATGATGGGGTGGGGAGAAGACCGAAGCCTTGGAAGCTGGGCGCCTCCCCAGGGCCAGACGCCTCCCCCAAGGGCCCTTGCTTCTCAGGTTTCCCGATGTAAGGGAAGTCCAGGGAAGACTTTGTGGGCACAGTCTGCTTTATACCCGGATCTGATGATGCCGGTTCATTTGGTTTTTAAACAGTAGATTTGCAGTCTTCTGGGCTGGGACGGGGTCTGCTAGCCATCCTTAGAACCTTCAGATTGGATTGAATTTCGGCCACTTTGATGGTCCTGTAATCGGCTCCCAGTTTTCCAATTTCCAGTCCCCTCTGCAGGGCTGGGGCTTGAAAGGGACTTTAAAGACTTTCCTTTGATAATGGCTCACGGTTACATATTTCCATAACAATTTTCTCTACCAGATCTGAATGTCTGATGTAGTCCCAGATGTTCTGGGGGGGAAGAAAAAGGGAAGCAGTCCCCTCTGTCCCAGGCTGCCAGACACTTGAACCAGGGTGAAGACGCAGGGAGGCAGACTCAGCGCCACACAGACAGACCCTCCTTTAGTAATTCTCTGGCCCTTCTTCCTCAGCTAAAGCTTACTGGCAGGCCTAAGGACATGTCCTCTGCTTGTGGCTCTGGGACCAGTGGGCCCAAGAGACCCCTATTCCAACCAAAGTGGCCTATCCTGAATCCACTTGGTGCTCTCTGCTTGGTGACAGTCCTGGGTCCGATCAACTTAATGCCATAGGAGGTCAAATTGGTTCCAGGTGTCACTCCTGGGGCACATGAACAGGCCCTTCTGTGGGTCTAGCATCTTTGGGGAGCACCCAGAGACCTTTTCTCCCCTCCTCCAGCGTTTATCGAAGGTTACTGTGGAAGTACTGAGATGCATGGCAAAAGTCAGCCAACCTCCAGCTCTGGATGCTGGCAGAGCATCTTCGCTCTTGGGGGAAACGAGGCAGGGATGCAAGCAAGGCTGAGTGAGTGTGAAGAATGTTGGAGAGGTGTCATAAAATGGATGAGTGTTCAAATGAAGCATCTGGGAAAACTTCATCGGAATGTAGCATTTGTTCTGGATCAGGGCGACACTCAGGGCCAGGCTCTGAGATGATAGGGGAACTTTAGGCATGGGGCAGGGGCCTTAGCACTGTCAACAGGGGGGATGTTTTGAGGCAGAGAGGCGTTGTGCTTCTCAGTCTCCACAGCAGATCTGGTAGCGCTGGGACATGTTCCTCTCATTTATTAAGTTTCACCCAACATTTGTGTTCAACACAGCCCAGATCAGACATTTGCTGTACACTGGGGCATGGGAACAGGGAAGACAGATCTCTTCTGTGGGCATAGAATACAAATTCCAGAAGCTATCTGGGGCTGCGTGGGCTGAGAGAGGACAAGCAGGCATCCTTCCCCCTCTGTCTCAGCCGCACCCACCCCACCGCACCCACCCCACCTCATTTACTTCTGTGGGAAGCTTCCTTTGGGAGAAGGCTGGCAAAAAGCAGGGAGGCTTGGCTTACAAATGAAGACAGAATTTCCCTAGCTCATAGAAGTTTGAGTGTCGTGAAAAATAGTGGAGGGACTAATTAGCTAAGTACAAGTGTGAAGTGTATCAGAGACCAAGGATTATGATTAAGCTCTAACCCAGTTCTGGACACTTGAACTTCAGAAAAACAAAACAAAAAAACAAAAACCAACACTGAAGTTAGAGAAATAAGCTAGTGCTTGTTGCTCTTGCAGAGGACCTGGGTTCCATTCCCAGAACCCATATGGTATCATCTCACCTGTGACTCCACTGCCAAGGGTATTCAACGCCTTCTAGTGGCTGCTGCAGGCATCAGGCACATATGTGTTGCATAGACACAGGAGCAGGCAAAACAATCACACACAGAAAAGAAACACATCTGAGACAAAACAAAACAAAGAGCCTCTCCTGCCCCTGCTCTGCTTCCCTGACTCTTTGGCCTGTGGAGAGACCATTCTGCCAGGTTCTGCGGTGCAGCTTCTCACATCCTGTTTGCTTCCAGTCCCCAGCTGGTTGGGAATGGCTGGGTTTCATATGTTTCTAGAATATTCAGGGGCCCCCATCCTAATGATACTTGAAGACCAGGCCCCAAAGATGAGATGACTGAACTCAGAAAAGTCTTACACGCCCTGTTCTTCTTTAATACCGTGGGTCGCAATATAAAACTGCCACCAGGGGGCAGAACATAAGTGGAGGGCTCCCCTTCACGCTTTGGCCTTGGTCATTGTGTTTGCAGAATTTGCCTAGAGCAGTGATTCTTGACCTGGGGGTGGCAACCCCCAAAGACCATCTGAAAACAGATATTTACATTACTATTCATAACAGAAGCAAAAAGACCGTTATGGAGTAGCAACAACGGCAATTTCAAGGTTGGGGGTCGGCACAAGCGGAGGAACTGCATTAAAAGGGTTGCAGCATTAGGAAGGTGGAGAATCACTGGCCTAGAGCCTGTTCTCGGCACTTCCCACGAACTGAACCAAGAGGGGACACTGGAGCTCCTGCCTGCATGAAGCTTATGGTCCACTGGTGGCTTTGGTGATGCAAATCTCCTCATCTTAGGTGGGCAGAGGTGTGTTGTAGGCAGTGCTTCCAGCCTTCCACAGCCTCTCCCCATCCTTAGCTCGCCATTAATTAGTTTTGCTGTTCTATAGATACCTAGCCTCTCACAGTCTCCACTGGCTTCCTCGGGTGCAGGATCCTAAGCTGGACGCTGTCTTTCCAAAATGCTCTCATGTTTACCTGGCAACTATACTGTTGGCTTTCTGCAGCTTGGACCCTTGAGAGAACAGGATGCTGGAGCCCAAGGTCCAGATCTCTCAGTTAGGAGAAGCCAAGCCATTTCCTATCCCACAACCCACTATCCCAAAGGCTCCCTCCAAATGCTACCTTTCCCCCTGACCAAAAGCTGGTGCCTGCTCACAGGCCTGCCTGTGTCCCACCCTGCTCCCCAGTTTGAGAGTGGATGCCTGCTTGAGGATGTATCAGCTCCGCTCTTCTAAGGCGAGGAGATTAAATGTGCCTGCGCTTGTGAATATGGCGAGGAGGGTAAGAGGGAAGGGGCCCTGACAGTTTAATGAGGCATTGCCGTCCTCCTGCCTGGCTAGGCCCTTTGCCCAAGACAAGTGTCAAGCACTTCCTTGTGCAGATCCTTGTGCTAGGTACCCACAGAGTATTAGACACAGCCCTCACAGGGAGGAAGGCCTTCCAGATCCGTACCCCTGGGGTCCCACAGGGGTAGGGTGAGGAGTAAGGATCCCATCTTGGCATTGAAGAGTGTGCCCTCTCCAAGTTCAGGGACAGTCAAGGGTATGTTTGTCCTTTCCCTGGAGACTCTGCGTGTCTGGCAGTGAGCCTGGCACACAGTAGGCATTGCATTAATATTGTGGAATGCACATAGTGGGGAGAGCAGAGCAGAAGTAAGAAGGCATTCAAATGAGAGGGAGGCAGGGTAGTCCTGTAGTCCCTTACCCAGGCTGTGCCTCAGGTGACCTACTATCCCGTTTTTTTGAAAGTGAGAGTCCTGGTCTGGGAAGTCTGAGTCTAAGTAAACCTAGATGGTTTTCACTGTTTTTCTCCTTGAGAACAGGCTGTCCCTCCAGGACCTTTCCTCCCTGGCCCTCATGTTACCCTTCTTTCTTTTCTGCCAAGCAGGGTCTCCTCCAAGGTCCTCTGGACGGAGCCCTGCCCCAGCCGTGACCCCCCCAGTCATGATCCCACAGTGTGACCTCCAGGGCTGCCCACTTCCCTTTCACTCAGCTATTCCTGATAAGAAGACTAGAAACAGGTTTGCCCTTTCACCTCTGCATATCTCTCTGAGGAGCCTGCAGGTCCCCACATCCTGGGTCACATCCTGAGAGGCCCTGTGCCTCCCCACCAGATTGTATGCCAGCAGCTTTGGCGGGGTGTGGCGGTGGGGGAGCAGAGGACACAGCCCTCAGGAGACAGGCAGCTCCTTATCTGGGCTTAAGAAGGTCCCAGTGCTTGCTCCTAAGATACGGAGCTGGTAGACAGAATGGCAAGCTGGTTGATCCCTCCCCAGGTCTTTGACTGACATTCTTGATGGAATTGGCCGGATGTTTCTCCTTCATAAGAGACACAGCCTCAGGCAATACAGCTGTGCCTTCCTTAGCCTGGCTGCAGCTGGAGGTACTGAGAGCCCAGAACCCACATTTCCTAGTTTTGGGATAACATCACTGGGCCAAAGGTCTCCAAAGAAGGGATGTGGGGGCTTCTCTGAGGTCCCAAGAGGGTCAGCATGACTCATATCTGATTACCTTCTTCGATGGGCCTCTGGATTTCTGCTTATTGGGGTCTGAGGTTCCCACACTTGTGTGCTCATCTGACTGATTGGCAGTGCTGGGTGGACCTCGTAGATCCCAGAGCTTGCTTGGGGTCTCGCTTTGGCCAAGCACTGCCTGAGCCAATGTCACACCAAAACCCATTCCAGGTGTGGAGGCATGTGCTGTCTGAAGACATTGTCCTCTCGAGTGGTCAGGTACCACTTTTACTCGGAGGGTTCAGTGCAATCTCTTCTGATGTAGAGGGGATCTCTCTCAAATTTGCATCAGTAGGAACATATCCGCAAGCTTTTAGAATTTGTGGCCTTGAGGTGATAAGAAGAGGTGAACAGGGAATTTTCCCTCGTCGAATTCCCATTAGCGGCTAATTGGCACCTAAAATGGGCATTATCTACCTGTGGTAGGCAGGAAACAGAGAAAGGGCAAAGGACAGGCGATGATTCCCTGGGGGCACAAGGGTGATTCCAGGGCTATATTTTGTTTCTGTATCTTTTTGGGTCATGTTTTTCAGACGTTAATCCACTTGAGTAGAACCTCTGTGGTTCTACTCTGTGGTTCACTCTGGTTACATCAGAGTGTGCGTGTGTCACTAACATCTTCCTTTAACCTACTGGATACACACATACACACACGCAAATACACGAAAATATCTTTGGGAGGAAATTTCACATCCTTACTATCAATGGCATACGAGTAGCACTTGACATAACAGAATGGCTATAAAAATAAACAGGGTGACAACGCAGCAGTGCCACTGTGCCTCTACAGGACTTAGAGCCTCAGGCTTGCTTTCTTAACAGGAATGTTGGTGAGTCTTAGGAGTCCCAGCCTCCATTTGCCACATTTTTGGGGGACCTGACGCAGCTGTTATTTGGAAGGCCCATTGAATTCTCATTCCAAATAACTGAGACCTGGAGGAATGTGTATTCAAGGTACCATCTAAAACAGGTCCTTCCTGGGAACTGGGTGGCCCCTGACTGTGACCAGTTATCCTTCCTTTGGCCACTGTCCCTCTCAGTTAACTCCTGAACATGTCTCCTCTCAATGCTTCACTGCAGCGGTTGCCTTCAGCATACGGGGGAGATTGGGGGAGCCACCAGAAACAAGGCAGGAAAAGAGGCAGGTCTCTGCTGTTGCCAGAATAGTCCAACCTCTTTGGGGCAGCAGTACTGGCTTTAGTGGAGCTCTGTGGAGCTTCCCCTTTTCCCGAGGATTCCAAGACAGCACAGAGCTTTAGCACTGTCCAGTGCTGCAGCTGCTGTCTCTGCCCCCACAACTCCCAAACGATATCCTCTCATTTCCCAGAGTCCTAAGCCTACCAGACCTCAAACATCATATACTCAAACAAGCAAAGCCTTAGCTCCATCCGGCCCCAGCATGCTACTGTCCCGGGGCCTCACAACAGCTGTCACAGAGCCCACACAGCCTTTTCTGTTCCCTCATACTCCGGGACTACTTGATGGTACCTTCTGGATATATCCAGAGCCAAGTGACTTCTACGGCTCCCCCAGGACCTGGCCTGCTACAATGCCCTCTAGCTAGTCTCTTCTTCTCCGCCACAAACCGAAGCCAGAGTGACTTTTCGAAAGTTTAAAATTGGGAGTGAGGGACAGGGTGGGGAGGCTGTAGAGATGCCTAAGCAGTTAAGATCACTGACTGATCTTCCAGAGGATCTGGGTTCAATTCCCAGCATCTACATGGTAGCTCATAACTGTATCTCCAAGATCTGACACCCTCACACAGACATACCCGCAGGCAAAACATCAATGTATATAAAACAAAAATAATTTTTAAGAAAGGTTAAAATGGATGTTATCCTTGGCCACAGCTTCTCACGGCACTCAGAGCATATCAAAGCTCCTTTGGCAACTTGAGCCTCAACTTTACCAGTCTCTCTTCACACCCTCTGTCCAAGGCCCAGTGTTCATCCACTATGTGGGCCTCTCTATGGCTCTCATACCCTATCTGGATTCAGGGCCCTCTGCCCGGAGCACCCTCTGCTCGCTTGCTCTCACCCTCACATGGCTCATGTTCTGCTCTTTCCCTTTGCTTCGGGAGTTTCTTAGGGAGAGTCCCTGAGCCACTCAGAGATGGCCCTCCCACTGTGTGCTGAGCCACTCAGAGACGGCCCTCCCACTGTGTGCTGACCCTTCCCTCCAACCCCCGTTTTATTTTGCTTCACTGATCTTATTGCTATTGGCTTTGTTTGTCTGAGAGACAGGATTTCGCTTTCACTTTGAAGGATAATTTCACTGTCATCTACAGAATTCTAGCTATCTATCGCGTGCCAGTGCCTCAAACACTCACTGTCCTCTGACATCCGATGGAATCCTTATCTTTGCTCCTCTGTGAGCAGTGTGAGCACTTTTTAGCATCTTCCATGATTTGTTCATTGTCTTGCTTTTCCACATACTCAGTACTGCTCAATACTGGATGCTTGTTGTTTTTTGTTTGTTTCTTTCTTTTTTTTGTTTTAGTTTTGTTGTTGTTGTAATCGTATTATCTTTTTACTTTCTTATTTACTGTCTTTGTCTGAATTCACAAGGACTTTGCTTCCCATTGGCAGGAACATTCTTAGAAGCAAGCCGAGTGTAATAAATATTTGCTACATAATGCATGAATTCTCGAATAGACAGCTTCTGGATGGTAGGTTTGTTGTATAAGAACGCCATGCTGGGGGCTGGGGAGATGGCTCAGAGGTTAAGAGTGCCAGCTCCTCTTCCAGAGGTCCCGAGTTCAGTTCTCAACAACCGCTCTATGGCTCACAACCATCTGTAATGAGATCTGGTGCCCTCTTCTGGCATGCAGGTGTACATGCAGGCAGAACACTATACATAACAAATCTTTAAAAAGAAAAAGCAAAGCAAGCAAGCTATGCTGGGGCTGGGAGATGGCTCAGCGTTAAGGAAGCGTATTCTCTGACCCGAGTTTGGTTCCCAGTACCTACACCAGGCAGTTCACACCAGCTTGTAACTCCAGTTCCAGGAGATCTGAGAGACACTCTTACTCACCAACACTTGTCATCTCAGACAGACAGACATGTCCATAATTAAGAAGAAAATAAGCTAGCACACTGGTGCATGCCTTTAATTCAAGTTCTCAGGAAGCAGAGGCAGGAGGATCTCTGTGAGTTGAGGGTAGCCTGTTTCTACGACAACCAGAACAACATACAGAAGTGGTGGGGTGAGGGTGTGGATAAAGGAAAAAATAATTTAAATAGGAAAGAAGCAATGTCATACAATATAAGTAATACTATAAAATCAGGTTTCAGCTTTGAATGTATGAAATTAGTTACTTAAAAGAATTATTCACTTTTTATATGTGAGTACACTGTTGCTGTGGTCATACAGAAGAGTGCATCAGATCTCATTACAGATGGTTGTGAGCCACCGTGTGGTTGCTGGAATCTGAACTCAGGACCTTCGGAAGAGCAGTCAGTGCTTTTAACCACTGAGCCATCTCACCAGCCCCTGTGATTTGTTAATATCACATTTGGGAACATCAAGTTGGAGTCCCTACCTGGACCCTGCCTGGACTTTACATGGGTCAGAGTGACTTTCATTTGTATAGTGTAGAAGTGTTGCCGCTGGCTGCTGAGGTCAGAAGTCCTGGGCTGCCTACCTGGTACTTGAAACTGCCCAGAGCCTTCTGAGGTCCTCTGGCTGGACTCCCACTATTCATATATTTCTATATGTATGTAAGCCGCTTGCCACTATCTTGAAACTCTATCCCTGTCCACATCACCATCGACATGTGACCATCTCCACCCTGTAGTCCAGGTCTGACTGCCTTCTACAGCTTTCTTGCAGCAGGAATGGCCTTTCCCCACACAAACAGGGCCTGCCCCAACCTCTGGGCTTCTTCTTGCTCCTGCCTGGGACTGGGTTGGGCTAATCCAGGACGATACAGCCTGAGAATGAGAACCCTCATCTGGGGGGAAGGCTGTTGTGCAGGAGGGAGAACAATCCATATGCATTTCTTTGCTCCTGAAGGCCTAACATGCTCTGTAGCCTTGGGCATTCCATCCACAGCCTCCCTAGCATAAATATCCTTCCCCATGGAGAAGCAGAGGGACCAGTAACAGTGGGACTGTCTGAAGATAGTCACAAGACCCCTCCCCACTTTTTTTTTAAAAAGATTTATTTATTTATATGTAAGTACACTGTAAGCTGTCTTCCGACATTCCAGAAGAGGAAGTCAGATCTTGTTACAAATGGTTATGAGCCACCATGTGGTTGCTAGGATTTGAACTCAGGACCTTTGAAAGAGCAGTTGGTGTTCTTAACCACTGAGCCATCTCTCCAGCCCCCTCCCCACTTTCATATTACTTACTCCCAGATTTCTCCCAGTTTTTCCTCAAAGTCTTTGGAACACTCAGAAGCACCTGGGAGCCAAGACATAGACTAATTCTGAGAAATGCAATAGAGAAGTCAGACAACAGAGAGTTGGAATGGTACACAGACACTGGGTGAGGACACAGAGCAAGATACCTCAGACCAGCTGATGGGGTCAGCCAGAGAAGACATGACCCCTCCCTAGGCTATAGCTTCTGGGGCTCCTGGAAGGTATACAAGGGTAGGGGAGCTCCAGCTTTCCTTTCTGAGATTGCTGGGGGTAACTGTACAACTTTGGGGACATGGAAGGGGTCTTGTGGCCCTTGGACAGGGATGGTCACACGAACCATGAGCTCCATGGTTCTCCAGGTACTTGAAGGAGAGACCAGAAGAGGCAGGACAAGATGGAGACCCAAGAGTCCCTGACCTCATGATCAGGACCTCCTCAGATCTACAGCTATCTGGTTTGCTCTCACCTAGCTAGCGCCCATTCAAAACTTCATAAACTCAACCCCACAGCCTTCAGCCTTCCCTGCTCCTGGTCTTGGGGCCCTTCCCTTGGTGTCAACAGCAATTTCCTGGCAGGCCTGGTGACATGAGCCTGAACTGGCCCAGGGGAAACTCAACGCCATGGTGTCAGCAACGGGTGTCTTTCAGTGTCTGGGGAATGGGGCTGATACTATACAGAGCCTATGAGGGGCTGGAAGACTGCCACTACTCCCCCCACCCCCGCCACAGCTACCCTGTCATCCTGCATTCTTTCTGCACTCAAGTACTCTGGCGACAAACCCCCTTTATAACAGGACCAAGGGTGGAAAAAAGCTATCCACATCTAGAGCAGTGCGTGGGATAGACAGTATCCTACCCTAGGAGGTTGTGTGAAGATGCTACACAGGGACGAGCAGGACGGCTCCGGTCCCTTCCCTCTTCTGAGATCTTCACCACAGACCCCGTGGATGGCCACAGCCAACCCTTCTGCCTCTACTTTGCCTTGATGTTGGGTGTGTGGGCAAGTTACCTTCTTGGGTGCCAGGAGGATCAAGATGGTGGGTGAGGTGCCCTTCTCTTCTCTGTACCCTCAGGTCAGCAGAACTGTTTCCCCAGGACTGGTCCTTGAGGGTTGAGACTACTTGTACCTACAGTCCCCTGCCTTCTTTTCTGTGGCATCTGAATGTACCATCCATGCCTGAAGCTGTGCCAAATACCGGACAATCCCAGAGGACTTTGACACTTGAAGAATCAGATTGGAAAATGTATATGATAAAGGGAGCTAAAGACTGGAATAGAAAACACAGGCTTGGGAGCCAAGCATTCTCCCTGCAAAAATGTGCCCAGAGTTTAAGATGAGTTGTCAACAGCATGCAGAACAGTGCGCACACACAGATCAATTTCTTCAGTTTTTATGGGACAAGAGGCAAGAGATACATAGGAATATGTATTTGCCATTTCTAATATATTCACATGTCCTGGATCGTGTGTGTGTGTGTGTGTGTGTGTGTGTGTGTGTGTGTGTGTGTGTGTCCCCACCCTTGGCTTGGGCAGGGGTTAAGTAAGCTTGCTGCAAGAGATTGGGTTGACTGACCACGGGGTGAGATGATTCACAATAGGAGAAGACAGAGAAATGGAGCTCAGAGACCCAGCTAGAGCTTGGAATGGCAGACTAGTAGCTGTGGGTTCGTTCTGAGTCTGTGTCCTGGCTAACGTCCACATTAGCTCTTTTCTTGTGGTCAGCAAGGCTCTCTGTTCTGTTACAGACAGAACTTCTGATCTGTAGGGCTAGTTGCCTCCTCATTAAGTTTTGGCCCAGAGCACAGCTGTGTGCTCTAAGCTTGATTCCCCCTAAGCCTAAGTTGCCCTGCAGACATGTGGATACCACTGCTGTTGGGACTCTCAAGAGAGCATCTCCTAGAAGCTGACTCAAATTCTGTAAAAAAGAAAACTGAAGCCAATCAGGCAGCAGTGTGCTCCAGCCTCGTCCAGCTGTCTGAGGTTCTAGACCCCCAGCCTCGAAATCTGGATGACAATAATAAGTCTCATGATAGGCATTAGCCAGTACTTGCAGCATGTGGAACCCTGTGTTGTGCCTTAGGCTGACTAAGATAATATAATTGTTTCCAAACTTGTGGGGTTTATGGACCAGTTAACAATTTTAATTGAAGCATGGGTATAGGTGTGATAATTTTTACTTAGCCAGGACTTCCTAGAATTCCTGCCTTCATCATGCTATGTAATAGGAAGCAGCATTTTAAATCATTAAAGGTTGGTAGAACTTAAAAACTTTAGAACAAAAGTGTAGCCATATGAATTCGCCACTTAACTTCTTTCTCCTTTACTTCCTACTGCCAAAGCATCATTAGAGATCAAAATTCTCCCTTGGATCTGCCCCAAGAACCCTATGCTCCCAGAGCCTGTGGCCAAGAGTGTTAGATTCAGGTTGGAGAAGGGTCACTGTCTGTGACTTTGGACCTATCCCCTGGTCTCTCTGAGCTCTTTTGTTGGCTCATGGACTCATGGTAGAAAGTATTCAGTTGTAGCCCACAGGGACTTCTTAAGATATCAGTGGTAAACATGGCGTGGAGGACAGCAGAGAATTCACTTTGCAAGTTTAAGAACCTGGTTTTGATTCCCAGAACCTTTTCTTTTTTTGAGTCAGGGTCTCACTATGTAGTTCTGCCTGTCCTGGAACTCACTCTGTAGACTAAGCTGAGATCCACACACAGAGATCCACTTACCTCTACCTTCCTGGTGCTGGGTATAAAGGCACCACTGTGTTTTTTTTTTTTTTTTAAAGACAGACATGGTGGTGATCTCATTGCTGGGAAGGTGGAGACAAGAGGCAGGTAGATCTTTGGGACTCACTGGCTGACCAGCTTAACGTAGTTGGTAAACTCGAGGCTAGCAAGACAAAGCAAATAAAGTAAAACAAAAACAAAACCAAACAAACCAAAAAACTAAAGCCAACCAACCCAAAACCCAAAGTAGAAGGAGCCTAAAGAATTGACAGCTGCCGGGGCGGTGGTGGCGCATGCCTTTAATCCCAGCACTTGGGAGGCAGAGGCAGGCGGATTTCTGAGTTCAAAGCCAGCCTGGTCTACAGAGTGAGTTCCAGGACAGCCAGGGATACACAGAGAAACCCTGTCTCGAAAATCCAAAAAACAAACAAACAAAAAACAAAACAACAACAAAAAAGAATTGACAACTTGGTGTGGTAGTGGACATGCTTAATCTCAGCACTTGAGATGCAAAGGCAGGTAGCCTACACACACACACACACACACACACACACACACACACACACACACACACACACACGCAACTTCTGAGGTCATACTGTAAACTTGACAGAGTGTGGCAGCACTGTCCCTGCTCTTGTTGGAGCTCTTCTTCCATGTCCCCCAACCTCCAGGTCTTTATCCAACCTGGTATGTCCCCAGCAATGGCATTTTCCTCCCCATTTCTTGCTTTGTCTGGCCTTTGTTCCTTCAAGCTCACCATGATCCTTCCTCTTTCTAGTGCCTTCTGCACGGTGCATCTATGATAGCATTTTGCTACTTGAGTGGTGGCATGCCTGGGCACAAAAAAAATGTCTCACCACCATTTGTTTAGGTCCTATGGTAGCTCTGGCATGGGTCCTTCTGTCACCAGTAGTGAGTGAAGAATACTGGCTGATCTTCCCTGTCCCCTTATCCCTGGGAGGAAGGCACTCCTTTGAAAACATTTTCTGTTGTTTCCTCCAGGCTCCAGAGTTCACACTATCCCCTCCCCTCCCCTCCAGGTTCCCTGCCCCCTCACCCTAGGATGGGGTTGTAGGCAGCTCAGCCTCTCCCCAGTTCTCATGTCTCAGGAAAAGCATCTCTTTCCTCCCTCCTTCCCATCCTTTTCATCCTCCTGGGCCCCAGGTCCTCTCCCTCTTCCCTTATCTGCCAGGGATCTGACCTGCAGATGCTCTCTCTGCTCTGCATGCTCCTGACCCCAGGATGGCATCACGGCCCAGCCTGCATGCCCCGGGGCCAGCTCACTTGCCTTCCCTTTAGAAGCCCCCATGTCTTGAAGCTGATTAAAACAAACACAGCTCCTATTTTTGTTCTTAATCCAATTCTGTGCTGTGGTAGGGTCTAGGAGGGAGGATAGAATGACGGGAAGAGTCCAGGAGTTAGACAGACTCCATGGTAGGCAGAGATAGGAAGAGGGCCAATGGCTAGGTATTAAAGGTGGCAAATTCTCGATGGCCCACTTCCTCCACCTCCTGACTGGAGACAAAAGCCTGGTAGGTTTTGTTGTTGTTGTTGTTGTTTGTTTTTCTCCCCCACCAGCAGGCCCTCTGCTGGCTCAACAAGGTCAAGGCTCGATCTGGACACAGTTGTGAATCAGTCAAGCATCCTATGTTAACTGACCAACCCTCAAGTAGGGTAGGAAAATGCTTCAGAGCTTTAAAAACCCCTAGCCCTTAAGGAAAGACTGGACTTTGCAAAGGGCGGTTTCTGTGTGTGTTTGCCACATGTGGATGTTTTCTCATCCCCAATAAAGGCCTTTAAAAAAAAGGCATTCTGTCTGAGGTGCTTGAGGCTTCCCTGCTGCTACCTGTTGATCTTCCCAGCCTTTTAATTCTTTAACTGGCAGAGAAAAATGAACCCGATCCAGACCCCTAGACTGTATCATTTCAAGATCCCCTTAGACTCTATGGACAGAAGCACATTTTTCCTGTAATGCCAGAGGGTAGAGGCAGAACCAGGCACAGGCCCCAGGCCCTAGTGGCTGTGGGGATCTTGGTGTAAGTGGAGCGATGACAGCAGGAGCATGGGGTAGGGGTGGGGGCAGGGGAGGGAGAGGGGATGAAGAGGGAGGATAAGGGGCTGGGAGCTGGGAGGAGTGGGGAGGTGGTAGAGGGGTGAGCCCTTCCTGGGTAGGACTCTAATACAGGTCCCAAGAAGGGTGAGAGGACCAGTGGGTCAGAAGTTCTAGGGGCCTTCCCAGAAGAGGAGGTGACAGACTCTTCAGGAAACCGTAGGAGCAAGGGGGAGGGGTTGCGCACTCCCAATAGAGGCCTTTATTCTCTCCAGCTCAGAAACAAGACAGAATCTCTTGTCTCAACAGAGTCCTTCCCATGACATCCCTCATCAGCACTTGGCCTTGGCACTTCTCAGAGGCACACAGACCCAGGCTCATTCTGTGGGGCACCTTCTAACCCCACAGGCAAGTCTCCCAGACCTCTGCAAACTACAGGCCTGTTTTGCCCTTCTGTACTTCCTCACAGAGGGACAGACCTGCTGCGGAGGAAAGGGAGTATATGTCTGTGCTCTGGAGGCCAAGTGTCTAGGTTTGAACATTGTGCTGGCCACTTACTAGCTGTGTGACTGCGGACAACTCGTTTAATTTCTGGGTAACCCCAGTTTCATCATTCACAAAGCAAGGGCAGGGGTAGTAGCTACATTATGAGGTTATTGTGGGCATATATGTGCTTGGAGTAGAAGCTCTAAGGAAAATATTTGCACTCAGATACTGTACCGAGCATGCGACCTGTATGACACAGCCCATGGCATAGTCTAGCTCAGTGCTTCTCAGCTTCCCTAATGCTGAGAACCTCATACAGTTCCTCAGGTTGTGGTGACCCACAAACATGATATTATTTTTGTTGCTAATTCATAACTAATTTTGCTACTGTTATGAATTGTAGTATAAGTATCTGTGATTTCCAATGACCTTGGAAGACCCCTTTGGAAGAATCATTTAACCCCCAAAGGGATCACGACTCACAGGTTGAGAACCTCTGACTTAGGACTTCTTTCTAGCTCCCAGTTTCTTCTTTCTCTATCCTTGTTGGCATTCTGTCTAAGCTCCACCCCACAGTTACCTGGCAATAGCCAGGTAGGCCTGACCCACTATAAAAGGGGCTGCTTGCCCCCTCCCCTCTCTCTTGCTCTTCCCTTCTTGCTCCTGCTCTGTCCCCTCGCCCTCTCCCCTCTCTCTTCATACTCATGGCCTGCCTCTACTCCTCTACTTCTCTACTCTCTCTCTCTCTCTTTCTCTCTCTCTCTCTCTCTCTCTCTGCCTCTACTATACTACCCTCTTAACTCCCCTCCCCATGCCCTTAGTAAACTCTCTTCATACCATCGTGTGACTGATCCCTCAGGGGAAAGGGATGCCTCAGCATGGGCCCAGGGAGGCACCCCCTTCCCCACATCCACCTCACCACACATCCACCAAAACATACCCCTACTCTTTTTATCTTTTCATAAAAACAGCAGTCCCCAGGACCAGAACCTCTCTGCACTTAGCTCCAAGATCTTACTAAAGATCTCTGAACTAGCTGGGCTCAGTAGACCTGTGAGGGGTAGAATGATGCCCGAGATCCATTATTTAAGTCCCTGTAGTGACAGCTTGACTGCTTGGCCACCTGTGACATGGCCTGAAATGCTTCTCACATCAGGACCTTTCCTACCATTACAGAGACATTTTCTGGGACCCTTCCTGGGAAGGCTGCCCAGGCCATAGGATGGGTGGTTACTCAGCCTGCTTGTGCTTGGTCCTCATTGCCTCCCAGGCTGGAGAGGCCTCTTCTTCCTTCGGTGCCCCATGGTCACGTGGCTTGGGTTGTGACTATCCCCCACCCCAGAGATACATCAGTGGGTCAGGGGAAGGAGGACTGGAAATGGCCTGTAAAAAGCTTGGGCCCCCTGTAAACACAGAGAAGGGGCCTTTGAAAGCCCAACGCACTTTTATGTGCTAGTTAAAGGGCCTTCCTGTTGTGTCGCCAGGATTTACGGGAGATGGGGGGGTGCAGGGGGCGCTGAGGCCAAGTGCAGCCTTCATCCACTGACAAACTGACTTGCAGCGCGGAAAGGGGAGGAAGGGAGAACTTCTGGCTGTCACATTCCACTTCTGGCAGGGACTCCATACCTTGAGATCCTGAACCAGCTTGTAACCCCCATCCACACCCAGGAGGGGCAGTGTTGCTGACCAAAGCAACAAGAGGAATCCAGGTCCGTGGCATCCATTGTCACAGGGAAGGAGGCCCAAGACAGAGCTAGCAGGATAGAGTGGGAAGGGCACAGAGAGCACTGTGAAGACAACTGCTTCACAGGAGACACAAGGCCCCTGCCCATGCTCCGCATCGAATGTCAGCACTGAGGTACTCCGGGACTGGGAGCGGCAGCTCCATCACAACTTACGAGGAAGAGACTGTCAGCCTGCCTTCCTATAGCACCCAACAGGAATGTGATATTTGTGAATTTAAACCTACAAAAGCCTCAAGATCAGCAAGCTATTCCATCCCCCTCTTATAACAGTGAGCCACACCATCTTTTTCTTGCTGGCAGAAGTGGGCTCAGCCTGTAGGAACTGGGAAGAGAGTCCCTCCCTGAAGACAGAAGGTGCCAACACACTTAAGGGCCCGTTGAAGCATCAGTTCGTGACTCAGATCGTAGGTGCCTATGTATAGGAATGAGGGAAGCGGCTGCCTGGCGTTCACTGGTGCTCTGTAGACAGGTATCAAGCTAGTGATTGACCTGTTCCGTCCATCTTCCTGACTCTTTGTGTGAGAGACTCTTCAGCTCAATTAGCTGGTGTCAGAGGGCACACGCTGACCTTGTCTCTGAGGCCTGCCTGGTCTATCACATACCTCATGCCTCCACCGGTTCTTGCTGCCTGCTTCAGGACTCACTCATCCTCTGTCCTGTCCTTTCAAGGAAGCAGCAACCATGACCACCCTCAGAACCTGGGGTCCTTGGCTCTGTTCTCAGGCAGGAGGATTCCCAGATTGACCTCCCTCTGATCCCTGTTCCTAGCCTTCTGGCCCGAGGTGGTCACGGGGCCTCAGGCCTCTGGCATTCTTCTCCAAAGCGCTGTTCCCCTCTGCTCCTCTGCGACCCTATTGAGTTTCCTCGGGTCTGGCCAACCAAACACTGCCATATGGGGGGAAGAGTTACATTTCCTGTATATGTGTCAAAATATCTGAGCGGATGCGAAATAGATCAGACATGTATAAAAATAAACTTTTACAGGGTGACTGACTGCTCCCGCTCCAGGGGGAACCAGTGGCTCACTTTTCATCTGGGGCCCAGAAACTTGGCTGGGTCCTTAGGGACCACTCTCCACATGTGACTCCCCACGGCCATCCTGACTCACTTCTTTGGGCTTAGGGCCAGCTTCTCTCCTGTTGGCATTCTCTCCAGGGATCCTGGCTATGGAAACCCCTCCCCAGTAGGCTGACAATTAGCAGGGCACCTTCCTGGACCCCAGTCTCTTACTCTTTTAGCTCCCCCTTTTTCTCTCACAACCTGTGACAGTATAATTCAGGGTCCCAGTCTTGGCTACAGTAGGACCACCCCATCACCTCTTCATGTAATCAGAGCACACAGTGAGCACACATTAAATACTCTTTACCTATTGTGTGCATCCTTCTGTACAAAAGGGCAGGGGCTGTTTCTCCGGCATCTCTGCCTATATTCCTGACTAGGGCTTCTTGAGGAGTTTTCTGCTTCTCAAGGCTGTTGAGGTCATCGTGCCTATGTCCCTGCTAGCTCAGCATCTTCATGGACTAAGGCTGGCTCTCTTTATTGCTGAGAATTGCCAGAGCTCAGCATTCTTAGCACTGCTATTAGAAATGTCTCCCTAGATGGACCCCTGAATATTGTGCTCACTCCATATGCCCTTGCAGAGGGAGATGAGGAGAGGGTGTCAAGTGGGAGGATACATAAGTGGTTTGGGACAGCTCAGGAGATTCTGTGACCTGGAGCAGCCAGGCCCTGGGATTTCTATCATTCATGAGCTACTGGCTCCCCATCAAACCAAGAACCTAGCCTTGACCTAGCAGGAAGTAGGGCGAGTCTCAGGGCTGGAAACACCATGTTCAGCTCACAAGCTCAGTCCAAACAGACCCAGAGACATGGAGAGATACTCAGCCTTCTCACCGGGGTACAGACTAGCAGAAAAGGAACTCAGATGTTCCCGTCCCACCTGCCATCCCACCATGATGAGCTTGGGAACTAGGCTCTCCACTCCCTGGCCTCCTACTCTCTGCCAGACCTTTTTTTGAGTTGCTCTTATCTAAACCAATTGCAAATTCTAGAGATGAACTCAAGTTGCTGAATCTATGATCTTGAATCTGGATCTGGATCGGGGGTGTGGTGGGGGTAGGGGCTGGGGAGGACACCTCTGTAGTTCTGTGGATATCTTCTTTGTCCTTGATTTTATTACATTACATTTCATCAAAGCTTCAGGACCGAGAATTCCTGTCACTCTGGCTGATGACGTAGTCTTCAAATGAACAGTCACCTTGGAGGCAGGGAAGTATTCATCTAAGCCATTCAGGTTCCACTCTTGGACAATGCTTTGCCCAGGTTGGACCCTCAGCCAGGATGTTCTTGTTGCCTCTATGACTCTTTCAGCTCTTCCCAAGGCCCCTCCACCCAAAAGCTATCGGATTTGCCCACCTCACACCCTTTGCTGTTACTAGCGGCTTCTTTTCCCTGGTGGTATTTAGGTACTGAAGTGTCAGGCTTATGTGCTCCCTCAAAAGATGTGCCTGGCTGACCTCTTCTTCCTGGCCCAGAACCCTTGTGTCTATACCCCAACCGTGACCGACAAAGGCTGGACAGTCTGTGAGAGGTGGGCTCTCAAGTCAGGATAAAGCTCTCCCTGTACCCGAGGTCCAGTCCTGTGTGCCCCGGGCTTCACAACAGCTTGGTTGGCCATAGCCACCAGGGCTGGCCAGGGGAGGTCACCAGTGACATCTAGTGGCCACAGCCAGATGTCACAAGGTGGGAGTTGTGTTTGGCTCAGCGACCAGGCTTCGGGCTGCTCCAGCAGATTGCAGAAGGCCTCTGACTTCTCTGGGGCTCTGGACAGCAGCATGGGGCAGGACTAACGTTGTTAGGTGTGAGAACAGAGGTCTGGCCAGTCACCAGGCCGCTCATTGTCACTAGAAGCTTTTCCCCTGCTCTCTCCCATCTGTGTCCCTCTGGGCTCCTGTAGTCGCATAAGATCTGCCATGGTCCCCTTGCTCACAGAGTCCCCCTTCCCCCCTCCCCCCCCCAAAGAGCTGCCTGTCCTAGGCTCGCGGAGTGCAGAGCACTTGTAGCTAGGCTTGTGGAATGCAGAGCAGCCTCAAGGAATGGCTCCTAGCCACAGCTGTGAAAGACAGAGCAGCATAGGCAGGGTGGGCTTTGGGTCTGAGGGTGGGCTCTCCTGGGCCTTACAGGGTAGCGCTTGAGATGTGCTTCTGAGTGCTGAGATGTTCTCTGAGCTGGAGGAGGCAGGGAGTGCTTGGAATCAAAGACAGTATGCTCTCAGCTCTACCCTGGGGTAAATAGCTTCCCCTGGTGGACCCCACTTTCTCTGACAACCATGAACTTCTTCCACTCTGAGGAGAGGGGAAGAGGGTGGTGTTCCCAGAGGAGTAGCCCTCCTGTATGAATTACTTCTGCCTGCCCCTGCATCTCTCTCCTCCTTTCCTCTTTTAACCCCTTCCCTGGTGCCTCTCCCTGGCCCACTCCCTGGGTCCTCCTGGTTAAATATTTCCTCTGTTGCCTTTTTTTATACCTGTCCTCTTCCCTCTCGCTTCTGACTGTTTCTAGGTCTTGCCTTGAGTTCCATTGCTCCCTCATCCGTGGCACTCCCTTCAAGGCCGAGTTGACGCCATGCAAGTAAAATAACACTTCATTTCTCTTGGGGGTGTGTGTGTGGGGAGTAGGGGAGGAGTCAGATGGATAGAGATTGTAACTTATTTCCCTGATAAGCCTTCATACAGAACCAGGGAGGAGGCAGCAGTGAGTTTCCTGTACTCTGGAGCCCCTCAGCTGTCACTAATGTTCCTGCTCACCCCAACTTCCCTTCTGAGCTAGGATCAGCCTGCAGAAGACTGCCCCACCCACCCACCTGTACAGGTAGGAGCATACTGAGAATCAGTGGGAGCATGCTTCCAGGTATTGTGGGGTCTTTCTCACTGTTGCATGAGTGACAATAGGAACTCTCATTTCCATTTTTTTTGTTTGTTTTTTGTTTTCTTTTCGAGACAGGGTTTTTCTGTGTAGCCCTGGCTGTCCTGGAACTCACTCTGTAGACCAGGCTGGCCTTGAACTCAGAAATCCTTCTGCCTCTGCCTCTCAAGCGCTAGGATTAAAGGCATGCGCCACCACCACTGCCTGGCTCCATCCATAAACTGACTGCCACATTTAATGTCTCTGTGGGTCAGAAGCCATGGGTTCCCACTTCAGCTTTGGAAGGATGCTGGGAAGTGATCATACTCCCTTTGTCTAGAGGTGAAAAATGAGATCTGAGGATTAACCTATTAAAGGCAGGCCCCAGGCTAGCTGGTGGACAACAGGTCTAATTCTATGATTACCAAGGTTCAGTTAGCCCATGCAGGAACACTGGAAGAATCTCCCACCCTGACCATCTGCCCCTCAGACATTGCACTGGTACCCAGTGATGCCAATAGCTTTTGCAATGTTCGTGAGAGAGATCTGAACCCATGACCGTCCATATTCTCTGCACACATGCACTCCTTTCCCAACTCATTCCAGAAGATCTTCCCCTCTAATTATGACAATCGTTGTCTGATTGCGTGCTTTGATTACACAATTATATTTTATCATGTTAATTGCATAATTAAGACAAGCAATTATGGGGGGGGTGGAGGGAAATATTTCCTAGCTCCAAATGAGATTCCAGTACCCAGACAGGTGCTTCTTGTGTCCCCTTTGGGAGGGGGCTGGAGACTCCAGGGGTTGAGTAGTGACCATTTCTCTCTGCAGTTACAGGGGACATTGCTAATTCAGTTGTTATTGTCCTCATGGCTCCGAGGTCTGGGTCATAGGTGCACCTGCCAACACATAGTCACAGGCTATGGAGAACTAAGCCTGTGTTATAGTTTATGGTCTGGAGAGCCCGATCCAAGTGGCCATCTGCAGAGACTCCTCGTGTCTTGGGGCAGCTCAAGCCTGGAGAAATGGGCCTTCAGAGGAGGGGGTAGAGGCAGGCGGCTGATGTTGTCTTCCTCCTCTGTGCTCCCAGCTCCCGTGCTTCCTTCAGAACACCCAAGCCGGGGACAGACTACATCTCACCTTCCTCTGTCCCCTGTAAAGTTCCCTCAGCTCTTGCCCTCCAGAAAGCCTTTTTGGGTTAGTTAGTTATGCTGCGGTATATGCCGTAGGATGACTCTAACCCTGACTATCCAGTGATTTGTTTATCATGGGGGCTTCCTCTGAAGGGACTGAGGACTCTTAAATGGCCCTTCAGAAACCTTACTTCCTCCCTTCATGTGCGCAGATGCCTGCCTGTCCGTCATGGAGCCCACAGCCCGGCCCACACTGTGTGTACACTTGCAAATTTAGATTTATTTCACATCTGCCAGGGGAACTGGCTATTTAAATAAGTGTTACCGAGGAGCCCTTGGTAAAGCCTGATATCACTTTCTGCTTTATTTTCTATATAATTTTGGATTTTCATCTTTCTGAGGGAAGAGGAGGGGTGAGGGAGAGGCTGCAGGCAGGTTTATGTCTTTCCATAGCCTATGTCCTTGGGTCCTGCATGATCCTGTGTGGGAAGCCCTGCTGTGCTCTCGGAGATTCTCAAACCGAAACTACAAGTTGACAGCTAGTC